>NW_021938949.1:12950657-13153401 GCF_001715985.3 Manacus vitellinus
GCGCGGTGTCGATGCAACCGTCTGAGCGGCTCGTGTGGAATCATGGCCAGCGAAGCCACCTAAATCAAATTAGTCGGTTAAAACGTGTGGCCTGTAGAAAGAGGAATTATTTAAACATTTCTACTTAGCCAGAATTTCCATCAACTTCTCTGTGTTTTCCTGTCAAGGTGTGTTTGCTGATTATGCAGCGGTTCAGCTAGGACAGCATTCTTCGGCTCTGTGTTTTGATTATCAAAAGCAGAATGAATGTAACAGTGGCTTTTCGAGCACAGTAATTAGTTTCTTTTAAAGTAACTGACAGCATTTACCTACTTCAGCCATCCAAGTGTAAACTATAATGCTTTTAAACTTGGATTTTATTTTATAGTTCTGTTGGAATTGTAAAGTGAGGATTTAGAAAACACATTCCTTTTGTCCATGAATCTGTTTCCTCTCACCTTGGAAAGAAGTTCTTAAGAAACATCATACTGAGGGTGGTAGACACACAGCTGAATACTTGAAACTATCATTGTTAATGGGAAAAGACTTGTTTCAGGTAGATGAAAATATTTTCTAGTTTATCATACAAATAAGAAATTTAGACTATTGACAGACATTTCTCTATAATGTGTCCACTTTAGTCTGACACAGTGGAAGAGATACGCAGTAATTTGTTACCCACTTTGAGAAGAAGTCTTAATAGATAATTTGAGTGCTGGGTCTAATAAATAACTGTTATTCTGGGGAGTTCCATGTCATTTTATAGACACTTAGAGGAGGTACTTCTTACCTGCCTGATAAATAAATCATAAAATATGAATAAAACCAAATAGTATCTCTTAGTAATTCCCGCTGTCCAGAAAATGAAGGAGTGTGTATTGTGACTTGGCTACAATATTCTCTTTTTATTAGTCTGAAAATTACCCGCTCTGTAAGCAATGACTCAGTTGATTGGGCATATCTTACAAAGATACTTTACTTACAAATTGAATCTTGGAAGGTTGTGGTTCCAGAGTCGGGGTTTTGGGGGCGAGATGAGCTTATGTTTTATCCAACTGGCCCACAAAGTCCCGCTTTTGGTGGTCACTTTGTTCTGCAAAAGAAAACTGCACATTATGGCTCTTACACTGGACATTAAACTTAGTAGTAAACTACTGCTGCACTTAGGAAAAGGCTGCTACACTTTAAATAAATAATCGTGTTCTAACTTTAATGTTGTCTTTAGCGATAAAAAGTGGATAGAAAATATTATCATTTCAAAAGTTAAACATAAAAGCTTTCTAGCTGTTGGTGGTGTTTTTCTCTTAAAAAGCCAGCAAAAGATGAAGAAAAAGTTATCTTTCAAAGAGTGGTCACTCAGTGCAGGTGAATTGGGAGAAAAGGAAGTCCCTAGAAAAGAGAGGCAGTTTAAACCTTGCAAACATATAAGCACTGGTAACATTTGTATTGTCAATCCCCTTCTCATTTTTTTTGCTCACAGAGTATTCAGTTTTAACGTGTCTCTTCAACCAGCTGCTTCTTTATGTGTGTCTGTTTGTGTGTCTCCATGTGTCCAGTCTGTATCTATGGATCAATTTAAAGACTACTAATTTTTGTACTGGTAAAAGCCATAGGATATATTTTTATGAGTAAGGCACTGTAAACCTGAGCTTGGTAGAGCTGTTTCAGTTCATGTTATTATTTACATTTTAGTATCGATGTCCTAAAGAATTTAAGTATAATTTTTACTCAATAATTACATAGCTGTACTTTCCTCATGGGATTCTAGGAAGTGTTGAAAATGACAGTAGATACAGTGGACTTTCTATGGTTCCAAATATACTGCACAGATGTTTAACACTCAAAGAAACACATGACACTCACACAGTGTAATTTCTACAATGGTTCATAAATGCAGTATATGCACACAGAATACACACAGGAGCATCCCCTCAGTTGGTGTAAACGTGTCTGTCATAGTTTTGACATTTTATGCCAGCTAATCACCTCCTTAAGTTACACATTAAACATCTAGACATTCACATTGTGGTCACATTGTCACTGCAGTCAGATAAATTTTAAGTGCTGACCTATTCAGACTGAAACAATTTGAATATTTCAAAAAGGCCTGGAAATTCAGCTGAAGTTACCCAGTGATACACTGTTCAAGTAAAGTTGTTCTACATGACTATATGCAGGATCTATACATTTATGCAAATGGATATCAGGATGAATTACCAAGATTTTTCTGTAGAATTCTGACATTTTACATTTTATAGCAATACAATCTCTACACAAGTGAAATAGGACATATCCAAACCTCAGTGCAACAAATTCCTCACTTGTTTAAGACCAAAATCTGATTTGGAGGAGCTTAGGTCAGAATTGTGCTGCTAATGTGCCTTTTAGCTACTGTTCTGCATGAAATAATGCTGTTCAAAGGCAGCATTTATGAGAGGTTAAATTTTCATGAGCCAATTAAGCTATGAACTTAACTGTAAAAATTTTTCATTTTTGAATTATAGTACTTAGTTTGTGAATACATTCCAGACCTGTCCAGTCTTACAGGTTGTCAGATCTGTATTGGTTTAACTCCCCATGTCTCTTCACTAGGATTCTGAGAACATAAGAGCAGAGAATCAGAGATCAGAAAGTGGATCAATGTGAGGATCTTTAAGGGAAAAGAGAAACAAACCTACATACCCGAACAGCAGCAAAGATCAGCTGAAATACAGCAGTTGCTTCTTACCAACTGTTACTTTGAAGATCTTAAATTAAAACATGTAATTTTGCACAGTTACTTTCAGTAAGATGTGCTTTAAGTAACACACTTTGCTGATCAGCTATTTTTAGATTAGTTTTTCAAACGGGTTCTGTTTGATTCTCTATTGATGATAAATAAAATTAACAGGCATTCCTCCTAGCACCAATAACCCAGCTCTAGAATTAATACACTCTTTGAATGATTAATGAGCAGTGTTAAAGAACACAGTTACACTTCTCTAGGCCTTCCTCATACAACATTTTTATTCACATTTTTTCCCTTTCCCGAGCTTACAGAAGCAGCTCCTGTTTGTCTCTGGTGTGCAGTAAAACAGATAATTTTCTCCTACCGTGGATATCATGCATGTATTTTAAACTTTAAAAGTATGTTTATCTTCTATGTGTTATTTAAATTGATGATGATTAGAAGAAACAGTGATAGATGCCCTAAACATCTGTGTTATAAAAATTGGCTCTCTTTCCCTCACTCTGGTTTTTCCCCCCAGGTTTGCGTGCAGCTTGGGGTGGTGGCCTCAGAGCTGAGACTCCTGAAGTGCACTGTGTATCCAGGGCATTAATAATTAAATACCTGGGATCAGTCTATCTTGCTATTTGTTATGACAAAAAGAAAATGACAGAAGAGAAAAAGTAGATGGTATGTTTATAATAAAAATTAATTTTTCTTGAGGTAAAAAAAATGTCATGAATTATTGAAAAAATAATGTTTAGAAATATCAGGCCCAATTATTTATTGCATTTATAATTTATAAAATTGAAAGTCCTACCAGCTCTCTTTCTATTTAAAATAAATTTAAAACTACATTTTTAAAATGACTTTTCTCCATTTTTAAGCAAACCTTTAAAAAAAAAACCAGCTTACAAACACACTGAATCAGCAGAGGATTATCAAATGGCCTAATCTGTTTACTTTTGAAATTTTATTGAAAGCAGTGAAAAGATCAGGATCTCCACCAGAATCCAGTGGCATGGCTGGGGATTGGTTTGTGGCCTGCATTTTCTGAAGCAGGGCCTCAACCTTTGACATCTCCTGACCTCGTGTTGCAACAGAAAAGTTTTGTGACTCCCCTCTGATCCAGCCATAGAAAAAGAGAGAGAGAGGTAACGACCTCGAGTTTGGAAACTCATGACCTGGAACAACGAAAAATTTTGCCTTAGTGAAGGCTACAAAATCAGTCACCCCTTCCTCAGAAGCCATCCAGAGTTTTTTCCAGGGCAAGAGCACAGACACCCAAGGGCTGATTTTTAAATTGTGCCTTGTCCTTGTCTCCCTGCTGCAGTGTCAGCCACCAGCACTGCTTGCCTGTGTAAAACCTGGACCTCACACCACAAAGAAAATCTATGTGAACACACAGCTGTGTGTTCAGGCATAATTTTGAAAGACATCCCTCAAAGTATCATTTTTTATTTGCCAAAAAAATCATATTTCATAGGTTATGAAGCAAAAAAAAAATGGATTTTTTAAAATGGCTTTAAAATGTTAGTGGAAAAACACTGCTGTCACCTGGTAGCTGCACCTGTAGTGAAAGAAGTGGTAGGAAAGTAGTTGTGTGACATGAAATGCCAAATCCACTTCAGACCACGTGGCTTGAAGCTTCTGGTGAAATTACTGAATTGAAAGTATCATTTGCCCAGTTTTCACAGCATATCAGTTAATAAATGCACTGATGTCTTGCTGCAATGCCATATGCAAACAATGCAGATGTGGAGGGAATTTGGTAAAGGATATAAACATGGAAAAAACAAAGGATCAGGTGTTTTACCTGTTGTCAAAATGCCCAAGTAATTCCTCTTTCTGAGGTTTCTTTAGGAGTTGTGTGAGCGGATAGGCCTTATTCAGCTTGTGGATTTTTTTCAGGACCTTTCTATAATATTCACAGAGTAAATAAAGATAATAGACTAACATGTATTACTGAGGTGACTTGCTTTGTGAGCCAGCTGACAGGACTACATGTCAGCAGTTGGCATCAGAAGGTTACCCCTGGTCTCTCACTCCCTGCTGGATATAAAGCCCTTCAGTTACCAACATTTTATTTTTTACATTAGAATCAGGATTCTCTACAGGCAGGCTCCAGAAGTTTTTTTCTTTTCCTGTTTGGAGCATACTTGCTCTTAGCTGAGCTCAAAAGTCTTAAAAATGATACATCAGTTCTCTCTGATTTCCTAATATACCAATTACTTACACTGTGGATGCACGTGAAAAACTTCAAACAAAACTATTTTGATCTTTTCAGTTAATGCTGCTGTAATATTTTAATTTAGCTGTTAATGAAGGAGACTACAATTCACCAGTGTAAAGTAGTATTGATGCATTTTTGCTGTTTAAAGTATCTAAGCTTCAGTCAGACAGACCAAATCCTTTTACTGAAATCATGGCCTTTCTATAGGAACCAATATAAAATAGTCTCTAAACACTGATTTTTATAAATAAAACTTTTCTTTTGTTTGTAGGTCAGGATAAGAATTAAAACAAAACACACACACAAAAAGGACAAAATGTGTCCTGTCATCTACAACAGGGCCCATATAAAGGGCTTTAGGAAAGGCTGAGAAAAATCCATTCGGGATGTTTCAGGATTGGCCCACATGTGCCAAGAGAAATAAGTGAATGCAGTAATTGCACTGAAGGGGCATTTCTATTTGTTATGGATTGCTACTGTTAAAATGGCTATTAAGGTCAGCAAAATCCAGATTTTTGCTTTGCTGCTGCTGCTGTTTGTATTAAAGCTTTCTTTTGTAATCCAAGGCCTGTTTCAAACCACACAAACTGCACACACCTGTGTCAGTAGGTGCCTGGATGCTGCTGTCAGTCAGAAGGATCTCCACTGAATTCACTGGACCTGCATCCATAAAAAATGCAAGTGAGATCACATTAAAATTTCTGGAACCTGAGGAAAGAATTGGGTTAATTTTTTATTATATTTTAACACAAACGCAGAGCAAATGTATTACACAGCCCATCATATTAAATAATATATGAGGAATTGGACATTGCTTTTTTTCAGTGATATATTTTATACCTTATGGTACAAGAATCTGTGAAGATTATGCCTGTTAGGTGCTATTCAATGTGGATTATTTTAAAATGGTAACTTTTCATTGGGCATGTCAATTGAATAGGCATAACTCAGAGTTCAAATGTGCTACCTGTTTTACTAAGGATATTTATAAATATCTAGTATTTAGTCTTTCCTAAATTGCATTCCTCTTTGTATTTTTACTCTGAGTGATCTTTCTGTATGTATAAGGGAGCTGGAAAATATCTTTAAATTCTTTAAAATGAAAATTGTTATATGATTCTATTATATATAATTTTCTTCTATAAACTAATGTTCACTCTGTCACTGAAGTATCCTTAAAAATGAGAAATGCAGGTCAATGGTTAATGATGATTATTCTGTTTTATTTTTTTGCTTTTGGAGAGCTGAAAGAAGAAAAATTGTCCTGTGTTGTCTGGGCTTCCTGCAAACTGTTTTGCACTTCCCAATACCAACAGAATTTCTTAGAGTGTTGCCTAAGAATTCACTTTGTTGAATGGACAGGACCATTTTATACATTCAGAGCAATGACTTAGAGGCTGTTTGAAAAACTACAATTTTCCTGTGTAGTGAACTAACAGAAAATGATGAAATCCTGAGGTATTGTTGGAAAGTTGTTCTAACTTAAAAATCTTTTCTTTGTAGTTCCATTTTTGATGTTCCACAGCATTCACCACTTCCTGCATGGCTCTGAACCGCAGGGAAAATGAGGGACTTTTGGGGGCAGATGTGTTTCCTTTACACTATCATAATGCCCCTAAAAATCCTTATTGCTCTTGCAGTATTCTTCTGTGTTGCTGGGCCTGGTGAGAACTACTCGAAGACCTGGCTTAAAAATACAGCTTTTCTCTAAAAACACTTTAAAAACACCACTGAGTTTTATTTTGTTCGTCTTATATTATTTTTAGTTGTGTTTACTGCTGCTTAAAATATAAATGGCAAGATATGCAACCACCTGTTGGTAAACAAATGTCATAAGTCATAAATCCAAGGGACATGCAGATAACTGCATGGTATTATGAAGAGGGATATATTTTGGCTTAAGAGCGAGAGCTTCATTCTTTTGGTACAATTAACTTGTTTTTAACATAAGAATTTAGCATCTGTGTCTCTGAAAATATGACAGACATTTTGCAAGCTGACTTGAATGACTGCTCAGGTGGACCTCGGTTAGAATATCAATTTTAGAAACATGCATCAGGTCATTTATCAAATGCATGGATCTGTCCAGTACTTTTGTTTAAATTAAATGTACCAAAACACCCAAGTTTTCATACAGTCCCAAAATAAAATTATGATTAAACCTAGAAAAGATATTGTGGGTTCTCAGCTGTCCTGTGCTTATCCAACTCTAAAGGTCTTTGTGTGGGCATTCCTCTTGCTGAGAGGCTTTTGAGGGAGGTGGGATGGCCCAGTCCCTTGGGAATGCTGGGTGGCTCCTCTCCCTGCCCCTCTGGTGAGCGGGAGAGATCTCCAGGGATCTCCTGGGCACAGTTTATTCCTGCTGGGTGACAGGTTCCCCTGGCGCCTGCAGTTTTCCAGTTCTTGAAGGAGGAGGCAGAACACAGACCCGTAAACACGGTTTGTTTGTGCCTGGGTATTTCAGCCCAATATATCATCAGGTTGACATGTGCAGTGCTGGTAACATTTATTTCAGTGGCTGTGTGTGGGACAGCACTGTCACTGCTTTGTGGTAAATGGACTCCTGGCTCCATTGACGAGCTTAAAGGAAATAATAGATGGTGTCACTTCATCCCTCTGACAGGGACTACTGATATCCTTAAATAGCCTCCAAAATACTGGGTGACATAGGAAAGAAACTAACTGGGTGGCTTCACCCCCCCTTTTATATTAAAGTTTAATCTCCAAGCAAATGCTCTTCATTCTGCTAAAGGACTGTGTCTCATTTTTCAGGCAAGAAAACCTGACAGGTCAAGTCATGTCCTACAGGTCACAAAGTGGACTTGCTGTTACAGCTGAAACTCAGAACTTTTGATGCCAAATAAACACCACAATAACAAGAACGTTCCTTTCTAGGAGGACTGAACAAGCAGTGTTGAACAATATTGTACTCACAGGTCAAAACACACTGGCATATGCATTCTTATAAGGTATTAAATTAATCAATTAAATTAATTGTAAAGTTTTCGGCACTTTTTTTCCTAACCGTGCAAAAGTGCATGTTCAGCAAACTTTTTATTTCCAAGTCACATTCCTTGGGTAAAGACTCTGCATCTAATTGGAAATGTTAAAAAAAAAAAAGGCATGAGACAGCATATATTCTATGGAGTTCTGCAGTGTTAAGATCAGTGAAGGGAGTACTCCCAGAGCTACAAAATGTATCACCTTGCTACAGAAGACCTAATATGAACAGATTGGAGTTTTAATTACTTTTTAGAAGTCTTCTGGGGGCTATGCTAGTCACAGGATGATGTAAAGAATACTGTGATGATGGATTTGAGCATTAAAAATGATCTAATTTTGTATTTGTCCAGTGTCAGCATCTTATCTTACACATAATCTTTCAAGGATATCAGAATTAATTTTTTTTCCTAATGTAAGCAATCTTTCATAAAATTTCTTACCTGCATAACTTGTAGGCTTCAACAGCTGATTCTTGAATACAAAACTACTTCTATACATCCAGGCCAGAGCAAAAGTCAGGTTCTTTCTGAACATGTGCTCTGCAAATATGTAAAAATATATTTATCATATGACATTACTTTCAAGAAAAATATATGGTTAGATCTAGAAATCCTGAGATTAAATTCAAGGAAAAGAATCAAAATAAGTAACACTAAATTCCAGTCCCTTTTATATCTAAGAGGAATCACCTGACATACAATTGTCATTTTTTTGCACATTTTTATCACTGAAGAATAAGGATCAGAAAAGAGAGCCAAGCACATGTTTCGAGATGCATATTTAAGCTCTTGAATTCAAACACTTGCTTCAAGTTGTTTATTTTAAGTATTTAAATCATTTTGGTGTGAAATGGTATGTCACAAAACCCGCTGGATCTGATAGAGCCCCGGAGGAAGGCCTGCAAAAGTCATCTGTAAAACTGTCCACTGAAGCTAAAAGCACTTTGGGAACAGGCTGGGAGTAACTTTCAGTATTAAACATTCTGTAAAAGATCATTTTTTTCCTCTGGTTGTTCTTTAAATATGAGCAAAGTGAAGATTTCTATTAGCCTCTTCTTAGGGGGTTCGATTTCTTTTAATTATAGGGCCAAGAGACATTAACCAAGAGACAAATTGCCCTAAAAGTTAGAACAGTAGCAAGTAGGTAATATTTTTCAAATAGAATTTCCACAGTGGAAAAGATATTATGTATTTGTTATGTGCCAAGAATTGAGTAATATGAGAATGCTTTGATTCTTTTACAAAATGGAAGAGCATTAACAGCATTTCACTTTTTTATTATATATATTTATTTTATTTTTTTATTATATATAAAATTCCTGTGATTACCAACAGTCTCCTAACAGATAAACAAAAATAGCAGAAAAGACATGCAGTTATTAAATAGGCTGAATAAGAGAAACCAGTCTCATTTATATATTGAAGAAACCCGTTATTATCTCAAGTTTTGAACATTACCTCAACTGTATGTACACTATTTAAATGTTATTTAGACCACAGAATTAATTTGTTGCCATTGATGGCTGATTAAAGAAGTGTAAATGGTTTTGGTTTTTCTCCTTAACTTTTGAATGCATGCAAACAATTTTATTCCCATATTTAAATCACGAGTGCCAAGATTGTGACTGAAGTGGATCTTTATGGTTGTATTTTAAACAAGTGCAAATGTCAGTTAGGAAGTACAGTGCTGACAGGATCTCAGTTAGAGCTGGAAGGGCATACAGGAATCATTGTAAGTTAATAAAGATCATTAAAAGAAATCACACATTTCATAATCAGGCTTTCATCAAGATAGATAATATGACCTATTTTACACTTAAGCAATTAGAAGATGAAATACTTGGAGATGATTAATTTCTTCAGTAGTTAGACTTAACAGGAGATATTGCCCAAGAAATAATCTACTGAGAAACTCAATTCTTAATCAAAATTGGGTTTTGGTTGATTACTGGGTATTGGTTTGGTTTTTTAAAGAAAAAGCCACTTTAAAATTTTCCTTACTTTTCAAATGATGAATACTATTTTGTATATTCTTTTAAATGAAATCTACAGCCTTGTTGTGACTGCTGACTGAGGCCTTTGGAAATCTCAATAATGAGAGCACCATAACAATCAAACTAGATTGCAGCAGGTTAATTTTGAACAGAGGAAGCAATAGGATATTCATATATAAAGCCAGGGAATCTGTGCTAGTCATTTTTGGAGTTCTGAACTAATCCATAACAGAACTATCCCATGACTGCAGTTGGCAGTAAGGAGAACTGAGTGAGCCCAGAAGATCCCCAGATTGTAGTTTGAATCAAACATAGACTTTGTGGTATAATCTGGGCTCATAGTCAAATAATCTAGATTCAGTACCTTGATAATTCATATAAAATCATCTTATCTTAGAAATTTATTCTAACTTGTACCAGAATTTTATTCTTTTAAAACTCTGGGTGTATTTAAAACCAAAAAAGGAAACAAACTCCTTCTTAGAACATATCTGAAATGAAAATTAGAGAGTTCTTGTTCCAGTCTGAGCATTAGGAGATGAATGTTGCATCAAGAGGTTCTGGATTCAGGGGCTGGGCCCTGATTGCCCCCTGGCCAGTCACAGGAGGGTGGAAAATGCCCTGAGTAGAGCCTAAGCCAGGTAAGGTACTGCAGGCACTTCACCTGTCAGAGGGAGCAGTGCAGCTCCCACCTCATTTCAGAATGCATTTTAATCTGGAATAGTCAGCTCTGGCCTACAACACAGTATCTTACTGTACCAGCTCCATTGCTATCCTCTCCTTCCAGATTACCCAGTTAATAAACAGAAAATTCCAAGAAGTCAAAAAAGACCCACCCCAAAGCAGAGGTAGCTCCTCCTGCCAGAAAGTGAGGCCTGAGGCCCCGATAACACACAACCCTCCTGCAAACACCCCGGAGCGGGGCAAGGGGGCAAAACTGCCCCAGTGAAGCACCTCAAGGCTCTCGATCTCCTCCTAAAGCAGGTCCCTGCTCGCACCCAAAGCCCGGGGGTCACCCAGCCCCCGGGGCAGGAGAGGAGTCAGCAGGGTGGGCTGGGAGGGGCCAGCGGGGCCCTCCCGCGGGGCCGGCGGTGCCTCTGTCCTTTGTGCTGCACCGGGGCTGCCCGAGCACACGGCGCTCCCTCGCTGCTGCTTCAGGGCTGCGCTGACTTTGTCTCACATGTCACCCCCAAGACAGCAAAGAGATGGGGACCTGCTGCCTCGGGAGCTTCAGCCCGCTTAACTCCCGAAGGCATCTCCTTTGGCACTGTTGACAGTGGGACTGAAAAACTGCCTGCGACTGTGGTGGGCAGACAAAACAAACTTTAACGACACAATTTTAACTGATTTCCATACGAATTAAGATAAGAAGAGCAGTGCACTTGAACAGCAAATCTGCAGAGTATATTACAATACCCGTAATAGCAAATTTATCTTAATGCAAAAAAAATTAACATTTCTAATGAAGCATAATAATTGGGTGGTATTGACATTATTATATGTTCCAAGGATATATTCTCACCTTTTCACAGAGAGCAGAAAACTGTATTTTCCCATTCTACCTGTGGAACGTTTAAAAACACTTCAGTATTTTACACTAATGCACAAGAATACTACTGTGTTATGGCAGAAAACATGGAGCTTTGAACCTATATGGGAGATAGGGACTTTGTTTCTCTTCTGTGATTCTGCATCTCCCAGCCCTGACCTACATGTTTAACACTGAGGCATTAAAAGGTTGGAAAGAACAAATAATAACTTTAAGGTGCTGCACCTTATGTTGGAACGTTTTTTAGTCTGTAGATAATTATTACCAATCTTAGAACACCGAAAAATTTGGGCTGAGAAAAACAATTTTGGGAACAAACAATAAAAAAGAGTAAAGCAAAGTCTCTAGACTGCAGGCCACTTGCCAGCTCTTCTCACAGGAACTTTCAGTTCTGCTGCTTGCTTTGAGTGTAGCAAAAAGATAAACATTTTCTTGTTGCAAGTGAAAAAACATTGCCATGCATGACAAGTTGATAAGCACTATCAGCAGTTTATTAGTTCATTGGAACCAGATACAAAAAGTGGTGGAAAGTTTTGATGTGTTGCTGAAAAAAGAAAAATAACTGGTCAATGCCCAGAACTATTGTGCTGAAAAAAGGTTTTCTATTCTTAGTAACTGGAGTTTTCACTGCTATAGACAATTTTGCTTTCTGTTTGTAGTAAATTCCTCGATGTATCTGCCTCCTTTGTATCCCTTGCACCACTGTGTGGTGGGTCTGTATTTCCAGGTGGGACAGATACAGCAGTCTAAATTCTACACTGATAAACAACTATGTTAAAGTCATGGCACAACAGGCAGAATTTGTTTGAGTGACTTAATTACATTAAAAATAAACTTTTTCTGCTCTAGGTCTTTTCACATTAACTGTAGATGTTGGGATCTTATTGCCATGTTTTTGCCTGTTGTAGTTATTGAAAATTCAACATAGTGTATGTAGGTATGGTACAAAATAGGTGCTGTGATAGGTCCTGCCATACACCTCTATTTAGCACTTGCTTGATTAAATTCTTGTCTGATTATTTTTCTGCTGTTGGCCTACATGCCTTACAACAAATTGATAGTGTTTGACTCTTGATATTGTCACCAAATCTGTATCTGTACTAAGATCTGCCAAAGTAAATATTAAAAATCCTGCCATACATCCCAAATGTCACTTTTAGTTTCCCTTTTGTAAGGGTATGCAGCATAGTATAAACAAGGAGAAACAAAGAGATAAGGCAGTGATGTAGTATCAGGGTTTACCAGCCAAACTTGGATGTGGGTATATTAATCACAGATGATAAAAACATAAGGAAAAAGGTTGCAGGTTTCAGGAAGAGACTTATATCCTACACTGTAATGACTTTTTGTATCATTTATTTTATTAAACAATTATTTTAGAAAAGTTTTCATGTTTTTTCTTACAAAAGTAACCATGCTATTTCATAGCCCTTTTCCCCCACTAAGACAGGCTTTTAAGCACCATTGACGTTTGTGGTATGACAATTTTTATGGCTCTAGAGAAATAACAATAATACACTTAGGAGAAAATTGAGACACATTATGTCTGGAAAATGTTGTTACACTCCGTCAAAGAAATAAGAAGAACTTATTTTAATATCCTGTCTCACAATATGGGGTAAAATGGACAAGAAAATTAGGACGGGTAGATGAAATGTATACTTTAGCACGATGTGAGCAGTGACCAGACAGCTAATATTTTCAGTTATTTGCAAGACTTCAATGATTCCCAGATGCCTGAAGTAGGGCAAGGAGGAGGACTAGGAATTTCTTCTGGATTTGATGGTTGCTTGGCGCTGTGGAATGTAGATACCTTTGCCCATTTGTATAAGAATTGTGTCCTTTGCCTTGGCTTCCCAGTGGGAGCTCACAACTGAATACACAGACAGTCTTTCAGGACTTCCTTCCTCCTTTATTGAGGGCACAGACACAGGAGATGCATGTGCAGGATGTTTATGGGAAAGAATTAGAAAGTTCTACTCTTACAGCAACTGAATGCTCCTGAGAGTGTCACACACATGTGGATATTTGGTGAAAGTAAACATGCTCCTGTCTGGTTTGAAGGAGAAAGAGCAAAGGCTTTTTTTCCTCTGTGTTTTCAGACATTATATAAAATTCTGCTGCAAGAAAGAAATTGTTTGTGTGCAGATGCTTGGCTGCCTTGAAAATATAAACAGTTTTCTTGGTAGCATATTTATTCACCATATTAATATTAGTCAACTAGAAGTTATTATTTTTTAATTGAACTGCTCTCAGGCTAATAGCACAGAAGTATTGCTATTGGCATGCTAGATATTTTCAATTAATTAAGTAAATAAGTTCACTAATTTAATAAATTATTCTTCAATCAGTTATTTATTAAATTCATTTATTTGATTGCTTATCTTGGTTTCTTCTGATTCTCAAATCTAGAATATTAAAACTTGAGCAACAGACCAGACACTGACATATACATATAAATTCAGGAGTGGGATATGGCTTGAAATTAAAGCTCTCTTGATACAGGAGACAGTTCCACTATTAAGCAACTGGGGCTAAGAGCAGCTCTAAAGGATTCAGAATGTGAGCAGTCTGGTAAGAGGGCCAATAAGGTGAACATTTCAATGGAAGTCTTTTGTGAGCTCAAAAGCTTCTTGCTGTGCAAAGAAATTCCTCCAAAATGTCTGGTATTTGATGGCAGCAGACCTTTGCATTGCGATAACCAGCAGATAATCTGTTTTTTTATAATCTATATTGTGATAATCAGCAGGTAACACCTTATGAAACTACTGTACCTTGACTGGGGCATGAAGAAAGCAGGATACTAATGATCATCAGTCCACTGGATCAAGGGAATTGGTGTAGGCCTGTAACAGAAATAGTAACCTGTGAGAATGCAGAAGCAAAGGAGGTATGTCCCACATTAGCTGACTGGCTGCCTACAGGAGCACCACATTGCTTAAAGAATGAACTGTCTTTCAACTTCACACCAACAAGTTGGGTGCAGGTATTTCATAAGCTGAATAGATCACATATGGCAAGCACAGACACACCAGACAGATGGCATTTGTCTTCTGAGGTCTAAGAATATTTTTCCTTAGTTTGTGCCATAAGGAGCAAATAAAACTAAGATAAAATGGAAGAGAATATTGTTTGGTAACATTTGTCTTATACTGTGCCTGCTGGAGTTAATGTTCAGGGTAGAATAAAGTTCATATATTATAAAAGGTCACTGATCTAGCACTTTAGACTCATTATCCTGCCTAAACAAGATTTTTTAACTTTTTGCAATCAAGTTCTCCTAGGTTAGGTTAGGTCTCCCAAAACAAGTATCCTCTTTCAAGAAGGAACACTGATTTTAAAACAAAATTTTATCTGAATTATCTTAAAAGCCTTGTTCAATTTTAGAGTAATGACATGAGACTTCAATGGAGAATTTGCTATTTGTTCTGTTACCCTGACTTAAGTCTAGAGAAAAAAGCAGACTCCCATGGTAGGTGGTACAGCATTCAGTCAGGTAGGAGTATGGAAGTTCACAGCAACTGAAGTTTTGGCTCAGATTGTTCTGGAACTCGGAAAACACCTTAGCACCATTTAGGGGAAAATCTCTCTTCCAAAGAATTATCATCAAGCCAGTTCTAAAATGTCTTAGAGAGAGAAATCTAAATCTCTTAGAACCTTTTTCAAAGAAAAGTAAAAGAAATGGTCACACAAAATTATATCTGCATATTGAAGTATAAGTCAGCAGGAATGTAGCTAGGAAATATTTTATTGTTTTTAACTAAGAGATATTTGCATTTGGCCAAATATGTAATGTTTGAATGCAGGATTTATTTAACACTAAGTTAAAATCTTCTGAAAATAATGTAGACAATGAATGTGTGTTAAAATCTTTTTCTTATCCAAGAATTTATGTACCCTGTTCCAAATGCTGACATGGTTTGTAGTTATTATTTTTTATTTTACAACGAAGTTCAGACAAAATCATTGAGCCACAATATCAGTTCACTGGTCTAAATCTAAACTCTGCAGTTACCTCCAAGTCTTTTTACACAGGAATGTAAATTCAGTACTAACACAGGATGAATAGGAAAAAATTCAGAAATAGGAGTTTAAAATAAATAGAAAGCTAAAACAATATTTATTTGCCTTCATTTAATATTTGATGTAATTCTGAAAGATTATGTAAGTGTTGACTTTAATGTATTTAAGACAACAAGCTGTTGTCTCATTTTCATTTTGTTGTTGGATGTACTATTTTTGCAATACCCACCAGTTCAAGTAATGATAACGAGCTTGTGATTTCCACTGGTGACAGTGACCACAGAAATGTGGTGAGGGGGAGAACAACAACTCATTGACTGAAATGACTCCGTGTTTTTCAGAACACTCTTGCAAGAAACCTGTTGGCAAAATGAAAATTATATAACTGTTACTATTCCATCTGCATCTTTCAAAATCATTAAATTAAATGCATGAATGAAGGAAAAAGTAAAACTGTTTTATCTGTAAAGGTATAAATGCATACAAAATTGTTTTCATGAATTACTTTATATGCAGTCAAATGCATAATTCTTCTACAGCCAGCTTTTCCTTTTGTTTTTTGTGTTCTTTCACATTAATGGAAAAGACATAATAGCAAGATACCAGTAGGGATTTGCATAATGTCCTGTTACATCACATCTCAATGTACAACAGAATTTGCAAAATTTCATAGTACAGGACCTTGTATTGAATATTGCAAGATGTACTTAGTGTCCAAAGGATTCCTAATTATCCATATATTTGCATAATTACCATGAAAATTATTTCCTTCACAATGCATGAACATTTCAAACTTTGGTCTTGAATTCTTGTCACCTTTCACACACCTGCCACCCCAGTACTCTGCAAAACTTTTTGAAAACTTAATTTTTGAGAAACAAAGCACTGGCAACCTGTCAGGGAGACAAGCAAAAGAAGACATATGCATAGAGAAGCAAACAAATGTGTGCGTTCCCAACTCACCACAAATTCATGGAGAAATATGTGAATGGAGAATAACAACAATTAAGAACTGCATTTCTTAATGTCTAAGTTCTCAGAGAATATCCAACATTCCTCAGGCACAAAGAATATTCGTGTTGTTCCAGCAGCTGATTTAATTTGCAATATGTGTGTGTCTCCCAGAGCAACAAACTGTATTTGTGTTTAGTCAATACAGTGATAACCTGAAATGTGTGAGGAACTGCAGCACCACAGGCCTGACTGCACAATGAAGTTAACAGGAGCTGTGCTTCAGCATTGAGACTGGATCAAAATGAAGATCTGAGGGTGTCCCTATCACCTTTGAGAAGGCATCTCTCCTCCTGCTCACACATCATTGCAGATGTATTTGGAAAGGCACTTCTAGGACCCCTTCACTTAAAACAACAGGCCAGCAGTATTTTTTTTTTGGAGGATGCATATTGGGAGCACTCCCTGACTCTGAAACACCTCATTTCAGAATGTTTTGTAGGGAATTCTGATTATTTGGTGGAGAAAGTGTTGTGAAGCAGTGGCTCAGATGTGGTGCACCAGGAATACTGCACCAGGAATTCATCTCAACGAGCTCTAGTGCTTATCTCTGCTCAAATATCAATATCTCTGCACCTAGATAGCAATACCTCTGCTCTTTGCTCAATGTATTCCTGCACTGATAGGAAATTACATAAAGCTCCCTTCTGAATTTCAAAAAATATCAATTAAATATGAATCCTTACAAATTTTCATGAAACTGAGACAATTGCAAGGCAATAAACCTTTGTTGGAAAGGTGCTATTTAGTTGTGCTTGTAGCCTTACTCGCCTCAAATATAATTTGATCCTCTACATTTAAAACTGAACTTTTCCACACTGGAATTGTTTTAATAACAGAAGAGATGTGTTAGTTAGTCATTGATAGCCACAGATTATGTCCCTAAGTAAGAATCCAGTCTTTATTACCATAGTAAAAGAGCTCCAAGACACAAGAATGTGGTAGCAAAGAAAGGGATCTTCCAAAACCTATGTAACAAAAGTGCTATCAGAATAATTCTCTAAGTATGTGCTGCTTCAGTATGCAGTTTTTAATCATTAAAAAGTGCAGTCTTTTGTAACTTGAAGATAAAGACTTTAATGAGAATTTTTGTGAATGTATTACTTTCCTGTTAAAATACTTGGAACGCCTTGTTAATCCTAGTAAAGCAGCAAATGGCATGTAAAGATGAATGGAATTGAAGAATATAGCCTTCCTCTGTGGAAAAAAAAGTACTACACAGCTGAATGATAAGTTCTTCACAGAAAAGTATAAACTGAGTAGAGTAATAGAAAGAATTCCTATCAAGTATGGCTGATTTAGTTCTTACTGAAGTAAAAAATGTTACAATTTTAAAAAATCTTGATTAAACAATTTCTGATAATATGGGAAAATTATCATACATTATATAAGATTATCTGTACTCCTATGGGTGCAATATCTATTTCTACTTAATTTTTAGATTTACAGCCATATTGATTGTTCTCAGCCAGGGCCTAAATTTGAGTGATTGAAATAATGACCAAACATTTCAGAATACAGGAAACGTATTGTACCAGGTTCTGCCTCACTGCAACAAATGATCATTTAAGGAGCAAGATCCAACCATTACCTATGTATATTTATAGCTACACAGATACACACACATATGGTTTGCTTTAGTGGATGTGAAGGAAATACCCCTTTTCTATAAAATCCACTTTTAATGGCTCCAGGATGATTTAACAGGGTAACCTCCCTAAAGATGATGGTCTGGTTTTGTAGAATAAGTCCAGATTCAGAGTGGAATCTTTCAAAACTCAGCAAATTCCTCTTTGAGTCCTAACTATCTCCAAGTCTTGTCATATGAGAGGATGAATAACTCTTTGACAGCACCCATTTCTCTTCACTGATAATAGGGTAATCCTCAGTCATCTTGTTCATCAAACTGTACCTAAGTTTTAGACACCCAAAGTAAGGAGAGATTAATTATTCTTAAATTTACTATGTTCCTTAAAGGTTTAAGAAATGAAAAGCCAGCACATTATTTTTCTTACATACAAGATCAGAAGAAATAGTGGAAAATAGGACTATTCTAATATTGTCTCACTGTAGCTGCCTATTCTATTTATGACACCCCTTTATAAAGTGCCAAGTCTATTCATGCAACCTACAGATACTCTAAATGAGAAAATAAAATTAAGCATGAATATAGAAAAAGTCAAGTATTTCTCATGCAGTAATAACTTCCACCTATAAACACATCCTAAATTGTACTAGACCAGGCTAATATCACATAAAAAATTAAGCAACTTCTCACAGAGAAGCAACATGATCAAAGATAAAGTCCAAATGACAAAACAGTTTTACTTAGTAATTGTCTGCTTAAAATTACAGGTAGTAATATTTTTTGTCATTATGATCATATTGATAAAACTTTAGAGAGTACAAGACTGTACATGAAACACTGTGTTGTAAAAACCCCTGTAGTATGAGGTTATAATGAAACTATTGAATTTCCTTATTTATAGAAGCCCTGCTGAAAATCAAAGACTGCAGAAATAAGTATCTGTATTAGCTGACATCTCCACAAGGCATAGACCCATTTGGAAAAGAAGAAACTGATCTGCACAACCATAAGTTTAGAATATCTTCAAATAAATACATTTGTAAGAGACCATTTTGTTTCTAATGGAACACAGCAAAATGTTCTTCTGACGGAACATTTTATTCTGAGTCCCTATTTCTGTATTTTACCCAATAAATCACTTCTATAAATTATGAGTGCTACATAGGTCAGTGTGAATTATTCAAAACCAAACCTTAATCTATGGAAAAGAATCTTGATTGGAATAGGTTTTGCTTTTAAATCAACTGGAACCCCAGACCAAATTCCCTTTAACACATTCAATATGCCTGAGCTGATTTTGGTTTCATTTCAACACAGCAAATAGTTCAATTGACAGGTAATAACGTGAAACTTGAGACATTTTTGGCCCTGATTCATCTGGAATCTGGAGCATTAGTAAGTCTAAAGTGTGAGAAACTAGTATGGAAATTAAGGAATTATCCATGCTAATATTTACATGGCAAATTATTTACCAAAATGAAAAGTTTTTGCTACATGCATGAAAATACAGATCCCAAATCGTACAACTGTGCTGAACAAGGGAAGTTCCCTCTCTTGTTAAATGCAGAGTGGTTAAACATTGGAGCCTGTAAATGCTGCTCCATAAAAATGGCTGGTGCCAGTCCCAGAGGAGAATCTCTCTGGAACAGACTCTGAGAGCTGGATTAACACACTGAATAAATAAGGATGATGACCTCCTAGATACTACTACTGGCAATTTCTTTGTACTCATTCCTCTGGAATACTCCTGTTGGTTTAGGAGGAGAGGGCTCCACAAATTAACCCAAAGCCATATGCTTAATTCCACATGCAAACAGGTCCTTGGCTGCGTGGGGAGCTGCCCCTGCCACGAGGATGTGTCTGGGTGGGGGGACGTGTCACCCAGCTGTGTGTCTGTAAATCTGCAGATCTCCCACCAATGTCTGGGCTGGGGCTGCCACAAGAGGCAAAAAGGAGACTGGGAATGTCCTGCTGACTCCCTTATAAAAAAGCACGTTGCCTGATAACTGGAAAACTATTTTTACCTTATTTCAGTAGTTGGACCAAATGAAAAAGCTGTCGTGACATGTTATCCCAGAGACATATTTCAGGTACTTGCTTGGAGCTGCAGCATGCTATGAAATGACCTGCATAATCCAGAAATCATCCAGGAAAACTACACTTTTTCCTTCAGAACTTTTGGGTTTTGTGTTATTTCACACTGTGTAGGACAAATACTTGATCCCATGTTTCAATGACACAAATACATATTTTCACCGAATATTTGCACTCTTCACATGTGCCCATTAATAATGGAACTCTCACTCCCAGCTGTAGCATGGATTTTTACCTGTAGCATGAGGTTTATCCTTAAAGCAACTGCTTGACTGTGGTGAATAATGTAAAAAGTACATTTTCAGTCCAGCCACCTTAAACAGTGACCTGAAGGAATCACTAATGGCTAGTGACAGAAAACAACTTGGTTTACTTTGCTACTGTTTGGCATTAAAAAGGTCTTTTAATGCTTGGATTAAAGTTTTCTGGCAAAATCTTCACTGGTTTCACTTGAATAAGTGATAACCACTTATTCCCCAAAACAAATACTTACATACAATTCCATCAGAATTCCTCTTTACCAGCATGGACAAATCACAATTTACAGAGGCTTTTGCCTGAAAGGCAAACTCTGTCCTTAGGTGAAGAGTCTGCCCTAAAATGCAATAGTCTTGTTTAAAATACAAGGAGAAGCCTTCGTGGTGCTCTCTGCACTTCATTTGACTGCAGCCTTCATTTGACTATTAATCTTCTAATACCATATATACTGTAGGAAAGACATGCTAATAAAAAAGACAGCACTGACACCATTAATCATGCGTAGGAGTATATAAATACTGCAGAAATCTCACACATTTAAAAGAAAATCAGCATTATAAGAATTTTCTGAGATAATTTCACTGTGGAAAAATATTTTTACTCTGAAAATATTTTACTGAAAAATATTTTTACTTTGAAAATATTTTTACTCTTTTTTATAACCATATGATTTTAATTATCATTGTTATTTCTCTGTCAGCTTTTAGTGAAATACGTATGGATGTGATATTATTGTATCTGCTCTCTATTCTGTTTGTGGGAAGGTTTGATTTAGTTAGCAATGAAGTTTGCTCCAGCTGAAAAAATGCATTTCAGCCTCTGTGTCAGAGCTTTGTAAACCTGGATTAGGTCAATCTTCAAATGGCTGATAGTTGGGAAAAACAGATATCTCCTCATTAAGACACCTCACAATGAGGTTGTTCAAATAAAATACTTCTGTGACAAAAATGCCCAAGTTACTTACATTTAGAAAAGATTCAGTAAATAGCTGTTCTCTGATCCAAGTTTGCTGCAGGGTACTCTGGAACCTCACTTGGTTTGTGGAATTTAAGGGCACTGGTGGAATTCACAGATTCCATACACCACATTCCTAAAATGTTGATAAAGACCCAGTTTCAGTTACTTACATGAAATTTTTAAAGGTCATCAAAAATAAAAGCTGCAAGTAAAAACTCATCACAATGCAGCATTATTTTTACAGTAATCTCTATTTTCCAGGTATTTATAAAGCTGAGTTGTTCAGCCCATTTCCTGTTATGAAGAAATTCTTTGTAATTTTGAGGTATGGATAGTGGCATCATTCATAAAGGGGCAGAGAATAAAATGACTTAAGGTAAATATTTCAATATATAACTTTTAGGGGTTTATAGCAATCAATTTCATGTTCTACTTACAAGTTATATTGAAGAATATTATGTTTGTAAAAGAAATATTTGACCAAAATCATCTTCCACTGTACTTCTCTCTTCCCCCTTCCCCAGTCATACTGAAGCCTTTACTCTCTTTTACCCTGGAGAGTAAAAAGACCCCGTTCCTGGGGAATTATCCAGTCCAGCTCTCATCAGGGAGTTGGGAATGTTCAAAATACTCAAAAATACATTTCAAAATCGAGGCATGCAAAATCAGAAGAAAAATAATCTCGTATTTGAAAATATGTTTTGTGCTGACTGTATGTAGATAATTGAAAACACACATGGGTCTATTACAGTAACATATGTTAAATCTCATATCTTCAGATATTAAATCCTGAGTATTGAACCTGAATGTCAAAATAAATGTAAGGTACTACATTTATGTATTTTTGGCTATGTAAATATTCCTAAATATTACATTATGCCTTCATTTTACTTTATTTTTTGAAAGAAAACCAATTTTACTTGCTTGTGGAACTTCAGCATTGATAAACAATTTCTCTTTGAAGCTATATAAAAACTCATAAACTTGAATTTTATTGCATTTTTATAGAGCTCTTGTCAATATTCCAGAGTTTGTCTTCTGGTCAGTCTTCTACTGTGAGAACTTTTGTGTCAGAGAACACACAGTCCATGTCACAGCAAGACTTTCAATTATATTTACTTTAAATAAAACTGTTTTCCTGTTTCAGGTGATAGAATTCTGTGATTATTTTTAAAAATGTGTTCCTTACATCTAATATTTAAAATAGTTTCATCTTAGCTGGCATTATTCCTGGTCTGTAAGCCTGTGTTCATTGCTTTCCATATCCATGGGTGGTATTCACTACACAGAGCCAAAGTCTTGCTGTAAGTATAGAGGTGGCTTTGGCTCCAAAATCTAAATCCTAAGTCTAAATAACATTGTAGAAGTAGTTTTTATTTATGATATATAAATGCAATATCCTTCCCTGTGCAAAGTGCACTTTTGCAAGCAGATCTGTAATCTGAATTGAATAAATTCAATTGGTGGAACTCCACAGAGGAATGGAGCTGCCTGGATACAATGCTGTGTAGAACTGAGGATTTTTAATTCTTTTTACTCAGCAGAAAATAAATATATTTGGCTATTGTTTTGCAATGTTTATGGGAAAATTAAAATACCTAATTTTTTTCATAATCCTTTTTTTGCTTATTGCTTTTCTTATGGGTAAAATATTCTATTCTGCTATTCAAAGCTGTATTGAAAGCAGAGATAATTCATGTCCATACAAATGTCAGGATTATGTATATGAGTTTTAAGTATTCACACTGAGTATAACTCTGATATGAGTAGAAAACATAGAATATTTTTCCAATACAAACCACAGATTTTTGAAGGACTGTATAATCCTCACAAATGTTCCAGGGTCCACTTTTCTCTGGGGCAGGTACCCTGTCTTACATACACTGATTACACGAATAAATGCTAATAAATGAGGCATCTTTAGCTAATAATAGCAAAGATATAATTTATAGTACTAATGGAATTTACTGTATGTACTGCTATGGATTATACTTTCCCACTGTATAATCTGTTTTATTTCAACTGTAACTCAAGGATAGCAAAGGAAGGTCTGAATAAACATGAATTGGAGATGTTGCAACTGAGCACAGGAATGTAATGATGGGAAATTTTTCCTACAAATGATCTCTTTGCAAAAAGCTTTAAATGTCTGATTTCCTCCAGAGAACTCAATCCAAACCCCTGATGTTATTAGAATGAGTGTGGCCCTTTACACCATCATTCCTTGTGACTGATTTGTGCCACACAAAGATTGCACAGGAGGGAGTTTGCTCTGCCCCCACCTATGCAGTTCCCACAAAGGCCACCACTGAAACTTCCCTCAGTGCCTGCCAGGGATTCCTGCACTGTGGAGGCTGAGGAAGATGATGACTTTTAAAGAAGCCAACAGGATCATCAGATGTATACAATGATTCCATGTTTGCCTGCTGATATTAATCCATTCTTAAAAGGGAATGAAAACAACATGAAAAGATGGGAGTTACACCAAACCAGTAGTGTTTTATTTCTCTCATACTTGGGAATCAGATTCCAATTAAACAGCAATGTAGGTTGGCTTTTGTATTTTCATTTTGCCTTCAAGTAAAATAGAGCACTAAAAAAAAGGAAGAAGAGAGAAGGACAGAGGTGGCAAGGCACTTAAATATGACCAAGATGGTTTATGTCAATGAGTTCAGCAAAGGGATTAGCATTTGTTTATGTGGCTGTCTCATGGAGTTGGTTTGCAATGCTCCCTCACCCAGCACATCCTTCATTGCTCATATTTCAAAGGTCTTTTTTTCAGGATTCCAAACATACAAATCAAAAGTGAAATTATTAACTCAGTAGTGGAAATTGAAGCTGACTGACTCTGTCAAGTCAATGTTTACTATTAGAAATAAGTTTAAATTTCATGTCATCACCCAAATCTTGCACCCAGGAGCTTTGAGTGCTGACTGTGTCACTGTACTGTGACACATGTTCGTGTGTTTGGGTTTAAGTGATTGGGAAGAGCAATTTCCCAATATCAGGCAAATGACTAAACATTTCTTAAGGATAACTCAGCCATTGAACATAAAAGACCCTCCCATTTCATGTTACAATTCTCATCTTTACTGTGCCTCAAGAATGCTCTGATTCATCCCTATGGAACACTTCATGTACTATAGTTTAACTTTATATTTCCATCATGATACCAACAATTTGCCAAAACAGCAATTTCTCTCCACACCAAGTATTGCTCACTCCTAAATCAATGTATACTGTCTGCTTCCATCCCTGCTCTCTGTCTCAATTATTATTTTGTGTAAGATAAGAAAATCCCATTTTTACCACTGGAGAGCCAGGCTGCTTAGGTCACAAGATTCTCTTGGCTTAATCCTTGAGTATGAATCATGAACTTTCCCTAATAAGTCCCGGCATTCTTCAGATGATCAAGCGAGCTTACCAAGGCTTCCAGAGCTTTCCACATTAATTATCACCACGTTTAAAGTATCAAAAGCAGTAGCTGATTAAGAATTATTAAGACTATAAGTTGTTTATTCTTACTTTTCCTTTCTGTCCTCTATTTCTCACTCTCATGTGGCTTGAGGTTGTGAATGGCAATAATACAACTCAGATAATAGAAGACAACACATTAAAAAGATTATGAAAAATAGAAAACAGACTGAAAATTATCAATGTGAAAAACTGGAAACAAATTTGCTTGCTTTCTACATTACATGGATCTAAATTAAGCTATAAATAATGCCCATGATTTCAGTTCAGAAAGAGCTTTTTTCTCATATTTAATATGAGAAAATTGTAAGAGAACTAGAATAAGAGTAAGGCTCTACTCTGCAAACTTAGAACCTCTGCAACAGTACACACTACTAAGGAGTCATCACAAATGCCATGTGATTAAATGAGTATTCCGTTAGAAATAAATAAGATAAAGACCTTAGAAAGAAAAAAAGAAATTATTTTTTAACACTTGAAAGTGGAAACAAAATATTCATTCAGGATTTATAGTACAGAAAATTGCTGGAATAAGTCTGGATTCTTCTAAGTACTTTAAAACTGGAAATGTGGGCACAGGAAAGATTTTACATTCGTGCCCCAAATTTAGATACTAAATCTAGCAGAAGTTAAACAAGAATGAGTAATTATTACCTCATTAAGTTTAGCTACCAAAAATATTTTTGCATTTTTACCAGGATTAACACATCTAAATAAAGATTGAGTAAATTCCTCAAAGAGTATTTTAAGTGTGGCACAGCACGGCAGGATAGAACTATATTTTATATTTGGAGAAAATAAGTTCTGTACTTAACTGGCAGTTAATTAACCATGTGTATGTGTGGGTCCATTACACGACACGCCCAAGGCATAGTCAAAATCATCTGGGAACTTCTGTGGAGACAACAAATATTTTTACAATAATAGTGATTAAGCCTGAAAATAAAAGCAAAAAGCCCTGAAAGGAAATCAAAAGTGAGTCAAACTCACTGGTGGTTACTTTCATACTTCTCATCCAAAGTGAGTCAAAATCACCAGGCGTTACTCTCACATTCATCACATAAACTGTAATATAAGAATGCAGTCAAGAGGAAAAGAAGAAACAAGATGAAAGGAGCAAATCCAAGACACGGTTTTCATATTATTTCCAAAGCTGACAAATTTGAGAAGAATACTACTAAAGGTGGCATTAAATAGGAAATCCCTCTCTGAGCGCTCCAAAGAATGAGTTCTCAAAGAGAACTAAAACCAGTGGCATAACAAATCCTTGGAAATCAAATTCAGGTACTGTATTTAGACAGTTACAAATTTAAAATATACACAAAATACCATAAAGGTTCAGTACAGCCCTTTTTTGAGGCATGATTTAGTGACACACTTGAGCAAGTGAGTAGCTGAACATGGCTCTTGCTTCCAAGGACTTGCATAATTTAGCACCCAAGTTCAGGAAATGACTCTAATACCAACCTGATTCAATAAGCTATTTGAAGACACAGGGTGCTGAGCACTGAATTTAATATTTCCTATGTACTTTATCAGATAAAGAGAATCTTTCTCTGGAGTAAAGGTGACTCTGCAAACACAGAAACATTCTCTAGTTCTATTGTTTTTCTGACAGTACAGTATACAGAAATTGTGCAGAAAATCTAGAATGTATGGGTAGAGAGCGATGCCATCCCAGTCTTAAAAACCCATCATTTGTTAGAGATAAGCTCAAGTCACTTAAGTGAGAGTTAGATATAGATAATCAACACTTTTAGAAAAAACCTTAATGTATCCTTTCCAGACTTGCTGAAAAACACTGAAAAGTCTTATAAAATCATGCAAAAATTTAAACTAAAATTTTAGGCTACTGCTGTGATGAATGTTTAGAGGAGAAGTATAAAGTTCTCCATAAGCTGTATTGTTTGATTGTTAACTCTTTTTGTCCTGTTCCTCATTGCCTCTGAAAATATTTTGTTTTTATGGAAGGGTACAAATGTGCCTGCTTCACAATTCATAGAAGAAAAAAACCCAACTCTAAAGCTCTGAATTCAACAAAACACAGCATAACATCTTAACCAAATAAAGCATTGCCCTACATTCTGATTTGCAGACCTCAAAATAGAAATTAAACATTTTACTTCAGCAATGTGGCAAATTTACTTCCTAAGACAAAAAAACTTCAAAGAAGTTACTTTATCTGGGTACTCCTTCCAACCCTACACCAGAAACTGTAGAATGAGAAACTGTGACCAGAAGTGATGATGTACATGATGTCAATTAGTGGGGGTCACATTCAGTTACTGTCGTACAATGGCATAAATAAGTGGAAAAGATGACAGAAAAGAAACTATTTCCAATGTTGTTTTTTCTTTTGGATGAACTGAGTTTGCACAGAGTTACAAAAATGAACTAAAATTTTAAGGCCAGAGTACAGGCATGGCATGCTCCTAAGAAGAATCTGTCTGTTTGTGTCTTCCATATGGTGTACAAACACAAAAATTATGATGTATCTGAGCAAAAATACAACTTTTTATTTATGAAAAGCAAATTATTATTAAAACGCTTTTCAGATGGCTTTAAAAGGAACTATGATAAAAATAAAGGTAAGAATATAGCAAAAGTGAGATGATTTTGAGTGCTAGACAGGTATACAAATAATTTCCTAAAAGTTCTCTCAGATATTATTAAGCACATTTTTACCCAGAGAGCTCCATGAGGGATCCAGTGCAGATTGTTAATTAATTCTTCATATTCTCTATGTATGACTACATTAAAGTATTAAAAACCTAGCAATCTGAATTGCAAAATTTGGAA
The DNA here is from genome assembly GCF_001715985.3 of Manacus vitellinus. Lineage (NCBI taxonomy): Eukaryota > Metazoa > Chordata > Aves > Passeriformes > Pipridae > Manacus > Manacus vitellinus. Next base: position 12,978,326 of record NW_021938949.1, read on the forward strand.
AATTATGCTCTTCTGTCAAGTGAAGATACACAGGACTTACATCATCATTCTCCTCAGTCAGCAGTTACTTCTGTTGTTTGTTTTGTTTAGTTTCTCAAAGGGAAGGGGAACAATATATTTTCTCTGAAAATACTGCTACTAATATATTATATCTACTTCCAAGTATTAAATTCAACTTAGTGTATGTAGTGATCAATAGAAATGAACTTCATGGGGCACTCAATAAGGCAGTAAGGTTGCAGTGATTAAACACCAACATAAGTCAAAAGTACTGGTGGCTGTTCTCTCTCTTTCTACCCTGAGGGTTTTCTCTTGCCTCATATACCAATAGTTTTACATAAGAAACTGATTTTTTTTCTTATGCATGTAATGCATTTTAATATATAAGTTCAGCAATGATAATTATATCAGTTTAACATTCTACACTTCTCCAAGCTGTGCATGGTCTTCATTTAGCTCCCTTATTTATTATGAGATAATGCATATGTATAGGCACAGGATTCTTACCACATCCCACCACTGTTTATGAATTCAAAAAGCAACTGAGTTTATTCTTTCTTCAGAACAAAGAATGCAGCATGTTATTTTTATGTACCACTAGAAAAAAAACTGATAAAGAGGAAATGAAGCAGGGGAACAGAAAAACAAAGTAAGAAATGAAATCCAAGTTTCTAATGCAGAGATGTAATGCCAAGAAACAGCTCCAGAGAAACTGAGTAACTGCCAGCTTTTCTACCTGTTGCCAAGAAAACGTTGCTGTGTTCACTGATCCTGTAATTAAACTGAGTATGTTCTGAAACAACTTCTGAATTGTGCCATCTCCTGTGAAGGGGGAGGGAGCTTCATTCCTATAATACACCAATAGAAAGATGCTGCTTCTCTAAAAACTAGGTAGAAGGGCGAGCTTGGTTTAATCATGTACACACATTCTTTAAAGAAAAAAAAATTAACATTTGGAAGGAGAAATCTTATTGCCTACAGACCTTTGGAGGGAAGCACAGAACTATAATTTGCATAATTCAAAATACTAATGTGAAGGGCAAAAAGTTTTAATAGCCATCCTTTAATGTCCTGTAAAAACAGCAGTCTCACTGCCTCCTGTTCTTTTATCAACATTTTTTAAAAGGGAGTTATTAATTGTAGTGTCTCGTAGTAACTTCTAGCTAGGATTTTTAATATTTAAGTCATCACAATTACCCATGCTAGGCAATATGTTTGTAGATAAGTCTGTCACTAAATCAGATCACACCAGTACACTGCTGCCACAGTTTGTCTTGTTCAGCCCAATGTTGTTTAACCAAGATTTCCTGAAGGCTGACTATATTCTCTTTACCTCCACTGTAGTCCTCTGGGGTCTTCTGCTAACGGTTTATTTTACTTTGCACAGCTTTTCTCCATTCCTCCTTTCACATCTGATGTGTTAAAGAAATGTTGGCTTTTCTTGGCTGAATCATCCCTTGCTCTGTGGCTGGCTGTGCTGGGCAGGACAGGCCCTCTCAGACTCAGTCACACAGAATCTCATAACAACTGGGCTTGGAAGGGACCTCTGGAGATCATGTAGCCCAAACCTCCTGCTGAAACAGGTCCACCTGGAGCAGATTGCACAGGACTGCAGCTTTATTGCATCAAGAAATGTCTGGATCACCTACTAATCATGTGAGAAAGCCCTTGCTTCCAAGACAGTTCCAAATATTCAGCAGAGGAAATTCGGAATCCCAATGGAGGACACCTGAGTTTCCCCTTAACTCCATAGCTCCTTTACTCTTTCTCTATGATCCTAAGCACACTCCTACCAAACCATTCCAAGGAAAAGCATCCCTGTAAAGTCTCACTGCTTCTCTGAACTGCATTCAGCTTGTCCTTAGATTCAGAGTTCAACAAATCAATGCAGTCCAACTTCCTTGAAAGGTCCTTCACATCCCTGGACACTTTGCCACACTCAGTGTGAGCTCTGCTCATGTAACTTTAAGCCACTTTACTGAACTTTCTTTTTAAAGATACAACGTTTATGGAACTAAGAGCTACTGTAAGTAAGAGCAGTTTTAATGCAATTTTTGTAATATGAGAGGGAATTTAATTTGTCTCTGTATCTAAATGATCAAATATGAAACATGTTTTGGTTTGGTCATTAGTTTCTCCAATCTTTTTCTTATTACCTATAATTAAGAAACCAAGCATTTTATTTGATATGAAGCAGCCCAGAAAATAGCAGTAAAAAATGTCTGCTTGTAAATTAAACTCATTCTCTAATTGCTTTGCTGTAATTTACTAAAATTATCTCTTGTATGCCACCACTTAGACTAATTCTACAAAGAATCCAGGGACAAAAATAAACAGAGTTCAGAGTAATAATATTAATGATTATCAAGCTCCACTATTTCCAGTTTTACTGTTCATTGTTGTTAATTATCTCAACAGTGGCTGGAAAATGATGATTAGGAAGGAAGACCTCAGAAAGCTGATTGAGGAGACCATGTGTATACTTCGTAGTCAAAATGTAAAAAACAAAAAAAAGTTTAAAAAAAGCATCACAGATAGTCCCCAAAGATGACCAGTCAGCATGTCTGGGCCAGTCTGTTTGTTGTTCATGACCAGAGCTCATGTTAGTCATTCACTGACTCTGTTCATGTCAGTGAAGCAAAATGTACTCTGTTAAGTTCCACACTTCCAATCATACCCCAAACTGATCCCATGGACTAAGGGTCTGTCTGTTGTAGATCTGGCCAAACACAGTTTTTCATTCTTGTGCTGGACAGAAGTTTATCTACTGGCACAGCATAGCCAGAGCTGAGAACATTCCACTTGTGACACACTTTTGTCACAATCCCTTCACACCTGTCCATTGCTGTAGCTCTGGGACAGGAGGGACTTGAGGGGAAATACAGCTGTTGCATTTGTGTGGAGATAAGCTGAGAAGCCTTTTGTGCCAGAGGTATCCTATACCTGTCAAGAGCACCTCTCACTGAGATCACATCAGCTCCAGCTGAGGAGTGATTCCAAGCCACAAAGAGAGCTACTTCCAGAGGCAACTCAGACTTTAGGAAGGCTGAGTCCTGAAAAGTAACTCACTCTGAAAGTAACTTTCTGATGATGACACAGGACCCTAAGATGACTGCACTCAAAAGGTACAAAGCAGCACCTAAAGTATGTGGGATGAGACGTGGTCTGTGAATCACTGAATGAAGGGTTGTTAACAGAAGAACACTTCTTCCTTAGTGCAATGGAAGTATTTTTCAACTTTACACAAAGATTCTTTTCTTGTTCTCACATGCAAGAAATGCTCGGAGTTGAGGACTCCAGAAGACTTCATCTGTGTTGTTCTCAGCACGTTTTCCTTTGATCCTCTTCCCCCGTGCAGCGATAGGACTGTCAGGACGTGCAGGCTGACAGGTTCACTCTGGAGCGAATAGCTGAGCAGAGCTGACACCCACACTCCATTTGGAGGTGGTGAGTTGCTTTGTTTTAATTCTGTTTTGGCTTGTTTAGTTGATGAGTAACAGATCAGAGTTGTTCAGCAGACAGAGAACACTGCTCCTGATCTACCTCCAAAACAAACTGAGAAGCAAAGCCAGGTCACTCTTAGTTTGCTGCTTGGTTCTGTCCTGCTCTCTGTTGGTGATGATATCAGCACCATCCACTGCCTTCAGTGGACATGAATGCACCCAGGTGGCACATTAACCATCATTGCTTCTATTCCTGACATCAACTAATTAATTCTTGTACTTCTAAGCCAAGCTTTGCTGTTCTGACAGTTGAGCAGAGAATGAGCAGTTAGCTGTTGGTGCTGATTCATTATCACCTGTTGTTTCTCAAGCTGTCAGCAGTGACTCCATATGCAGCTCTTTACATTTTCACTGCTGAGCATTTCCACTTGCTATGGACCAAGTGGAAAAAGGTTTCCATAGTGCTGTGTCTCATGACCTAATCAACCACTTTTTTGTGCAAACTGGGAGCTCCTCTCTGTCTTGTGATTCTTTAGTAATTACATTCTAACATTCAATTCTAGCATTCAAGACACCAAACCAGAAAAAATATATGTACAAGACCCCTTTGCAAAGTCCCACCAAGTTGACCATAATTTTTGAGTACTTTTCAACCACCACTAAATCTACAGCAAGAGTAACACAAAAGACTATGCCCAAATTTCCTGCAAGGAAGGCCGGAAGGCAGGTGCAGAGTTGTACTATACCTGTTCAAAGGAGACTGCATTCCATAAATATTGTGTTTTCAGTAGCCCTTGCAGTCGTCATCAGGAGAGCTAATAAAGCTGCCTGGGAGGAACAGCTCAGCCCCTTTGTTTCAGCACTCTCATCCTACATTTCTGCCTCTTTCCCCATGCTCTCCCCAACAAAAGGAATCCCAGCACACTGGCAGGGATGTGTGTGAGAAGCCACCACCTTTCTCAGAGGCGACGTGGTACCAGGAAGAAGCATCTCGTGTGAGATGTGACATCTCACAACTTGCACAATGTTCTTAATCACATAATTTGGAGGGGGAAATTCAATCTGGCATACAGCCCTTAATGTATGACCTAGATTGCATTTCCCTAGATAGTTTATAAGAATGTTGAGACATTTTTCAAAAGCCTTATTAAAATTAAAATATACAACTGCCTGCCCCTCATTCAGAAAAGCAGCTCCCCTGTTGTAGAGGGAAATCAGACTTGCTTACCATGGTTTGCTGTTCACAAATCCATCCTGTTACTCACCTCCTGCTTATTTTCTGGAGGACTGCAAATTATTTTTCTTAGTGTATTCTACAATTTTTTATTTTTACACTTAGTGAAAGAGAAGTGAGTTGGATCCCTGAATAAAAGTAATACTTGCAGTTAAGGCACAGGAAAGTTCACCTGTCCTTTGCAGTTTGTAACAGTAAAAGACATTTAATTTGATTAAGTGCTTTTAAAATGGATTTGTTTCTCCATTTTTCTTCTTGACCTTATATTGTCTTTAACACGCACGACTACCCTTTACAGCTCCATCAGATTAATTTCTGTAGCAGTTTTGTGTTCCACTGTCTCCTTCCCTTTTGACCATCCTCCACAACATTCAAGTTCTTATTATCCTGTTACTAAACATTTTAAAATCTTCCATGTTATTAAAAAATGTGTTATTAATGGCATTATTATTAAAAATTTGCTGTTCCTACTGCTAATCCTCAAAAGGTTTAAAAAAAGAAAACACAACCAGTTCCTGCCTAAAATCCATTACAATAACATTGTCACATGAGTTATGAAAACTGTTATTTATATTCCAATGGACAGAAGCAAAACCTTTATAGCTGCACGTGACTTTAAAAAAAAAATAAAACCTTGAGTTTTTTATACCAAGGCACATTTTGATAATTCAAAAATACATGGATTTCAGACAAGCTTTGCAACAGGTGAAACTGTATTTTTTAGAGAAGTAGGGACATTAAATCATCTTTCTGTGAGGCAGGTTGCATACTTGCCATTGTTTTATTAGTCTTATAGCTTAAAATTAATTGCTTGTTGCAGGGAGTTTTGGATTTCTTTTTAACTTCAATCTACAAGCCATTGAAACTAAAAGTGGATTTTCTCTATGGATGTTTATTTTATGTATTACCACACAGGCCATTTGGAACATAACAGTAAGAAGTGCTTTTTATATACTCAGAAGCATTAGTTTATAAGAAAAGATTTGACACAAAGTGTATAGGTTAGTTCAGTACTTACTTAACCACATCGGTTGTGAAATGCTCAACTCAAACCAGCTTACACAGGATTTGCTTTAATTTCTCTCTGTTGGAAGAAATAAAACATATAATTTAATCCAAATTCCAACGGCCTGCTCTGATTTTAACAAGGACATGCCATCTAAAATGTACTAATGATGCCAAAAAATGAAACACTGAATGTTCTTCTATTTATTCTTCGTGTATCATTTTCTCATTTTGGTAATCACTCTCTAAAGTGATGGCAATTGAAAGAATCCAAAACATAAGTTTTTGAAAGTTATTCCTTAATACAGACCTTGAATACTTTTGTGGTGTGGGGTTTCTTTGTACCTAAATGAAAAAAAAATTGTCATGACTCTTTTTTTTTTTAATGCCCCACTACAACTGCCTTTTTTCTTACTGAAGATTGAGATAGAAAGCTGTGTTTTTCTCTCTAGATCTCCTGCTAAATATGACAAATGCATTTCATTTGTGTAGAAAGATGAATATGGTTCAATTATGAGAAAGTAATTTTTGGACCTGAATTGTAAGGGATTAACTATTACATTTATAAAGATTTCTGGACTGCTACAGTAAACACTTCTTTGCTCAATGCATTTAGATGATGATTTACTAAGTCAATCTGCAGGGTCATTCAATTACATTTTTAGGGTGAATTACAGAAACAAGGATGTGGAATTCATTCTGGACAGTGCAAAAGAAAAAGTCTTTCTTTTTCTAGTTGCTACCACATAAGCCTATTTCAATGTGGGCTTTCTAATGAGGACTCTGCCTTCAGAAAATACTCATTGAAGACTTTCTCAGTGCTTTCTATCAGTGTAAGAAAAAAACAAGAAGCAGCATTTCTATCATGATTCAGGGGGTTAATTTTTGGTAGAAATGCAAAAAATATTGTTTCTCTAAATCTGCACTGTCTGTACAATCTGGGGAAAGAGACGGAAGGCAGAAAAGCTGCCTCCTGGAAGTGACTAATTGAGGGGAAAAAAAAGGTGCCCATTCACTGGGTGGGGATTGACTCTTGAGGGCCTCTTGAGTAACTAACTGAGACTAAATAGCCAATTTTTTAAAAGGTGGGGTGAGAACATTGTTAGAGAAGAGATAAAAACTCTCTTGAGCAAGGATCAGAAGAACAGGCTCTGGTCACAGAAATTACCAGGGAACTGGTCCGTCAGAGACCGATATTTGAATACACACAACTCAGAGCTCTGAAATTAATGTGGTTTGGTTTTTTTTAATTGGAAATTCCCTAAAACTAATCCTTCAGAACTACAGACAGCTGCATACCAAATGTAAGCCTACAGGCAGTAGGCCAATTTGTATTGTGCAGCACTGAAGACTATCATAGCAACAACATTGCTACTACAGGAACTTTTTGTAAGCCTAATAGTAGCAAAAAAAAAATTATTTTAAACTAACATTTACTCTTCAAGTTTCCAGTTGAATGTAGCTTTCACCTGAATGTGTGTAAGGTAATCTCACTTCACCTCCCTCCAACACTCACATGAAGGATGCACCTTGTCTTACCAAAAAAATTGCTGGAAAGGTTCAAGTCACATTCCTTACAAGTAAGAAATGTCCCTTGACATTTAAACTCTTCCTTAGGAGTACACACATGAAATGCCTATGTGTATATATGTATATATATATATGTATATACCACAGTACAACTGTGATTTTAAATGCACACATGCATATAAATAAAAGGAGCCAAAAGTATTGGTAACAATAACACCATGTTTCCACAGTGCAAAGCTTGTGCCCAGAAGTTTAGAAATCTCACATTACTCCTCATACTGGGACTGTAAAACATTCAAATGGCACTGCTCATCATTATGGCCCATTTTCAGTCTCTTTTGGTCTGCTGTCTTAAAGCTCTGCATGGTCTCAAAGAGCAAATTTCATAACCTAAGTGAACTTCTTTAAGAATGGCACTTCCTTTCTAGTGTTTTAGAGCTTTAGGACTACTGTTGTTTGGTTTTAAATCACAAAGCTAAAAGTGTCTCAAATACTCTATGTCATTATTTTATCAATAAAACTTATCAAAGTCTATATGCCAGGAAGTCAGTAAATCTGCTCTTAATCACCAGTATACCTGTGAAGCCTTAGGTGTTATTCTGGAAATTACATTGCTGTGTGACAATAATGCTGTTTTAACCTGCAATCACCTTCTGAAGGCATCGCTGAATTGATTCAGGAAAATAAATCTAATTATTTATATATGTACACTAAAAGGTACCAAACTATCCTAATGTTGTCCAGTGTATCCATTTAAACCAGTTCCTTTTCACCCTTCAGATAACCCAGCCAGTTCCCTATTGATATTACCTTCCTGCTTTTGTAAACTTCTGGCACCTTTTTCTTCGCTGTTCTCTTTTCTTCTCAACAAGAGTAGCTCCTTCATTCTGTTTGATAAAAGGAGAATGCTGTGACTAACAGAGCTCATAAGTTTAACAACATCTTCAAAAATACCAGTTTCAAGGACTTTTATGTGTTAATTTGATAATAAATTCATTTTATGAATATTGCACATGTTCAAGGACAAATAAGATTTCTAATAAAGATATGGGATCAGCTTGGGGAGCAGCTCGTGCCTCTGAAATTTCCTAGTGCCAAGCAAGTGCCTGGGAATCACCTTGCTGAACTCATAAGGGTGGAAAACTCTTCCTGCAGCTCTGAGCCATCAAGATAGAAAAATGTGTCAAAAATCATCCTTTTATATGCAAATACTAGTTTGTTGAAAATGTAAGATAACAAGAGTATACAGTGATTCACAATGGCTCCAGTTCTTTGGATTACTGGGAGGAACTTTCAGCTCTGCTTTTTTAAGCACAAGTCAGTATTTCTCAGTGAGCATTCCTGATTAGAGTCATGGCTTTATTTTATTTTTTTACTTTCTTGACCTTTTCTATCTGGGACAACATATTTGTGTTTTGTGAGCTTCCAAGGATGAAGGTTTTATTTCTTTCTTTCTTTCTCCCCATTCTTGTGTGTGTAGGACAAATTCTTTGGGGATGAATAGAAGCTATTTGGCCTACAAAACTTGTCCTTTTTTGGTTCTATCTTTCTCCCATGATGTCATGCAGTTATTTTTCTGAATGACTTCAATGTGTTTGCCTCAACAAGTCTGCTATTTTATTATTATTATGCATTTCATCTTTTTGAAAGGAAAGTTCCACCCTTTCATGAAAAAAAAACCAAAACAAAAAAACCAAAACACCCTCAAAAACCCCCAAACCAAAACAAAACAAAAAAGGAACAAAAAAAGCCCCACCAAACAGCAACACATTTTTCTTTTCTCTTTTTTCCCCTTTGGTTCTTCATAATATCTGGGAACTGTATTGCAAGGAATGTATAAGATGGTTCTGTAAAAATCAGCTCTGGGTTTCCTGCTACAGTTTCTGTATTGAGAATCTCTGATAACATCAAACTGACTGTAAATAATGAGTAGGCCTCTTATACAATTTTAGTATTACAGTTTTTCAATCTGTTATTGTCACTATCTCTCTACTCCACTCTAACATTTCATTATTATTATGAAAGTATATTATATTTGATACAATTATATTAGCAGGAATTAAAGAAAGATGCCCCCCCTCCTGAAAGACAAAACCATTAAATTTCCTAAAAAAATTATTCAAAAGAAAGGAAATTCTAAAAGAATTCTAAAGACTTCTGTAAAAAAAAAAAAGTTCTGTTGTAACTGGAAATATACAGAGAATTCCCTCTCATTTGGCTTCACAAGTGAAGGGGACAAATTCCAGATTGCTAAAACAGAATTTTTGATTGCTATAATGGAATTTGCAAATGTGCAGTTTGGAAAAACTCTGTGGGACAGCAAACCTGAATCTGATAAGAAGATAATTTGGGACAGTGACTACCTTCCCTGCCTTACCTCTTGGTAAAACACAGTTTTATGATTGTTGGCCTCTCAGTGCTAAAATAAGCACCAAGTATTTCCTGAGAAGCTTGAGGAAAAGCCTCCAGCACAGCACTTTTTCTCTACTAGTGAGAATTTATAATAGTATTTTGTCTCTTGAGAACAAATTGCATTTAAATGGCTGCTGTGTGCACACTGTGCTCCAAGGTGTCCCTGGGTCTGTGCCAGCAGCAGTTGGGACCAGGACCAGCCGTGTCCTTGCCCAGGCAGCACTTCCAGGGGTGGCTGAGCCTCAGGAGGGGACTCGGGACAACTCCCCTGGCCAGGGGCCACAACACTGGGGGAAAGAGCTCCACTGGAACCCCAGCACACACCACTGTCCAAACCTGCCCCTCACATCCCTGCTGTGCTCTGTGACATGGCACTGTTATTTATATAATAGTTTAAATCCTTACAAATATTCAGTTGCTGTTGGCTTATTTCCCCTTTATCCACTCAAGCCCTTGATGCACCACAGCTGTTCAAAGATTCTTTTTTAATCTTGAAATTATTTTCATATTTTAAGTTAAATTCAAACCCACACATACTCACCCAGGTTTTTGATTTTTCTCACTTCTTGAAAGCCCTATGAAACTCAGATATATCCATTATGAATTTCCATCCATTTTGACATCAGATATATTCTCCTGTACATTTGATCACTGACAGAATGACACACCTTTGCAAAGTCCCTTAGCTAGCTTTTAGATTTGAGCAATTTAATATCAAACATTTGGATTCAACACTCCACAAAATCCTGAGTAACTTCAGAAGTTCAAACCAAGACTTTTCATTCCTCTCCCATATTCCCAAATCACTTGTACAAAATAATGCCCCTCTGTTAGGAGCTCTGCTCTCTGAACCCCTTTCTATGTGCTGTGGCTTTATTTGTATTATCTCCCAGTGTGTTCATTTCTAACCCAGCAGGTAAAGGCAAGGAGGAGCCCTGGAAATAAAACAGGAGAAATAAAACCTTTGTGCTTTTCTTTCACGTTCTTCAATACCTGTCCAGAAAAAGCCCAGAAGAAATGCACATTAGAAAGGCACACAGGAAAGCTGTCAAAGATTTTGATTAGGCAAAGAAAGAACCCAGAAAACACAGTCACACAAATATTTGCACTATGGGAATGTGGTAAGAGAGTCTCTCTCTGGTTATCAAGATAAATTATGTTGTAACTGCCATTTCTCTCATTCTCCAAGTTCTCAATGAAATTCAGCTGGCTAAAATCTCAAGCTGCTCAGACTGTGGTCTCTCTCAGGAATTGCTCTATGTAATAACTGTATTGTTTTCTTTTTTTTTCTTTTTTAAATTCATGCACTTTTATTCCCTCTCATGCAAAAAAAGAAAACATCTCATTCTGCAAGGGAAAATTTAAAGAACGGAATTCAACATTTACACTTTTTTTATTCACTTATAAATCATGCTTTATGGCAGCAATGCATGGGATTGTCTATTTATTTCTTTTTCCACTAAACTGAGAAATTCTGCTTTATATTTTCTGCATATTTAAAATACAACTGTGTTCCTTACTACCATAAACAACCAGTAACATCCAGAAAACCTGTTTAGCTTCTTACTGGAGTATATATCAAGCTGTTAGAATATTTATTTAATACTATGTATTAGTAAATTCATATTTTTAACTTATAAATCATCTGGTCCTCTCAGGAAATACACTGTTACTGAAAAGATGTTTTACAAAAAGGAGTGGATTCAATAGGTATTGGAAGCTGCAGGATGCAAAGGACGCAGCAAACTCACTGGAGTTTAATTCTGGCCCTGGTTTATCAGAAAGTCAGTTATCCAAAGTATTTTGAATTACTAGGAAAATAGTATTTTCCTGAGACTGATAGGAACTGAGAAACTTTTTAGCACAACTGGAGAGCATTTTTAACAGATAACCACAACACTGAGGAGCTTGCTGGAATCCCAGAGGTACCTCTGCCACTTTGTCACACTCAGCATGAATCATCTGTAAGAAAAATTGTAGTTGACTTACAGAGAATATTTTTCTATTGCATAAGCTTTGCAAAGATTCAATAGGCTCAGGAGATAAGCCTAATCAATATAAAATAATTGTTTACATGTGGATTATTTAATTCTAAATATTATGTTTCTCTCAATAAAAATGAAAGCATAAAATAAAAAGCATCTGGAGTTAATAGGCAGAAATTTTTGGGGCCTTATTCACTCCTTTGTGGCACTTGACACATATATGCACTTCTGTGCAAACTGTAAGTAAAACAAAGGTTGTGTACTCAGTGTTTCTAACAGTTATTTGCATTAATTTTATCTGTTACGTAACAGACACTGGAGAGAGCACAAGGTGAGAGGTGATTTTTACTTGTTGATTCCCCTTTACAAGTTACATATGTAGCTTTATATGAGCATTTGTGTGTGCTCAGGAGATGACTGGAGTTTTGCTGCTCAAGATTTAATCCCCAGTATAGTTCTGTATGAATGCTGAACTCTTTCTGCACCCAGGCTGCTTAGTCATAGTGCAGTCGGGAACCTGATATTTAAACAGAGCAATCATAAAAATTAGTCACTGAAAATCTTAATTATTAAAGATGATTAAGGCCTGAGAAAGGTCAACATTAAACTGATGTTCCCAGTAAATTACTTCTTAACAAAATATTTTTTTTCAAACATCTGGATTCTTACAGAAATTGTAAATGACAAAGTCATTACACTTTGTACTTCCTTAGTAACTACTACAAGGAGTGACAGGAATTACAGAGAGCAGAATTAATGCTAAATCCTTGAAAATAGTTCATTTATACAGCTACCAGTCACTCATATCAGGTGGTTCACACATAAAGCTGATACTGTAAAGAAAAATCTCTAACTTACAGAGACAAAGCCAGTTCAGAACATTTGCAACTCAGCAGATTTGCAAAGTCCTTTCAACAGAATCATTTCTTTAAACCACCATAACCAGACAGAACTGTCATGTCCCTCTTAATAGCAGGTGACAAGGCTGAGTAACTGGAAATGCTCTGTAACCATTACTGGTACCACCAAATAGTGCCACCCTTTTGCACACTACCTTTCCACGCTAGCCACATCTACAATTTAGGTTCATAACTTTCTTATGCTAATTCCTCAGAATAAAAACTGGGGGGCTGGGGGGGGAAACTCCTACAGTTCCCTGCTGAGCAAGGGAAACTTAACAAAAGTTAAATTTTAACACACAGAGCCATGACCTGCAGTGATCACAGAGCCAACATTTCTCTGGTTCTGTTCTGGGACAGGCACTGCCAGGGGAGCTCCAGCACAGACCGAGGCAGGGAAGTCTTTAACCAAGGTGCCAAGAAATCCCCCTACCTGGGCTCCCCAGCTGTGCTCAAACACTTCAGTAACAGCTGGGATAGTTTTAAGATGTTACTTCTTTTACTAATTTTTTACCATCCTCAAGCCCCAGCAAATGGGATTGCCTTCCTGAGCCAGTTGGGTTCAGCTGAATCCCTTCCTACAGCAGTGGCAGACTCCCAGGTTCACTGTGCCCCCAGGTCTGGACTGAAAGGGACCTGCAGTGAGACCTCCAGGGGCCAGAGCACATCCAGCAGCTCTGAGGAGCTCACAGCACACACTCCATGGGGACAGAGGGGCCAGAGCACACCCAGCAGCTCTGTGGAGCTCACAGCACACACTCCATGGGGACAGAGGTCATGGAAATAATTAGGGAATGCAGTTATCGAAGATTTTACTGTTTAAATCTAGCAAGCAGAGATCATACCAGGAGTTATGCCCAAAAGGGTTAAAACCTGGTTGAATATGTAGATTTTTCTCAGAAATAACAAAAAGCACATGCTCAAGGGGCAGGCCACTTTCCTGCCAACATCAAATCTCAATTCCAAGCCTTTGGGTCATTCCAGCATTTCAAAGAATAAAGTTGCCAGAGCTTTTTTGTTTCCAATGAGGATAATACAGAACACTCTAGCTTAATTTAAAAATAAATTATTTTTAAAAAGTTTACCATGTTTACACTGGATTTACAAAAAAATCTCTGTTCTATGGTATCTTCTTTTTAATAGTTACTGCATTATTATCATAAATCCTTCTACAAGAAAATAAACTTCATCTTTGTTAAGTTGTTATTCCTTTGGAGTTTGGGTTTTTTGTTTGTTTGGTTTGGTTGGTTGTTTTTAAGGATTGTTATGGTATTCAGAATTAGCCAAGCTCAGTCTCAGAATATTGCACGTGGATATTGGGTACAGCAACACAACCTCTTGGAATATTTGTTTAGAATTTGTAGACAGTTGGATCCAGAGACAGAACATTCATCCCACACAATCTGAAGCTTAAAACTTCTCTCACACTCAGTTACAGTCTTCATATGCAAGAAACATATTTAGTGTTACGAGATTCCAAGGAGATACAATAAAATGTACACTCATATAAAATTATTACACTTAAAACTGCCTCTTAGTAATTCTTCCTTCTGAAAGCTCATTCGATTTCTAAAGAGTTTTTGACACTATGAGTTTTAGTTAATAGGTTTGTATGTACGTTAGTCTGGAAAAATCTAAGGAAAGCAGTTTAATTTGAAAATGCTCAACATGACAGAGAAGAGGGGATGATGGAGCTCATGGAACACAACTACTTAGGTGCTGGCATAAAGGGCTTCTCTTGACTGCAGTCACACAACCTCATTCCCTTCCCTTGAACCTGCATCTCCTGACAAGTTCCTGGCCAGAAGGACCCTCCTCACCTTTTTCAGTGAGCTCAGGGAGTGCAGCAAAATGTTATCCTTACAAAAAAGGAAATCATCTTCTGCCAGATGACTCCCCTGAACTGGTATAACAGAGGTTAATCAAGCCAGGATCAAGATGACCATTCCCATCTGGAATCCCACGTTAGACACGCCAACTGCACACTAAAGGCAGCCCAGAACCAAGCAGAACTGACACTGCTCCAATGCCTTTGCAGAAAGTTTACTGTGTGCAAGTCAAAAACATCAGATGATGCCATTATTCTCTTTGAAACTAGAGCAGGGGAAAAAAGTTGTGGCTTCAGGGATGACAAAAGCCACAATTATGCTTCCAAGCCTCAAGCCTTTTATGTGTCTATTGGGTTTGCTCATGTTTCTGATTCATAATCAATGTGAGATTCTTCTTTCTGTGACTGTGATTTTATACCTTGAGGTTTAGATAAAGCAGCTGCTGGCTTCGTAACTAACCTTTATACTTAGAAGTGATGTGGTGTGATAATTCTCACTTTTCTTATTTTATTCCACTCCAACACCTCTTACATCCTCTACACATAAGAAGCAGGCAGGTGAGTAACTCTTGTGTGAAATGCAGAATGCCACCAGTACAGCTTGAGAAAATACCTTTGAAAAAGCCTCGGTGACGATGTGGGAAATCTGTCTGTGTACAAAGCAGGAATCCTGGCTGTGGTTCTGAAACTGCTGCATCATTAAATACCTCAGGGGATGTGAAATCAGCCATATGCTGTCAGGGCTGAGTCACATATGTCTCAGACATGGGGCTGTGGAAAACAGCCCACCCTGGCAGCTCCCAGTGCAGAGGGAGAAGAAAAGGACAATGGGGTGTCTGAGCCAGACAGCAATCAATTCATCCAAACTCTTCCTGTGAGACAGGGTTTGAAGCTACAGAATTTCCCCCCAAAATGAAACAACTGGACCTCAAAAACTAAAGCATTTGGGAAAGGTCATGAATCCCAGAGAGGCACAAAACTTGTGCATGGAAAAGGAACAGTGAGCAGTGCTTGGCTAACTGTGGGTCAAAGGAGAAGGGAACTGGCTGCAAAATTGTGACACAGGAGGTATGCAACATGATCTAGAAAAGTTCTGTACAGAGCTGGGTGGCACAGAATGCACAGAGTGTGCCCAAATCAACATTCAAAACTGAGGAAGGGAAGTGTCAGTATTTTCTCATCTGTATAATACACACCAGGTAATAGAAAGAATCATTGATTTTATGAAATCAAGCACCCCTGTGCTTGTCTACTTCAACTATCACATCTTTCTAAGAGGTGAACTATAAACCCTGAGTGAGTAAAAGGGGGGCCCAAAGGAAAAGATGTGTTTAATCTTTCAGAGAATGTCGGGCCACAGCTGTCCTTGGGGCAGGAGGGACATGTGCAAGCAGCCAGCAAAGTCTCACATTTAGCAAGGAACAGAAGACAAACAATCCTGACTGGAAAGTGAACTGGGGACAAACATGCTTCCAACACAGATCACAAAGGTGAGAGGTGTATGGGCTTAGACAGAACAGAAACAAAACAATCCAGTCCATTTCCAGCACACTGGACATTACAAAGCCTGGGACAAGCCTGTGTTTCTTCTCACTGTTGCATCAGTTTAAAATTGCAGGTCAGTTGTGAAATTTTCACTTTCAATAAAAGTTAACATAATTATGATGATTTTAGGAAACCTTTTATACAGTCATACTTACAAATGGCTCTTCATTACAGAAGTGCTCTTCATTAAATAATATAACAAAATTTGAGCTGTTACTTGTCTATTTTTCCCAGTTTTTTAGCCAAATACCAGAGGAAGATTTCCTGCCTGAGACAAGTACTTCTTCCTAATGGAGTCTTTATTCTTCCACATATTGTAAAATTACACCCAAACTACTAAACTGGAATTTTAAACCATTTGTAGATATACCAGGACAACATTCAGCATTGCTTTCCTCACATTACAAGTAACTAATTTTGTCCTTGACTTCTTTACTCATAAGAATCATTTGACTACAACTTTTCAAGATAATAATTTGCATTTTTAGTATTTTCAACTCCTCTTCATTATTATGTACTTCTTATGTGTTCTTAGAAAAAAAAGTCTGAGGGTGCATTGTCACTGCCTTCTTTTTCTCTGGGTGGAGAACCACAAGCAGGAACTTTGGAAATCACACATTAGCAGAACATTCAAGTCAAACCACGTCCAAACAGCTCTGCCTGCCCTGCACTTCAAAGCACTGGCAAGGCCTCACTCAGTGTCCTTCCAAGGTTTGCTTGATTGCCACAGTGGTGAATCATGACCATAAAAGAAGCTGTGTGAATGTTGGTTGGGTTTTTTTTTTTTCCCTCTCCACACAGGAAACAATAAAACAGCAATAAAAAAGTAAGGTCAAGAGAGAACTATAGAATTATTCTTCAGTGAGATCTAAGTGGCCAATTTTTCTCCACCTGGGACACCCAGTCAAAACATTTGTTATTGAAGACCTCACTGTGACTCACTTGCTAAAATTCCAGATAGAGATTTAACTCACCCTGACTCTGACAGACAAACAAACTCTGAAACATTTTATATCATCAGATCTGACAGGGTTTGGTGTAACTCACTCAGAGCACTCTACCTTCTTTCAGACTTATTACTCGAAAAAAAAAATTAAAGCATGGCAAAATTCGTGTCACTTAGCCCTCAGAAAATTAATATTTTGTAAAGTTAGACATCAAAGCTAATGAAGGAACTGTTAACATATATCATGAATTTGCATTACCACCAATTCTGATACAGAGATTATGAAATCTTTGTCTTTGCTTTGGAAAGGCATTTCAAGGACTGTCACCAGTTTCACACTAAATGAGAAGGTATTTATGTCCTCAAACGAAATTGCTCATCTGTCCAAACTTTTCAAAGCAAATAATTCTTCAAACTGTGTGGAAAATCTTGCAATATCTTGTTTTGTACAATATTTCTCCTGAAATATTTTCTCTACATCATTTCACTTTTTGTTTGCTTACAGATATAAACCCGATTTTCATTTCAACTGCATAAAGGAATGCACTTATTTTAGTGTAGGATAGGATATGCTCTAGCAAATCCTAGTTGCTGTGTACTAACTTTCAAAAAAAAAAAATCTGTCTTAAGAGGCAAATAGGTATGAAAATACTAGGAAATTTAAGACTTCTGTGCAGCATTGGATATCACCCATTCAACTGTCAGTCCTACTTAAAAACCTGTTTTTATTTAATAATTTTTGAAGTAAGCATTAACCTAATAAACAGCCTTCATAGACAAATTTTACAGCTTCAGCTCTTGTCTAGATTAAGAACACTGAAATTTAAAGATCATAAAAATGTAAAGGTAAAGCTGTAACATTTCAAAGAAAAGACCTCCTATTTCCTGGGAACATAAATCTGTATGAAATGTGTTTGCTGTTGACAGGAGCTGATGAGAGCCAAATGGATTCAGCATTAATTTACAATTGTTTCAAACACACATAATACAGAATATTACGCCAAAGTCAGATGAGAACAGCAAAGCTCCTTTACAAAATACAGCTATGTTTAACAATTTCCATTAAGTTGGGTTTTGGCACCAGAAAGATTCCTATGACCCAGTTTCCACCTGCTTATTGACTTTATATACCATCCAAAGCAAAGTACCAAATAGGAAACTGCAAAAGGTAACAAACCAGGAGGTTTATAACAGTTTGCTGTGTGTATGACATTATTTCTCCACTTAACTTAGGAAAAGGCAAATACTTATGGGTTAGGAAAGCGGTGGAGCCTGTGGACATTACAGCTCCTCAGGGAAATGTGAGTTAGGAGGCTGGCTGATTCTTGTTTTGACAATTTATAGCAGCAAACAAGTAATCACAACAATTTATTACGGTTGCTATAAAAATCCCAATATTTTTATATCCCTGCCTGTGGGTTTCACATAATTAGGAATACAAGAGCCACCAATTCAATAACAGGTAATGCAGACACAAATATTAAATTCCACAGTCTAGATCATTTTCAAACAGATGGCTTCCTAATGGCTTTGTTTGTTGAAGTAAAACTCTGCTTAAGCTTGTCAGGGGAAGATTGTTTAACTGAAACCCTATTTAATCATTTCCAATTGTATATGTGCAAAATAGTTCAAGCTAATGCACGGTAAGTTAGGAGATTTCATGCTGCAAATCTGACACAATATTGGCAAGTGCAACAATGGCAAATTTATAACATTTCAAATAGAAAATTCCCCCAGGAGGTAAAACTGATGTCTTAAAATTCTGGGGAGAAACACACTGTCGACTGCCCCTTGTGTGCAGCCTTTCAAAAAGATTTATCTCAGTCTCTGTCAGCCTCCCAAGAAATGTCAGTAATCAAATCCACTGCAGCCACTTCAATTGCACCTGTTTGCACAAGACTGGAACTCTGACTTGTCTGAAGTTGATTTAGTTTCCAGAATCTCATTAAATACTGCTATTTATTGACCCAGTCATTTTGAAAATCAATGGGTTTGCAGAGGCCTGTGCAAAAGCAAAATTAAGCTCAGTCTTAAATGCATTTGGTTTGGGTGTCCTGTTTATTAATTTGGTCTTTTCATTAAAATGTATTTAATAAAAAGCAGTTATTTACTTACTCTATACAAAGTCCCCAAAGATGCACCACAGTATTTTTCAATTGAGGTCCAAGAAATTACAGTATGCTTTTGGGAAAGAAATATTTTAAATATCCATGTGCTTGTAGCAGAAGTTTTCAGGAAGGTCAAACCAATGAATCTTTGGAAACCCTGGCCTTAATGTCCTAATTAGGTCATTCTGAAACAAAAAGTAACTTGTTACATCATTTGGCTCTTCTGCAAATAAGGATGATATTTTCTTCATTCCCATTTATTTATTACTTTAATAATTGTTTACTTTAATAATTGTTAAGCACCAGACTGTAAAGGGAAAATTTGCTTTGTACTTAAAAATAACTTAAAATAGTTGGTTTAAATACACTTTTGTTGCCTGGTACCTTACACCAAAGGGAAAGCTTGCTATTTAAAGAAACTCTGATGTTTTAGCCACACTCATATTTTGATGTGTACCTTCATCATAAGGGACTTGTCATTACTGTCAGTAATGTCAAGCACTGAATTATCAATCACAAGGTCCAACTCATTTGCATATAGTCACTCATAAAATCAAAATAATTCAGAGTTAGCATGGGTTAAAGGTTAGTCTGAGATTTTTTACTGTAATGTTTATAGATCACATAATTCCTACAATACAGTTTGTGGCATCTTGGAAATCTAGACTACAGAAACTAACTAAGATTACTTTTTTAAAAAAATAAAAAAGAAAGCTATTTGTATTTTTACTTTATATTATCAAATCTCTTCTTAGCATATTTGAGGAGAAAGAACCTCAAAGTGCAGCAGCATGTTAGGGGGTGTTTCAATACTGCAATTCCATTCCCCTGCTGCACCACACTTGTCTTTTCTCTCCCCCCTTTCTTTACCTCCAAGGCTTCAGCAGGTGTTCAAGTCCTTCCCATCACACTCCATCTCCGACAATGTCCTTTGTCCCACTGTCACAGGAGGGTCCAACAGCCCAGCACTAGGACAAGAAATCTTCCTTTAGAAGCTCCTGTGGCACTAAAGTCACACACGTGCCCACACACTGCAGCTTCAGGACAAGGGAAATATGTGGAAACTAAGAATTGTTCACCTTTCAAATTGACAGCATTGTGTATGCAAAGACTCCACAAGATTGAATGAGAAGATTTAATTACATTATTTCAGTTTACAGAGGTGATGTTCTGTTGCAGCAATCTAAGACTGCAATTTGGAAAAAAAAAAAAAGTCAGTTGAAAGTCAGGAGACTATAAATGCTAAAATTAATCTGCACAAAAATCCCCCTCTTACCGTACACATTCTACACTGCCATCACAGCAAAGTATTTTTAAACTTTACACTGTAAATTAAAAAAAAAAAGTATGGCTTATGTATGGTTCAACTTGACTAAATTATTTAGGACTAAATTAATTTCAAGTAATGACTTACTTGAGGTGCTTCTATTTTAGAATCAAATACTGCACTTTGCAGATAATGCAAACCATACATGAAGAATTATTCCCTGAGCAATTTAAAAATATTTTTTTAGAGTTTGTTACTTCTCTTTCTGAGCCCCAGAGATTTTTTCTTTAGACTCAAAGAACTTTCTCTGCCTGAATAATATATTTTATGAGTTTCTACTCTGTGCAGTTGCTAAACCCCAGAACACTTCCAAACCACCTTTCTAAGCCTTCTCTTGGAGATATCTGGCTCACCAACAATATGTGTAGTTGGCAGAATGTGTGTGACCTTCAAAAAAGAAATCTTAACTTTCTGCTTAGGAGTTCTAATAAGTCCAAACAATGCACAAGAGAAAACACTGTCTTGGAATAAAATAAAACAAAGACTTTGTTGAAACTTTTTTAAAAAAATCTTGAAAGTTAAATTAATGTTAAAATTTTCATTCAAAAAATAAAACTATAAGAATAAAAAGAGAGTGTAAGAGGAAGCTGAAATAAAAAATAAATTGAAGCGCTGTTTCTTCTTTGGTATGCTCTCTGTTCCACACAGACATTAGTGCAAAAATAGGAGGGCAAATTAGATTATTACAACAAACAAACCAAAAAGCAAATTCAACTTACCCCCGTTTTTAAGACAATCAGAGCATTACAAATAAGTGGCCTGGGCCTTGGAGTCCTGGTCTGCCTGTTAGGGAAGGCTGAGCACACTAGATATGAACTGAAAGTAGTCTGTCTAGAACAACTGACCACATGGAACAGCAGAAACCTTTCTCTTCATGCTTACATGATGCTTAAACTACACCAGGAAAATATTAGAAGAGAACTGTAGCAGATGTAGAATGTCACTGGAAAGTATTTTTACATATTTATTCAAGGAATTTAAAAAACTTAATGCCATTTCCTACAAATATCAAGATGAATAGTTATGTGACCCCAGAGACCTCCATTCCTGCACAAACACACACTTAGTGTTAACCAAGAGAACCTGTACTAGGATTTCCAAGAACAGCTAATTGAATTGTTTTTTTGTTTCATCTCCCCTGTCCCCTCCCAGCTGGATTATTCCTGTGTAATATTCCAGTTGCACAGAAAACCAGCCCCTGTGTAGCAGTGTAACTCCCCAGGTTAGGTTTGCAGTGAATATTTACCTGCTTGACCTCAGACATGCTTTCCTTACCTATTGTCGGGAAGACCTCTCAAAAAATAAGGATTTATCTTTTTTGCCTGAGGCCACTGCTCAGGGGGAACTTCTGTATGAAATCTCTGACACTAAATTAACTTCCCAATGCACACACACTCAGTACACGTTGCTCAAACCAACATTCTCACCCAACGAACACCCATTTCTAACTTCATGCTGTCTGCTGGCAGTTTACAATAGCAGGAAAAGCTGCATTATAGGGCTTTTCAGGACAAGAAGGCAGGAGGGGCAGGGGGGAGATCATTGCATAAACTAAGATTCTCTAGCACAACACCACCCCTATACATTTAATTAGTACACAGGATAATGCAGTTCAGTTAAAACACTGGGGAGACAGAGGGGAGGGGAAAGGACAAGACACAAACCCGTGGCAGTTCACAGTGCAGACAGATCCTGGGATGACTGCAGACACACACACACGAGGCACAGTATCTTTAAGGGTGGATGGTCATATTTGTCAAATAAATTGAAGGAAACAGTCAAACTTGATTCTGTCAAACAGTGTATAATAGATGTAAAAACAGTTAATTCACCATGTATTGCTTTTATGGACAAATTTCACATCATAAATAAGTATTAAATTCATACAAGAAATGATTCATTTCATATGCAATAATGTCTCACATAAAAATAAAATATACTCCTGGAGCTTAACTGACTTCAGGCTCAGAGTAATATGGGACATGTAACTCTTACCTCCATCTTACAGAAGGAGAAACTAGAGACATAGATGGGTTAAAGTGTCTTGCCCACTGTCACCCTAAAACTGGTGGCTAAGGTGATGGTGACAAAAATCAAATTATCCAACATTGTCCTACCAGGAAAAAAAAAATTATCTGTTTCATAAATAACAGAGCAGCTCAGAAGTGTTTCTCCACTTTGCCAACATTGTGGATAAATGTTGGCAGTGTAAATGTGTGGAATTTGGCATAGAGCCTCTTTCCTTACAATGTGTCATTCATCCTCATTTTTAGTATTTCAGTGGCTGTTCCTTTTAGGTGGCTATTAAAGGGAAGAATAACAGAACAAACCCAGACAATAGGACACTTATATTACACTAATGAAACATAAGTGAAGTAGAGCATCCTCCAGTAGCTTTGGAGCATTGGAACAGCTCTACAGTAACCACCAGATTAAGTGCTGGAGTCATTCTAGCCCTTGGATCTATTGAAATATTGAAATTTGGGGGGTTATTTTGTTGGCAAATTGTGAAGTTTTTGTGATATGATTTTATAGTAAACTGAAAGAAGTGTCAGTAAAATTGCCAGAGCAATTACTCCATACAGAGCTAGGAAAAACAGGAAATACTGTACCACTTCCCCTTCTAATGCTGTAAATTATCACAGGTTCCCTAAAGAACCAGCCTCAACCAGGAACTTTAGCTAAATACGATATTAAATTCACATTTACAAAAAACTTTAACCTCTGCAGGTTTAAGTGGCTCAGTTTCACTCTATGTACTGTCCAACCCTACATAAATCAACACTGAGTCCTCAGCCACAGCTGGGGATTGATTATTAGTTCCAATAAGCAAAGATTTCTGTATTTTGAGAATAAGATTGTGGTGCAAGAATTAAAAGCACTGTGGAGACAAGTAAGGAATCCCTTACATTGTATCTTAATCCACATTGAGTTTGAAAATACATTTGTGAGCTGCTCTAGTTCAGTTGTATGCTGGAAATACAAATGCACTAAAGGAGAAGAAAAAGTCATTATTCATATTTGTTACAAAATCTGAAGTACACACAAAAACACAAATCAAAAAGTTTGCAGATTCCCACCAACCATGAACTTCAGTGTTAAAGTTGTGATAAACATCCTAGGGTGGAACACAGACAAATCACTCCATGAAGAATTGCTTTAGTTTCAGACCAGTGATTTCCAGGAGCTTTCCAGCTTCCAAGTTTGGGATTGTGTGGAATATGAGATTCAGTAGCATGTATGGCATGAGAGCTGGGCGTTGGACAAGGGAACTCCTGCAGCTGCTCAGACTCTGAGCTGGGCATTTGCAGCTCCCAGTCAGCTCAGAGCTGAAGGCAAAGAAAGCCTTTCAGAGCATGAAAGGTGCGAGACAGTTGCAGCCACGTGAGAGGGAGCTGGATCACAGAGCAGAGCATGAACTGGCATGTCTGAATAGCACTGAGTGCCAAGTGGCTCTGCAGTGATTTAAACAGAGCTCAAACTTCAGGAAATGAAGGGGGAGTGGGAGACTGTGCTTTTGAATGTGGCATAATATTATTCAATCACTAAGCCATTACTTTCTTCTAATGAAATACAAGTAAAGCACTCTAGATTTTCAAGTCAACTATGTCAATTCTCCAGCTATTCTGTTTAGATATTTGGAATTTTATAAGGTTGTTAAGTCCCTGCCTTGGTTTTATTACTAAGCAGATACTGTGTATCTATGATTATGGATGCTTTAACTTATTTATATTACCCATTTTTTCCATTCCAGTTTCCAGTACTAATTCAGTTACCTAAAAGCCAGCCATGCTAAAATGGATCCACCCATCCAGAGAGACCAGTGGCACAGTCCTTATTTTCTCTTAGGATCATTCACAGTGATTTCTATTCCACAGAATAAAACATCTGGAACGTGGCAGCACTCTCAGTTTGTTATCAACAGTAAGAACTCTGTGCTGCTTGCACTACAAGCTTTGATAATTCAGTGTGATGATTTTTTTCAGTTCGAATGTGGGTAGATCTTAGTAAGACTCTGCTGATCTGCAGTAAACATCCATGTCTGGAAGGTTCACAATACACAGAGCAAGAGCAGCAATGGAAAATATGTAAAAGGTAACAAGTGAGTCCTGCAAATTCTTCTCATCTACTACAAGTCCCTGTATTCACATCTCACTACAGCAAACATTTTTACTTTTTAATTTTTCTAGGTTGCACTACATTAAAGTTGGTGTGCAACTCACCTCTCCTTGGAGGAAACTTGAAAATCGTGTGACCTTTGAGCCAGACACAACCCTAAACCTCTCTGAAATGCAAATACACTTCAGCATTAGGGAAAAAAGCTAACCCCCCAGTCTCCTGAACATGAGTTAGCTTGCACTTCTGTTACACACAATCCTAGATGAGTGTCAGCTTCCTGCTGTTTTTTCCCAGAAGTTTCCACAGTTGGACTGTTTGCAAATACAACTTCAGTCAGGTTTATGGGCCAAAAAAGATCACTTACTCTGTTCTGTTTCCCACAGTGTTGGGATGTCAATGCTTGGCCTTGTTCTTCCTGAGCATATCATATCCACATCTGCAGTCATCACATACTTACACTTACAGCTAGACATTTCCATGTTTTATTTTTAGAATGTGCCTTGCAACACAACCAAGCCCTCCCCAAACCATAAAAGAATAGAAATTGGATATTTTCTTCAAAGAAGACTGCTAAGACAAGCACGTCTTGTTGTCGTGATGTCTCTCTCTGCAAAATCTGCTAACACCCTCAGTAATTATCTATAAACTGAAAAATTAAGCAGAAAACTGAAAAATTTGGAGTATATATAGAATCTTCCAGCTGTCTCAAAGAAACACACAGATAGCAAACCTATTAGGAATGCTCAATAAGAAAATATTTCTCACTTTTACAAATTGAAATTAAATGATTAAATGAGGAGTAAATGTTCTTATTAAGAATGTACAAAGAAGCAAGGAAAGGAAATTGTATAATACAAACCATTTGGTTCTTTCATTTTCCAGTGTCTATTTGACTAAATGTTTGCATATTGTCTGCTGGCATAAAAAACAGTAAAGATATAAATACCACAGTATTGGCATTTAACAGAAGAGCTGTGGGAAATAAATAGTAATCTTAGAGCTTGTTACACTTTTACAGGCATGTAAAGTTAGAGAACATGGCAGTGACTATGAATTAATTGCCCCTAACAAGGACGAGACACATAAAATCTGCTCTGGTGTGGAACATCCACATTCTGTGGTCCAGCTGAGTCCTCAACACCTACAGGTATTAATACAGTTGCATGTTATTCAATAAAACAGGAAAACAGTTTTATCTTTGCTCAGTCCAGTGTCACATTTGTCAAAGGGCACCCCTGCATGAGGTCTTACCTGCACAAGACTTTTCAGCTCTATTAAATGTGAAGACATCCTCACAAGTTTAACAACTAATTAACTTCTCACCTTTAGTGAAAACCTTTGTCCATTTCCTTTCAGTAATTTTAGGATTTGTTAGGGTTTGGGTTAGCTCTTCGGCCTCCAAGCAAAAAACTCTTCCAGTTTTCTGTAGCTTTTACCATGTTTGACACTGTCCTGTTCTCATGAGCTGTTTGCCAGTGCCTCCAGCCTTGCTCCAGGAATTCCTTTGCACTGGTGGCACGGTGGCAGAGCAGCCACACAGTGGTTCCACCATCCTTGCAGGATGTTAAACACTCAGCGTGCCAGATTAGTAATTTTATGTTGCATTTCACATAAATATTCTGCCTGTGGAAATGGAGGGAGTGCTCCATCCATGGACACACTGAGATTACACAGATTGCCTGAATCACCCAACAGCCTGGGAGAGGCAAAGGCTGCAATTTCAGACACAGGGATAATTTCAGATCTTGCCGAGGGAAACAACGTGAAATCTATTTGCCAAAATGAGTAATGGAGCTCTAAATACTGATTACAGTTCACAAATCTACCCTAGATTGTATGATTATACTTGAAATTGTGCTCTATGTTCGATTCGCAGCAGTATTTTTATCCAAATAATTTATTACTAAACATAAAGGTAAAATACACACCAGTAAAACTATATGTAGAGTAAACATTTGACATTTTTCTAAGGTGTTTTTTTTTACTGCACTTTTACTGCAGCAGTTACAGCTGTGTTTATGTGTGTGCTTGTTTTTCAGGAAAGTATTCAAGGAACAAGAAAGTGTTTGGTTTGTTTAACATAAGTGAGCATTTCATAAGTAGAAGTAGATGAGAATGTGGTAGCCACTGTTAAATTCATTGTGCATTACTTCAAAGTGTTGATATATGCTCAGGAAGGGACGTGGGGAACTACCTTTATTTAAGAAACTGGACTTCAGAACATATCACAACTCTGTCTCATCTGCACTCCTGTAGCAGCAGAACAGAACTTCCCAAATTCCTTATTCAAACTGAGAAAACGTCTACACTGGATTGAAAAGCATCTACTGGCAGAAAATCTTGTGTTTCACTAAAATACATTGTCCTGAGTGCATGTTTTGGCAAACTAGAGTAAGAAAAGCTGCTTTTTAACAGGGGCAGAAAAGCTTCCAGCTCATGACACACATACCCTGAGCTTACATATCACAGACACAAAGAGAAACCAGCCAGGGTCTCTTCTAAAATCACAGAGCTGAGTTCGTGCATTCAGCAACTCTTTGCAAATTGTCAGACTATAACTGGGAAGCCTTTCTTTGCCATGAAAAATAGTGCACTTTCCTCAGAAAATGCTACTTTTTACTGTTGCTCATTAGACTTATGTGTTGGAGTAGTAATTTCAAAAGCTTGCTCCCCCAGTGAAAAAATAGCTCCACCTGCTAACATTTGAGTGCCACTAGTATGGAAATACATTAAATTGAGCATCATTCTATTCTTTAGTCTTTTTATAAACTCAACAGTTTCTTAGAGTTTGTATAGCTGCTACCGTCATTTTTTTAAGATAAACTACATTAAATTTAGATTTTAGTACCAGTTAGTACTCATACTGAATCAGCACATTACTACTGTCATCACAAGTAGTAAGAGTAGTTGTAAGATGTATTTGTTAAAACTGTCAGTCTAAAACAGAGTTTCATATTTAGTTTATATTTAGTCTAATTCTTCGAGCTCTTTCATCAAAAAAAAGGGCATAGAAAGACTAAAGGGTATTAAACAAGTGATTCTGCCACTGAATCTCCATTTTTCTCTAGACACATCCTGAGCCCAAATTTCGTGTTAGACATGAATTAGATGAACAATTAGATGTTAAATTCCTGTTCTTGGACATAATTCAAACCAAAGGTATGAGTCTTGAAAACTCCCCTGTGCATTAATTGCAAATATCCATTAAAAATTATTATGAAGATGTTATAAGTGCTTTAACACCTTGGAGCTGCACCCTCTGAGAGACAGAAGAATTTATATCAATTAAGAAACCTGACTGAAGTACTAAAAATACTGATCACTAAAAATAGTGATCTGTTCTATGAGAATGGAATATTAAATATTTCAAGCATCACCTCATTGACCTCCTAAAATTTGCCAGTATAAACACTTCCCCTTAAGTTCTTCACAGACTGATCATTTAGTACCACCATTCTTTAATCTGTTTTAGTAACAATTACTTCAAAGCCCCAAAGGAGTTGTGGTACAGTCTAGCAGAAAGGATTATTATTCTACATGTGAGGGAGTCCAGTAATATCAACATGAAATTATGTCTTTGCAACAGAGGATTATTCACTGATAACAGTATGCTCAGCATAAGACCAGACAACTAAAATACTGTGTCCACTTTCAGTATTGTAGTAAAAAAGTTTCTAATGATAACTGGCAGCTTCTCAGCAGCACATTAAAAATACAACTGAAAGTAAATCGAGTACATGAGAGAATTAAAGGGGAAGGTTGAAATGTAGACCTTTGACAAAGAAAATAGAGGGTCAATTTTAAATTACTGTGGAATTGTTGGCAAATACGTATCAGTTATTGCAAATTAAACAATCAAATTCCCCAAATGCAAAAATTTTAAATGGTAGAGACACATGCTGTACATGCTTGGAGCAAACTTATTTTTGAAGTCAGGAGCATCCTATAATCAAGTCATCTGACTTCTAATTTAAAAAACAAAGAAACAAACAAACAACAACAAATAAAAACCCACCCCTGAGTATATACATGAACCAAACCATCATCCCTGAACATTCTAAATTTAAAATCCCATTTGAAAAAGATATTCAAGGTAAAAGTTAAAATAAGTATGGAGAATCAAATAAAATAGCCATTCTTACCTTAACAACAGTGCAAAGTTTTTTGAGGCTTATATAAGGAATTGGTAACTTCAAAAGCTGTTTTTGAAGTAATCAGCTTTAATATAATTGCATTTTCAGTCATTTGATGGGTGTAAAACAGATCAGAGATTAAGATGCAACTGGCTTGGCACAGCCATAACCTCCAGATTCTCACATTCAGCCACACACCAACCCCATCCTCCAGGGTCACTCTGGGAATAAGCCAGAACACTGCAATATTTTCAGACTATAGACTGTTCATGTACAAACACAACTACCAGCCATTTTAAGAAATTAATATAAGCACAGGGAAATCTAATTTTTCACACTTTGGCTGAATGTTTTCAGTATGGCATTTATGAATAACGTGTTCCACACAAGTCCATGTTGAGCTCAGGCTGACTTGTGATCTGCTACAGTGCTCATGGAAGCACATGGCTGCCAACAATTAATTCTGCTGGAAAAGGAGTATTTTTTTAAAAGAGCTTCCTGCATACCTATTAAAGCAAATAGGACATCCTAATTATGAATATATTGCCCCTATAAACCTCAGTCTAACCCACCATCCACTGCTCCTCGTGCAATGAACGTGTGGCAGTATTTCTGTGAAGCACACAGTGTGAGTCTAATGCTGCAACAGTGCAAATGTTTATTCAGTTACTAAATGTACTGTGGAGTAACTTGAGGAATCTTCTTCAATGTACACATCTGCTCAGCTGGCAGTAGTCTAAACATTTCAGAAGCCAAGAACTTTTGATTACCAAGAGTCTCCTTGCGTATGCTCTGACACTGAATCGCAGAGGACATTTTTGTCTGCATTACGTTTACCAGGATTTTAAGAGAGAGAACACATCCAGGGTACCAGACATTTTCTGGCACCATGACAGAACTCAAAGGTCTAAAGAAAGAAAGAGTTACATTTACTTTTTCCCACAGTCACCGAAAGTTTTAGCTTTCTATCTCTCTCTTGGTTTTACCACTGGATCAATAGTTAAATTTAGTCCTCCATCTAAATCATCTGAGGCTTTTAGCTTCAAATCACAAGCTCAAAATTGAGACCAAGACAGGCTCTTGCACCCCCAGCAATCTCAATTTTACATGGGATTAATTAATTCTCTCTCACCTGTGCCCATTCAAATCCATGCTTTAGGGACATTCACACTCCCTCCTTAGCCTACACTACACAACTACCTTTATCTGTTTGTCTACCAGCAACTTCCAATACCCTGCGCTGGAATCCTGTGCCTTCTGACATGAGTTAACACTTCTCACCCATAAATGCTTGAGATGAATTTGAAAATGATTACTTCAAGTACAGTTTTAATCTGCTTTCTGATGCGAGCAACGAAGTGCTCCATCACCACAGATAAATTAGCACTGTCAAGTGTAAGTTCCAGCCAAATAAGCCCATTCTCATTCCTCTGCAAGGGCAGGGTGCCAGCTCACCTACCTCAGTTGCTGCTGAGCCAGACCTCCCTCATGTTTTCTCCACACCATTTCTTCAGATACTCACGTGTTCAGGCCCACACTCCTTTCCTCAACACCACCGACAAAATTCCCTCACTTTCTCAATTCAATTCCTCACTTCCTTCAACCCCTACTTCCAGCACTTCTATATATTATTGCTTGTTGGTTCCTACACCCTCCTCAGCGTCTCCCCCTCAGCTCTGTCCCCTCAGAGCCTGCGGTGGCCCAAGCAGGGACAGCCCACGCTGGGCACTGCCCGCCACAGCAAAGCCCCTGAGCGGCTGCTGAAGAAAATGTTCCACAGCGCGACTTGACCGCAAGGTAATGTTTTTTAAAGGCTGCTTTACGCCATCGGGAGGCATGAGCAAGAACGCTGAGGGCGGTGAAGCCCCCGGCCCCTCACGGCTCGCAGGGACGGGAGGAGGGGACGGGCGGCGCCGCCACCGCCCGGTCCTGAGGGGAGCGGGGCGGGGCAGCACCGGAGGGCGAGAGGCGCCGGGACAAAGCCCTCAGGGAGACGGTGGGATTCCTGGGGCGTCCTGGAGTTCTGTTCGATGGTCCTTGTGGGTCCAGCTCAGGATATTCTGCGATTCAATGACCTCTGGAGTCAGTAACAGCACACAAACCGCCAGGGAGCAGGAACCCAGGAATCCCCGGAGCCATCACAACTAGCGATGACAGCTCTGCTTTTCAGAAACAAATTCTAGGCACATATTTTAAACACACATTATGAAACAAATGTGGATCTAATTTAAGAAGCTACATTCTTTCCCTTCTAGAATTAATGATTTCACTTCAAGCACAGGGAAGAGAACCAAACCCCACAGAATAAGGAAGTTTGATGTGGTATCAGTGGGGCCAGTCCCTGCTTAGGACACCACCTCTGACACACTGACACTTGTCAACCCAAACTTAGTATTAAAAACAGCATAGCCCCGCAGCCAGCACATTTTAGTAGCTTACCCAGGTGCTCACTGGTAAAAATCAAGCACACGTAAGGACTAGGAAAGGGAAAAGCACTATTTTCTTCAGAGGATTTAATTACAGATAGAGATAAGTAACATCCAGCTCTGCAAAATGACAATTGAGGAGGGGAGGAGAGTAGAAGTAGTGGGTATATCTACTAACTTTTGTAGTTTACAGAAGTATGTACACTGTCTGATTTGAAGAAACAAGTTTTTAAGGGATTGTAATACAATTAAGACTTGTATTTTCCCTGCAGGTATCTAAGTGC
This sequence comes from Manacus vitellinus, assembly GCF_001715985.3. NCBI lineage: Eukaryota > Metazoa > Chordata > Aves > Passeriformes > Pipridae > Manacus > Manacus vitellinus. Next base: position 13,009,550 of record NW_021938949.1, read on the forward strand.
TGCTTTTCAAGAATGAAGAAGATCCTAACAACCTTGGGGTGAAGACTCCACGTGGATTCTCTGTGACAACGTGGGCCTCTATCTCTTGAGCAGAGACTCCCTTGCCTCTTAACCTGTACTTCTGACAATCCCTTTAAATGTTTTTGTATCCTTTTGTCATCATGGCTCTAAGCTCCATTCCAAATCACGTGATGCCAGTTCTTTTGGATATGTAGTTAATAACACCCTCCAACATTTGCACAGAACACCATATAAATGACCTGAATCATCCCCATGAGGACTTTATACAACTTCTATTAAGTGTTGAATATATTATGAGAGCTAAATTTGCAATTGGTTTGGATACTCAAGATGAAAGTGATTTAAGTATTTAGTCCTAAGGTCATGAGTCTTGGGGAAGAAAAGTCTCTGGATCCTTGAGAGCACAAGAGTTCAGTTACTAATTTTCCCTTGCATCACTAATAAAGTCTTCTTTCCCACATTTTAGTGTGAGAATGTGATGATACGGCTGCTATTAAAAAACCAAATTAATTATACTACTTCTGGGAGTATTCCAAGGTTAGAAATATAACATCTCACATTTAACATCTTTAAATTATTTTTCCCTTTGCAATGCAAGTTCACAGTAATTTAAAACCCCATGAATTTTGGCATAGCTTTAAACAGGTTACTGCATTGTTTAAATGACAGTGGCTCCCACTCTAATGTAAATATAATCTCATGAAGCCTTCTTGATATTCCACTCTCCACAGCAATGGGTTTGATTGTTTGATAATTTGTAGATCACTCTTCTTTTGTTTTCATGTCTTCAAGGGAAACACACAGCAATTTAAGACTTGTGACATTAAGCTTGCTTTTCTTGGTTACATTTCACAAATATCTTGAAAGTAGTCCATGGATCAAGAGGGTCTGCTAATCACAGGCTGTCAAAAAACTGTTATATTCTGAAGAAGAAAAAAAAAAAGATTTCACTAAAAACATTTCAGAAGCTAATAAATAAAAACAAACGAGTTCCTAAGAAAATGTCTTTAATTTTCATTTTATGGAAATACATACTTTGTTTTAATTTCCATGATACAAAAGAGTTAAATATCAAACATTTTCTGAAATCTATCAATGCAGGTCCTTTTTTAAACAAATAAAGGGCTGGTGCAGTTAGCAGGTTTATCACAAAAAACATTTTTACAAAAGCCCCACAAGCTGGGGAAGAAGAAGGAGGGAAGAAACAAACCAGAATTTAAAGGTGAGAACAGCAACAGATGTGAAAACAAAGAAAAATTACCTCCCACCAGGAAATTAATGTTTGAGAAACTTTTAAGTTACAGTTTTTTGAAAGGGTAAGGTATGTGTAAAGCTGCCATTTAGATGAATACCATCTGCACAGGGGGTGGGGGTAGAGAACAGAAATTCAAAAGATATTTCCAGATAAAGTAAGTGGTAGAAAGCAATATGTGAAACTGCAGTTCTACCTGTTTCCAGAATGCTGACAGCAAACTGATACTGCCTGGAAAAACAGCTAAATATGAGGAGACTCGTGGTAACTCCCCCCAAGCACAGGAGACAGCCCAGCATGAAATCATGGAGTGCCAGTTGGTTTTGGACAGTTCAGAGCCAGCATGCCAAAGGAGGTGACCAAAATACATTTAGTCTTGCTTCTTAAATCTACCATTGGTTACGACAGCAAGGAGTTCACATGATCAACAACGAGTCATATACTGGTTAATATACACACAAGCAAAACTGACAGTGATTGTTCAAGAAACAGTTTAAAATAATTAAACTGATTTTCGGGACACAGACTGCTTTGTTAACACCACTTTATTTAAATAAAGTATGGCTTCCAAGAGGTGTATTCTCTCAACTGCTTTCAATCAATTCCACTTGTTAAGGCAGTTGTTTCCTACCATGTTTCAGGGACTTCAAAAATTCCAGTGGAACTAGTGGTGAGGCTTCCTAAAAGACAGTCATGGGACAAAAATTAAATCAAGAATATTTTTGTTCTTTCAGAGCACATTAAGACATATTTTCTCCAGTAGAGTGAGGTTCTAGATACATTACTGGCAAGTCAATATTGACAAAGAGAAACCAAGAGAGTGTTTATGAACAGACACTTTAAAAAAAAAGGGAGTTGGGGGGAATGAAGGTTAATATTGGGTTTCTTATCCAAACAGTAAATACTGCATTTTTAATCCAAGTAATTAAGTAATTTTGGTTTTGCAATAACTGGGATGATAAAGTTAAATAATACTATTTTCTCATGTGTACTTGTAGTTATTTTTGTTCAAGGCAGTTAAGACAGTGAAGAATATTTCCAGCCCAAATTAACTGGAGAATAAAGACGAATCACACTAATACTGATAATGCATATTTCCATAATGCCAAATCCAGAGCCTGAATTTTATACTTGGAATTACAGTAGACACTCTTGTCATTTTGCATATGCTTACATGGCCCAACTGCCCTCCTGAATTGGAAGAAGAAAGCAATTTCCAAGCACAGCTTTTGAATCAGCTACGAAAGATTTTACTCTGCCAAATCAGGAGAAAGGATGCTTGGTATCCAATACCACTTTCTGGATAAAAGTTGCTAATGCAGATATATAAATGAAGTTTTATCTATGAATATTTGAATATATTTCAATACAGGGAGTGCTCTAGATGACTAATAACACTGAGTAATCTTGAATAGAAAGTCACATTAAAAAATATTAAGAATAGCTAAAAAAATACTCAAAGAGTTTCATCTTAAGAAAGAAAGTAAGCAAGTAATAAATCAACAACATTCTGCTTCATTTGGTTGGTCTTGGGTGGGGTTATGGTTGTTTGTGGGTTCTCTGGTTTTGTTTTGGTTTTGTTGTTTGTTTTTCCCAATTTTTGCATAATGCAAAATTCATCACTTTGTAATGGAGTAACTCACTGTTACAAGCAAAGACATTCAAGAGAACAACTTTGGTTCTGTTCAGGCCCAGGGCACTTTCAAACAGAACAAAACCGTGTACCAACACTGCACTTACCTGCTGGAACTTGATCTGTCTTGATCTTTTTCAATTTTTTGGCTCTCTTCTTACCATCTGGAAGGGCCTCTGCACAGGAGTCTGTCTGATCACATTCTGGACCTTGGTCCTCTCCCTCTTCCATGTCATCAGAACCAGTTTCTTCCTCAATAGGACTCATGCTTCTCTTGCCCACTGTGCTGGTACCTGTAAAACTGGCACACAGAGGAGAGATGATTATGAGTGAGTCAAGGATTACTATTACACAGGTAGTAGTTGGTGCACATCTATTAAATGCTTATGAAGGTAGCAGAATAAACTGTATTAAGTGGTGTACCATGAAGTGACATTATCTAGTAGACTTGCCTTAACTATAAAATTCCATAAATTGGCTATCTAATCCAATCTTATGGAGATCAAGGTATTCATTCTTTGTACTATAGATGCCTAAGGCTTGGCTGCTGTTCTGATGAGATCACTCAACTGAAATGTAATTAAAGCTGTTCTCTATCCCTGCTTAGTTTTAACTTTTATTCTCGTGGTTAAAGCACTGTCAATAGACACCCAGTTACACACAACTGAGCCTCAAACACACATCTCCATACTGAAGGATTCCACATGTTCACTTCATCCTCTCTCCTGGAACTACAGAGGGTTTTAAAAGCATTTCTATTATATAAAGGCAGAGAAAACCATCAAGCTCCATATAATAAACTTTAAATCTGACTTTAAAGTGAAAAGTCCTATTATCCACGGGGCTGGTAAAATAAAAAGCACAAAAACTCACACACTCATTTCATTAGTAGTATCTACTAAAGCCTGACTAACAGGGTATGAAGATGAACTCAGAGCTCCACTTCATTCAGCACACACTGAAATAACACTGTGTAGGCTTGTGTTCCACTGCAATGCTATTGTTAAGATCCCTTCAAAGACAAATGACAATATTAAAATCAAATTAGCATGAGTACAAGAAAGAATGCAGTAGCAAAGGGGCTAAATTAAAAAAACAATTCCCACTACGAACTTCTAGATATGTGAACACCAGCTATATAAATGTCTAATTTAATCCTCTTTTAGAACTACCAATTAAAAAAAAAGGTAGTTTTAGACTTATGAACCTTTAGTTTTCCATTAAGAACCACACAACATAGCTGTATGCATCTAAGCCATGTTCCATTCTGTGACTGAAATATTAATACTGTGTTATAAAACAAAGCTTTACAAGGTATTGTTTTCTTTTTAATCAATACCAGGGAATTATGGTGTTTCAACAAGGTTTCACCTAAAGGAAGGACTTCTAAATTCAGCAGCAGAGTTTTGGCTTTGAAATGGAATTTTTTCAGCTGAACATTTTGCAATTTAAAACAGACTCTTTCTGGGATGTCCAAAGGCAATAAACAAACATGAAACATATGATTATGTCTCATGCTCTTACTTCCACTTTAGGAGCACAAACACCATTCACTTTGATGAATAGTTGGCTTTTCCTCCAAACATTCACACACAGAAGGCGTTCTTGCATGATTTCCTACAAATCATCATTTGGAGTCGCACCACAACTACCATCAATAAAAAGATGGAAGCCAAAAAGCTGGATAGAACTGTTTATCCTACATACACAACTCAATATGGCAAAACAGGCAAAAACTGGGCTTGAAAGAAAAAAAAAATCTAGCAAAGAAAGAGCATTCAGGGAATTAAAAACTACTATGTTTTTTTTTAAATTGTTTAGAAAAGCTTGTAAGAATTCTACTTTTGGGAAAGACATTCTGAAAAACACATAAGGAAGAAAAACTCAAGAGCCATAAATTATGATCCCAGGATCACTGCAGGAAGAAGCTCCCTTTATGAATGGTCTTATGGCTGAATTTGTGAAGTTATGGCTCTTGTGTAGTTATCATGAATAAAGAGAAACAAGTTCTTCCCTTTCAGTGCACATTTATCTGTGTACCAAAGTACAAAATAAAAATTAATTTAGGCCTTACATTCCTCCTGCAGGTGCTTTAGTGGGGGGGAAAATCCACCAAAAAAGTGGCAGCACAAAATACAAAATAAACATAATTTTATAATCAAGAACTGTTGATGTCTTACTTTCTCCCAACATATTAATTTTATTTTACATTCCTGCATTGATTGTATGGCTAAGGGTTGATTTTTTTTGTGTGTTATTCTTCTTTAACCGAAAATAAGATTCAAGATTACAGCAATATTATTTATGAACTTAGAAGCAAATTAATATGGCTGCATATCCGAGTTAGAGAACAGCTGGGAGCAAAGTTCAGTTTTCCAATAATACCCATTATTCTGGATGTGTCCACATGTCTGTCTCAATTTCCTTAGTCTGCTGAGAAACAACTAAACAAAGTTTAGTTGTTTAGACTCAAACACACTAATACATATTGTTGTCCAATTCGGATCAACTTCCTTCATTATTTATCCAAACTCTGGATACCTGAACCATTTAGAGGCAGATTTCCACCATCCATAAACTACACAACACTTAGGTTTCAAAACACGCATGTACAACAGCTATCCAAGCAATAATTTGATTTTTTTTTAAAGAATATATTTAAAGAGGCTCTGAAATTTCTTTTGCATATTGAAATGGAGCTTGTTCTCATTTTAAAAATAAAATCACTAGCCAAGTTGTGGGATTTTTTGGGGGGTGGAGGTGCTGAGAAACCACCAACTAAAAAAGGCCCACCACAACAAAATCCTATTATACATTGCCAGTTGGCAGATTTAGTTAGTGAACAGTACAGCTTTCCCATCAGCCAGGGATAATGGGAAGTGGGGTCCCAAGACTCTTCACCAACAGTTGCCACTCATCCTTCTTCCCCAAGCTCTCCCTTCTGCTGCTTTCAGTGCCAGCCCACAGGCAAACCTGGGGAGGATGAATGGCACTGCAGGAGGGTGGCAGAAACAGGAAACCTGCATTTGGTTCTTGCTTTCTCTCTGTTGATTTCTAATCAAAAAGATTTGGGTTGAACTGCAGCAGTATGAGCAGCACCACGAGCACTGATCACAGCAGGGTGAACCAACAGCATGTGCAGGTCCTGCACTGCCAGAAAGGGCACAGACTCCACCTGATGAAACTGGCCATGGACTTTGGAATGTCATTTCAAATACTAAATATCAGCAATCCAAATAGTGCTCTGACAATTAATTTGAAAGAATCAGCAGGTGGAGGGGGGACAAGAGGTGGGAAAACAATTATGATGATGCAGCATTTAACATTTTCCGTTTTGGGAAAGCACTTTCGAGTTTTAAAAGAAACACTTCATCACAACAGAACATTTTGAATTGGCCTGGATATATGCAGACATTCAAATAAATTTCATTTAAACAAAAACATAAACCTTGTGTTCTCCTGAGACTTTGAATAAAATTAGAGGGGTGGGAGTAGATACTGATCCATCATAAAAATCAGTCATTTCAGCTTAAGAGCAGGTGAAATCACGTGAAATAACACTACAATACTGGCCTACTATAATAACTGGCTTGCAATATTTGTTATCCATATATTTAATGACTTAGTTTCTCCCAATTCTTATCCTTTATTTGATAATAAACCATTATAAAAACCCCTTTCTGTAAAAAACAGAATCATGGGTAGAAATACTTGAACATTTCAAAAATTAGATAATCTCCAGCAAAATTAAGACATTTAAAGAAGTGGTGCTACAAACAGCACCTTGACTTGACAGAAGGTAAGATGCAGCTATTGCAGTTTTAAGTACAAAATTTGCAAAGCAAAATGACACATCACTTTCTGTGCTTCACACTATTCCTTTGCCATTGGCCTTATTCTATTTTACTATTCCTAGATGATGATCAGGAAAACTAGAATAAGTACAAGTAGGGCAGGATCCTTAGTTTTACACAGAACATCCCCTATTTGACTTTTCCATGGTTTAACACTGTTTTGCTGAGGGAAGGTTCTCACATGCAGGCGTTTGAGAGCCCTGGCAGAGCTGGCACAGCACAGCCAGTTCCACCCCTGTCCTGTGTGTTCTGAACAGCAAAGGCTTTACAGAAGGGGATCTCAGTTACTACTTCAAGTTTTGTCAAATGCTTCAGTTTTCCCTCTACTGCTCCATCTTACATTAATAATCTGGCATATTTCCACTGGGATAAATTTTGTTATTTAGCAGTAGCAGTATGAAGGAACACACATTAAGTGACTTTATCTTGTGACTGCTATTAATACTTTTACACCACATTTTCTGAAGAGTAATTCCTCTATAATATGGGACTACAATTTTTTCAGCAAGACAGGGATTAAAGAACCTTTGTTACATACTTATCAATCTGGCAGTTTAAGACAAAGTTCCTTACAAGAAATACCCAACAACTCCATTACTGAATGAAAAAGTAGCCAGGACACATCATTGTCATGGAGGGGAACAGCTACTCTGCAGCTGTGCTCCTTGGCAGAACTGATTCAGCAAGCTTATTAAATAATAAATAAATAAAGGATGTAGTAACATGAAGCTATTAAAAGAGATCAGCTGCTGGATACATCACAGCACTGAATGCTCAGCTAGATAGGACTTACAGTAATCTGGACAAATATACACACATATAAATGCACATATATATATTTGTCCTGGTTGTTTATATAAATATTATGCTATAGTTATTATATTTTATATTAAATGGTTATATATAATATGTAACAATATAATATATGAAAATATAAGTGTTTTTATATACCTTTGTCTGAAAACAAAAAGAAAATGTTCCTCTTGAGTGAAATGAAAGACCACATGGTTTGCAGTTCCATATTATATCTAACCAGATTACACTTCAGGGGAAGCATTTACAAAAGATTAGTTGACAAAAGAATACAATCTAACTAGTAACAAATAAAAATAAAATTCATGTCAAAAGACCTGCATGAAAGGGAATTTGGGACAGAACAAAATCACTTTATTAACTGAGTAAGAAGACAACAAAAATTCAGGTAACATCAGTCTGTCAACAAAATAATGCCTTCTATCCAAGGCTATCTAAGTGTTGACCATCTAAAACCAAAAAGCTGCTTCTTGTGGAATTTGACAACACTAGATAGAAAAAATATATTAAAACCTGCCAAGATTAAGTGCTCAGGCAAACAACTCATTGGGGTATGTCAAACTTCAAAGGAAAGAATCCACTGAAAATTTTATTCAGCGATTTTCCAAATTATACATATGTGGCAATTCTCAAACTTATTTACAAGACAACAGCAAACCAGCTTTCTGCATTTACTATTTTCCATAAGCTGGCACCCTCACTATCTGTCTAGAACCTGTGATACCAACTTAATGAGAGACCTAAACCTGAGCCACAGGCAAGCTGCTGCCAGGACAATCTCCAGAGCTCCCCATCTCTCCACAGCACACACTCCCAAGTTTCACTAAGTACAACAGTTCCATTAAACTAACTTCATTTGATATGGATTTTATCACCAGGTTCCTCCATATGGTTTTTTGAATCAGACACGTCTCTAACACATTTAGAATTCCCACCATGACAAAAGCCATGAATATCTGACAGCTGGCCAAAATACACACCTGCAAAATCACAGGGTTATGTCAGTGGCAAGAACAGAACAAGTTGAGCATATTTGTTACATGACAGACAACATTTACTGGAAGATATAATGAGCTAGAACTTGTCATAGCATTCCCAAGAAAGCTACAGCAAAAGGGACAGCACTGGTTTTGTGACCATTATATTTGGTCTGTCTAACCACAGGGTGGGGAAGGAGAGAGAATCCCCCCCCAAAAACCAAACCAAAACACCACCTTAAAGAAATGTAGCTTGTACATTCTACTTAAACTTATTTTCATATATTTTAATATAGAATTGATAGAAAGAATAGCAATAACTTGATAGGTTAATTATACAATTATATTAACACTAAAAGACCCTTCTCACACACAGCTACACAGATGACTGAGAAAGAAGCTGCCTGTTACCCTCATACCCAAACCTGTCATTAAGACGAGGGTAAAAATGGAACAAGAAATACAAACAGCAACAGACTGTGCCAGAATCAAAAGCAGCATGTCCTGACTTAATTTTGTCCTTCAATAATGAACTAAAACCCTGTTCAGGTTTTATACCAAAAGCTTAAAGCCAGGCAAGTATCATCATTTGCCATCCTGCTCCTGAAGCATAAGGACAACTTCATCAGGACTGCTCCAGAAGGTAATTCATGCCCCTCTTTGCTGCACTATTATCACCATGGAAAGTCATCCAAAAATCAGCATGGCCTTCAAAAGGTTATAAGATGACAGCTAAGTATCAGAAGATACAAGCCACTCAAAAGGATCAAATGAACAGAGAAAATAAACTTTTTAATTTGGTTATAAGGAATGATGCTGCTATATTAAGCTCAGAAGCTGTGATTTGACCTGTCCCCAAGATCCCAGAATTTAAAAATCTGTCTAATCACATTGGTGATGAAATCCTCTCTCATCTTGCGACAGGTGATGTACCACTATTGATTTATATGCAAAGAAATAAATGCAGGAAAAAAACCTCATTTATTAGTTAAGAACCACCTGAAAATTGCCAGACTTCTAACAAGAATGCAATAAAAATATTAGAGTTGGCAAAGCAGAAGTCACCTCACCTGTTCACACAGTAGTAGCGACTCTGGGAGATGTAGGGTGTGCACTGAGTTTTTAACCGTTTCCTCTCCATCTCCTTCCAACTGTCTTCTGTGCATTTTCTCTTGGGCTGTTTGTCTTCATGTTTGTTCTCAACATATTCTGCATATGTCTGGATCCTATAACTTTCAGCATACCTGCTGGTGTTTACAGCTGTGGAGAAGAAGAGTGATGTTACACACAGAACATTGAAATGACAGCATGTCCTCCCCTGAAATAACTCATTTTGAAAAGCAGGACGCAGTGAGCTGTTTGTTCTGTTCATGTAAACCATTTCTAGTTCCATTGTTAGCAATTAAAACAAAAAAAAACAAAACAAAACCAACCCCAAATGCCACACTCTCCAAAAGTCTCAGTGTCTGAATTAGATGCTCAGAACTCTTTTGAGGGTCAGGCTTCATGCAAAAAGAGTTAAATCTACTTAAGATGCTTCTTTTAAATTAGAAACGATCAATTCTTCAGTCGTAACCCTCTTCCAGATTGCTTGTTGGCAAGAAAAGATTTCCTGGATTTTTTCCCTTTTAGTCTCATTACTTAACCCAGCAGGTTTATTTTGCAAGTCTGCCAGGAAAAGACGACATTTGCAAAGCCTTTGCCAAAACTCTGTTTGATTGCTGTGAAACATAAGCTTATTTGAGCTGCATTTTTGGTTGCACAAGATATCCATGGAAGAAGCACTTAACTAATATCCAGCTGTTCCAAACTTGTATCTTTCTAATGTTTGGTCTCAATTTAACTAAAAAACACTGCCAGTTCAAGGTAGAAGGATTTCTGTCAATGCAAAATTAGAATCGCTTTAAAAATAAAGGAAAAAAAAACTTTCACTGCCTCCAGTCAGCAACAATTTAACAACATTCCTTCAAGTCCCAGCATCTTCACAGCTCTCAGCCTTCAGCGAGCGAGCCAAGCTCTGGCCTGATGCCATCACTGTAACAGATGAATCAGCAAATTAAACTGACTGTCAACTGGTGTCTTCTGCTGTTTCCAGCCTCACTCTCTGAAAGAAAGCATTGTAAACCAACCAGTAAACCAGTTTAAATATAAACCAAAACCAAACCAGCAAACCCCAGATTGTTTTTCACATAATCGGGCCGCACATTTTAAAAATACCATAATTGTAGTGGAGACAAAATCCTGATTTTATTATGTACTTCCAATTTTTGTGCAGCCATTTCAGATGCATAGCCAACTTCCTTTTCTAGCTGAAGTGTTGTTACCTCCAGTACAGGTATTCTGTGCCACCTCTGGTCCAAGGACTAGAAATGGCAAGCTCCAACACTGCATTTCAGAAAAGCTGAGGAATATGGGTGGATGGGTGGATTTGGTTTTCCTCCTCTTTCAGGGCAGATCATCTATTCTGTATATTTGCTATGTTACAGTGAAATGAAGTACCTGTAATATGTGCCATGGCATAGAGATGCTGCTGCTGCCAAGTCTTTGTAATGCACATAAAACTGGGCCAAGAGTGTTGTATATTTAATTTTAATACCAAACATAAATAGCAGCAGTTCTGATTAACAGCTCCTGAGATTGGTGCACTAACCAAGAGGAGTGAGGCAAACCCCCCCCTTAGATTTGTTTTGAACTGTGAAGTTACAGGATCTGTTTGCAGGAATTAAGAGCATATTTATTGCCCGTGGAGTTATGGTGCAGGCACCATGAATGAATTACTAAGGCTCACTGGAGTTTGCTGCATGCCAGCCCACATTCCTCGGGGTAACATTTGTTTAGTTAAACTCAAGTGTGTTTTTACTTGCTAAAATCAAGCACGGCGTTACCATGGATCATCTGTTACACAGTCATTTGTTAAAACACAATAACCATTTCACATTATTTGTTTTGCTACAAACTACGAACCAAAGTTACGGCTCTGCCATTTAATTCCCTGATGTACTCGGCCCTTTTTTAAGGAAAAAAAATAAAAATATATGCAGGTTAAAAATAATTTTAAAATAAATCTGTGTAAGAGTCAGTATTTTCGAACAAAGACAACTCTGCTTTCTTGAAATAAGGCATGTATTTTACAGCAACCCATTCATATGTCACACAGACACACAAATATATACATATATAGCATATATATTTAATATAAAATATTACATGCTGAATATATTGCTTCATCATGGAGCAATTGAAATGAAGGCATATGGAGAAGTCTAAGGAGTCACACACATAAATCGATCTTGCATGGTCTTGAGCTGAAGAGCAGCTCCCTGTAAGAGTTTAAAATACATTTTCTCTGATGCTTTTTTGATGAATGCTGTCCATATTGCCAACCAAAGCAAATACAGTTACATCCTTCTGCACTGCCAGCAGAAGAAATGCATTGCTAGAATGCTTTGTGAATTCTAACATACTAAAGAGAACTTAGGGAAGTTATTTCCTTATTTATTAAAATTTTAAGAGAGGAGACAACTCTTCCTGTGAGAAACCTGACCCAGTAACCAACTCTACATGGCTGCATTTCACCACACATTATCTGCAGGCCCGAAGCAGAATAATAGCAATTGCAAATTATTTTAGGAAAAGCATTTCTGGAGGACTCATCTTCTCTAGTTATCAGGCAAGATATTGAGCAGGCTGACAGTTGTTGAGTGATCCAACAGGAATGTGTACAAAGATACTCTTTTGCCAAGTCCTTGCTTTTATGCAGAGCAAAATCCTGACAGATGGCCACTGACAATATTAAGCCTCTTAATAAATAGGCAAATATGTCAGAGAACCGTGTAGGTAAAAGAAAAGCAACAATATACCAATAAAACAAATACAGAGAGCTATACAGATTAAGGCTGCCATACTGAACACTCAGGCTTATGAAATCCTGAAGTAAAATTTCACCTGTGAAGCCTTAAAGTGACCTTTGTATGATGCTGCCTCAATCTTATCTGATCATGTTCTACTTCAAACATGGGGCTGCTGCCTCAGACTGTTCAATTAGTGAGCAGCTAAGGCAGCATTTTCTTTTACTCTCATTAGTCACTCTTTGGTTCCACAGCCTTATTTATTGCCTTCTAGGGCTGTTCATGCTGCATCTAAACAACTGTGTTTCTTTAGCAGGAAAGAAGCAATCCTGGGAGTAACTATGTAGCAGTTATTGCCCTATGGAGTATGTTACTCTTAGCCCTGACAAAAGGTTAAATCCAAAAAACAACTAAGTGTAGTGGATTAGGCCATTTTCTCCAGTCTGGTTACAAAAATTGTGAAAAAAAACTGTTTAGTAACAACAACAAAAAAAACACACCCACAAATGAAGAGAGGTAAAATACTACATTAATCTTCACTATCTATGAAGAAAATCTCAACTTAGTAAAAACCACTGACTGAACAGAAACAGAAATCAAGGCTGGTGAAGATGCATTTTCTTGCTCCAAGGAATCAATGTATTAGAGACTGCTGGAGAAAAGTAATTTAACAATTTGAAGGATCCATAGTCTCTGAATTCTATTTAATAACAGCAACAATCTGCAGGCTGTATCAAAACTGAAAACACCAGTTTGCACATGGTGCTGCCCATCCCTTTGTTTCCTCTCCTGTACTAGCTTAAGACAGAATCTGCACAGGCACATTCTTCTAAAATAGATGTAAAATAAGAGTGTTTTACAAAGGTTGTCATCTCTCTTGGTATCTGAATCCAGAACAGGGAGCATCAATGCAGTGACAAAGCAGCTGTTCACTTTATGAAGAGGATGGCAAGTTACAGAGCAAACCAAAATAAACCTTTGGATCTCCGTGCTGGAGACAATGGAAAAATGATTAAGTGATCTTAAGGAAAAGAGTTTTACAGAAGAAAGAAAAAATGCCAAGTACAAAGCATGGCAAAGAAAGGGAAAGATCCTTAGGCAACGTTTAAACTTAAAATATTTCTCTTGATGAAGAACGCAGATGACAGTATAGTCCAGTGAGACATCTCATGCTATGCACATGTAAGTACATTCTTATAAAGGATTTTAACTCCCCTAAAGATGAAGTCATTTAAATACTGAAAGAATTCAAGCTACTTAACCTTTGAGCCCTGTTTAAATACCTCAGTAATACATTTTGCAGCTTTTGTTTCAACTCATTTCAAAAACTCCAAATCAAATGAAAAGGCGGTCACGATGCTTCCAACATTACATTAAGGAAAAAACCTAATATATTCAGACTTACAGAGTTTAAAGGGCATTTTGGGGTTGGGGGTTTTTTTGTTTATTTCTTAATTGATGAGAAAAAAGTATGGCTGCAGGGCCTTGAAGGCAAGTCTATAATCTGTCTTCTTAATTCACATCAGTACTGCTGGAAGTTGTACAATAGCTATCTCTAGATATGATTTATACCACTGGTTCCACTGTAAAACCAGTAATTCATTTTCCTGTTGCAGTCAGGATTCCTGAAGAGAAGCAGAAATTCACTACATCTCAATCCCTGCATTTACTAGTACAGGAATGGTTTTGAATAAACACTGCAGAATTTTGAGGATGACTAGTGAAGTGTTCAGATCTGTGTATGTACAAATTCAAAGTGTAACATGTCCAGAACATTTCTGTTCTGGTCAGAAAGGCACAGTGTCTGTTATCACACAAAGCACAGAGAGCTCAGACCTGCAGGACTTTTCAGACAGAAATGGAACACACAGTCTGATTTCAGCTCATTTCCTCTTGTTAGGAGATGAAGATGGAGAATCCCATGTTGCTCCTTGGCCCCTGCTCCAAACCACCTGGTCTTGTGCCTTTTAAAAACCTCCAGGGACAGTGACTCCACTGCTTCCCTGGGGCAACCTTTCCAATTCTTGACAACCAGTCCAGTGAAAGCATTTCCCTAATATCCAACCTGAACTTTCCCTAGTGAACTGCAGGCCAGTTCTTGTCCTATTGTTTTGTTACCTGGGAAAAGAGACCGACCCCCACCTTGTTTCAACCTCCTGGCATAAACTTCCCATTAACTTCTGGGTGAGAACACAATATGTGAATTTTTGTAATGTAATTTTTCAAAGAGTCTGGGTATTACAGTACATAGTACCTGCCCTTTCCTCAAATTCAGTGAGATGCACGATCTCAAAATGCTTTCATATTTTGAAATGGTGGTAGTAAGCACTCATGCTAAGTAGAGGGTTCTACAGTAAACCTTATAAAACACTAATAAGCCATAAAGTCCAGCCCTGCCTGAGAAAAACTCACGAGTTCAGAAAGATTAATGATTTAAACACAAATCACTGAAAGGCCTTCACAATTTCAGCTGCTGCACCTGCTTTAGTCCATTGCTCCCCTGCTGTCTAAATACATTGGCCTGCTCAGAGCCTAGAGGAAGAAGATATCCTGCACACACTAAATTCTGTATGAGCTCATGTATCAGGGCACCAACACATGGAATAACTTAACATTATTTCAATGCCTGCCATTTATGACAAGCAGTTGCTTTTCACATGTATTTAAAATTTCAAGTTAAGTGTATTTATTGCATTTTAAAACAGCAAGAAAAACATTCCCAGGAAGATTCTCAAGTTAAAATTACTCTAAAATCGAACCAGTGGTCTTAAAATATTGCAGAAGTTATTCATAATCAGAACACAGATGTTATTAAACTGCACACCTGAGCCTTAGGTAAAAAGAATTAAGTGCAAGTGTTGACTGCCAAGGGAAAATAAATCATGTATATTTTTGAGGTACCACTGATAAACTTGCCCATTATTTTCATTAACATATAACCATGTCAAATGCAAGACCTAAAAGCCAGAATTGTATGCCAAAAGTTGGTTCTGGGGTTTGTTCTCCCAGTGCACACACTGCTTTATCTTTTGCCACACATTTCACAAGTATGTGCTTCATGTCTGACACAAATGCTGAGCCCACACGAAGCACAACTTGGCAACAGAAAGTTTTGTCTCCCAGACGTCCAACTAAAGGAATATCAACCATTTAACAAATTCTTATTAATTACCTACTTTGAACAGCAAATTCCTGCAGAAAACAGATTGTGTTCAATGTCCATTATTGTTCTCAGGTGCTGAAGTTTATGTTCTAACTGTAAAGGGTAACATGATCTGGTACAAGAACAAACCTTTTCTACTGCTAATAAATTAGAGAGGCTGCCAATATGTGAGTCGCACGAATAACCAAAGAAAGGGAAGATTCTTGGACATTACTATAGGCAGCAAAATGAAAAGTTTAAGTCTTGACTCTCGTTTTCCAAGGTTTCTGGTTTGTGTGTTTTAAACATGCCATACTCAGTTTGAAAGTTAGGAGCAGCTCCAAAATTGCCTATGAAAATACTGCCCTTTCCCCTACTTATTTTTCAGGGGAAAATAAGTAAAAGAGGAAACAAGTCTTTTTATGCTCTGCAAAGATTCCTAGGTTCCTCAGGGTAACAGTTTAACAACTAGACAATTGGGATGTGCATCCTCCCTGGCAACACCCACACTACTGATTCCCATGTGAAATTTGAAGAGCTGCTCATTAGTTGAATTGAGCTGATCAAATGTATCCTTTCCAAACAGCAAAGCACATGGACCAATGTTTTATCAATCAGTTTGGGACCAGGGCTTAATGGTTACCATCCACAATATTACCTAACTGAGGAACACTGTTTTAAAGAGCACTGGGGGATGAACAGATACATTTTATTACCTACACATTCAAAAGGAATTTCTATGCATATTACCATGAGAAATCCAACATATTCCCAGGGGGCTGATGAACAAGCTTTTAGTCCATTTGAAATACCTGAAGCCAGGAGAGTTAGAAGCAACAGAAACAGCAAAGCTCAGCAGAGCACAGCAGAAACAGCTTATGCAAAGTGTCACATTTTAGGAGGTCTGCCATTGTAGAGGTTAAGCATGATAATTAATTATTTGAAATGTGAAAGACAACAATCAGAATTTCAATACAACTCTTAGATACAGTTGCACAAAACTAGTACCACAGACAAATCATATTTTAAATTGTCTTGTAACACCTACAAATCTGAACAAAATTAAAAGGCATTGGAGATAAGTTTTTAAGAAACCAGAAAGACCCATCAGCTGGTTATCCTGAGTGTGTGCATCACAGAAGGATGGCAGAACAGTCTTTGAATCATCTGCTGTTCAAGTCAATAACTTTACATTAGTTCAGCCAAATATTCAGTATTTGGATCACTGCTGAACTAAAAAATAAAGACACCTTCCAGATATAAATGGAGTTTAAAAAATCTGGTAGACCTAGAATCAGATAACACTCCATGTAGGTTATTACAAAACTGATCCTATTTTCACAGCTTTTTCACACAGAGTTCCCTTATTAAAAAGGTGCAAAGTAAGTCTGGAGGTTTTTGCAGTGCTTAGACTCATCTATAATGCAAATCTGAACACTTCATCAAAACTTCCAAACACTCTTCATGTTCTCAATCCATTTGTGTTCCAATAAATGCTCTTGTTGCACAAGTGCTTTCTCAATTATATGTATCAATACCAGCTCAGAGTCAGAAAGATCTTTAAGAGATAAGCATAGAAGTAGGTCTGCAACAACATCTTGAGTTGTATCACACTGTTTGACAGTTCTCCAAGGCTTTTTATACAGTCCAGAAGACATTTAAATAAACAGGTTAAAAACCAGGCCACATTATTAGTTTTTCCTAGGTTCTTCACATAAGCACATCTCACTAAATCACAAGTACAAACAGTGACTTTTATTGCCAAAGCAGTTCATTAAAGAATTTAAGACCAGGAAATAGAATAAAAGAATTAATTTTATGACCTGTTTATTACAGAAAAGAAAAAAAAAACAAAAACAAAAACAAAAAAACAAACCACCAAGAGTTTTTTATCAATTTTACAGTGAAAATCTCACAGATTTTTGGTAACTGAGGTTGCTGTAGTTTATCAGTTTGGTTGGCTCACTGCTTTCACTACGAGAATCTATTGACCTGATTTCATAAAATCTATAAAAGACTATAATCACCTGAGCTCTCAAACAAATAACATGTTTTCTAGGCCACAGAACAAGCCTCCCTGTTTGTCAGAGCACCAAAAAAAAAAAAAAAAAGACACACAGACAGAACAGTGCCAGAAAGATTCAGTTTAAATATTCTGCACACATTCAGTTCTTTCCACAATATAGAGTTGCTGTAACAAATATAAAACAACAAAAAAACCCACCCAATAAAAACAAAGAAGTGGTGGTAATGTGTCTACCAAGCATTTTGACAATGGGTAAGTAACTGAGGTGAAAGCAGTGGGGAATTTACTGCAGCAGCTTCTAGGAAGGCTTTACCTGACATAATTCTTTATCTGGAACTTCTCAGCAGAAGTTACATCACCCTCATATCTACAAATACATGAAGAAACAATGGCTCTGGGTGCTATGGAGCAATGGCTGTAAGGAGGCTGCTGGAGAGCTCTCCAAATCCTCTGCAGAGCCCTGGATGGATGAGGAAGGACACTAAACACCCCCGGGGTGTTAATAAGGAATTACAGAGATGCACTGATTGTGCATCCAGAACCTGAAAGCCTCTTTATCTGAGCTTAGGAACATGGATGATGGGGAACTCAGTGGGGTTTACTAACCTGGATTTTTTTTTCTTTTAGGACCTTAATCATGAGAATTCTGGCAGGATACCTCTTAAGTGCAACAAAATTTCAGCCACTTACTCAAAAGTGCTGCATATACTGCTGTTCTTACTGGCTCCACAACATTGGATGAAGCATTTCAGTGAACAGGGATGGCACTACCATAACACATCCCAAATGATCATCTATGATGGTCCACTCCCAGTCACTGTTCCCAAAAGTTAAGTTTATAAGTCAGTCCTCAAACACATACAAAGGAACTACAGAAACCACTACGAGCTTGTGGATCCAAGTACAGTCAACCAAAAACCTTAAAAACCTCCACCCAAATACACTAACCCCCCCCCCCCAAAACAACATAAAAACCTAAAGTAAAAACCCTCCACACCAAGAAGACTGGAAGAAATACTTTCAGTAAATTCAGAGATGCTGGACTCTTCCTCTATTTTTAACACAGTTCTTGATTAGTTCTTGATGATTTCTCCTGTTATTTAATCCATATTTCATGATGATATTTAGATAATGTTTTGCTCCGTGCTTCTTATACTGAAAATGGTCCTTTCTAGAGTACCTTGTACAACTGTAAATAGTAAAATATTGCTATCTGTCCTAATTATGTGAATTAGAAATGTGGGTTCATTGAGTGTATTTATTCAGTCATGTACAAATTTTTTTCTTTAATCTAACCCCTCTCCTAAGATCTAAACCAAGGAGCAATACATAAAAAATCCAAATGCAATGAACTTCCAAGAAAAAAGGTTAAATGTATAGCTCCTATAGAACTTATGCCCATCAACTTTTTTCAAAGCCAAACTCATAAAGTCCAATAAAAATTGAAAAATCTCTGGAGAGATTGCACATTGTAAATGCACAAACTGTAGACACATCAGCAGTCCAGACTATTCAAACTATTACTTTGCATGTGTTCTACAATACACCAAAAGGCTTCTCACTTCATTTCTTCCTTGCAAACCAATCCAAACATGTATCAGCCCAAAGGATATTTGGAGGCAAAGACCATAAAAGTCTTTGACAGTTCTCCTCTGTGCAAACAATAAATAGCCTCAATAAATACTCCACCAAGTGAAGGAACCACTATTGCTCTACCTACAGGTACAAGGACTTAGAGGATCGTGGAATACAACACAAAACTCTCAACCAAGTCCAATCTGGGCTTGTCTTTGCTGCCCCACATGTGCTGGTACTATAAAAATCTAATTCCTCTGAGCATCAGAACCAAGTCAGTGGTTCTGCCATGGCAACCACAGACCCTGTGGGCTCAGGGCATTTTACAGGAGCCAGCTGAAGTCTTAATGCCAAAGTAAATCCAGCAACACTCACCTATTGGTACTTGCTCTGGCTGGCTCAGTGACACAAATGCTGATGTATCATCAATCCACGACACCTGAATGTTACCTAGAAAAGGCAAAACAAATTATGATGACTACTTTTATCTTAGGCTGAGAGATTTTATCTGATGTGACATGACATTAAAGAAGAGTAACAGCACCTGCCAAGGCTTTTGCCCACTGTAAAGGTGTGCAGAGCATGCACATGGGCCTGGAACTGTTCAGAAATTTTGGGCTGCATGTGCACCCTGCACACCCTCAGACCCTCATGTCCTCCCTTCATGGGTTCTATATAATTCTACTCAATCAATTGAAGCAATTTGCTGGGAATTTCAGCCCTTGACTCAGATAAAACCAGCTCTTTGGGTGATGATGAATTCCAGTAGAGCGGGGCAGACAGAAGATTGATCACACAAATGGAGAACTCCAGTTATTGTGACACTAAATCTTCAAACTCTGGTTTGTTTGGATCCCACCATCCATCATTTCCTGCATGTGCAATAAAAACTTCATTTGGGTCAATATAAGGACAAATGCACAAAATCATGGCCCTCATTTGGAAGCTGTTACAATGGAACAGTGACTGGAAGTAAGTTCCTCTATTCATCAAGCAGTTAGTGCATTTTCTGTGTGAACGGCTCAAAATGTCACATTAGCACTAAAAGAGCTCATAATCAAGCAAAAACAGAGGAAAGGATTCCCACTCCAGACACAGTGTCTTATTATAGTCTGAAATCCATTTACATCTCCTGTCTGCATCTAAGTGCTCTACTGTTAGTACAGTTCAGATATTGAAAATTGGTGCCATTTTTTTTCAGGTAGACTAGGAAATCAAGTTATATATAATGTTACACCACCATTT
The DNA here is from genome assembly GCF_001715985.3 of Manacus vitellinus. Taxonomy (NCBI): domain Eukaryota; kingdom Metazoa; phylum Chordata; class Aves; order Passeriformes; family Pipridae; genus Manacus; species Manacus vitellinus. Next base: position 13,029,936 of record NW_021938949.1, read on the forward strand.
AACCTTCAGACATTACAAGGTTAAAAACAATGATGCAAAAAGGCTTAAAAGACATTTATTCTCAGTTGTTTAATCTATTTAAATCTAATTTAGCCTACAGGTTACAAGGTTATAGCAGTCTCTTCTGAAATCCAGCCAGATTATAAACAGATTTTCTAATTATAAAAAAATAAAAGCCTAGATAGATTTCATTTGCATGCTATGTATTTGAGTAGCCAGCTATTTAGGAGTTTAAGTTATAATCATTTTGATCATTGCCAAACCCATAATTAATTCAGTATGGTTTCTGACATTTCCCTGTACTAAAGGGCTAAGGCTGCTATTAAGGAGAGCCTACACTAAGAAGTTAGATGTTAGAATTTCTTTAAACACTTTTTAGGGCAAATAAATTCAATTTCTCATAATTCAGCTTTGAAGAACATAGGTCTTTGTTGCCTGTGGGTGAGAGTCTTTACTGTAGAGAGAACACCTTTTTGGCAGGACTCTAACATTTCACAACCCAGGAAAAGCCCGACCTGATTTACAACTACAACCAAAACTGTGCATTTGGAAGGACCCAACACTGAGCTTCCTTGAAATGACAGAAATTACTGCACAATTTAACATTGTTCCACATGCATTCACAAGTTATCACTCTAAATTTCTGCATCTATGAAGTTCTCCTTTTCTGCATTATTAATTACAAAATTTTCAAGAAATCATTTGACACAGCTGAGACCATAATCTCTTCAACGTGGCAGTGCTGCCCTGTGTCCCTTTCCTACATATACAGTTAATTCATTCCAGTCTACCCTGAACAGACCAAAAGAAAGATCAGAAAGGAGAATTCTCCTGAACATCTTGCCCTTGGTGTAAAACAGCAAAGAGGATCAGTGACAGACAAAAAAAACCCTCCTGAAGTTCAGCTACTCAAATGGAATTCAGTGCCCATATTTTCACTAAGTACTTATTTTTAATAAGTTAATAAAAATCCAACCTACTGATGGCACATCATTCTAGTCATTGTTTCAGAAAGGCTGCTGCACTCTAAATGACTTTTGACTTTGTATTTTTAGCTAATTAGGGGTTTCAATGCCTGCCAACACATGCTGCCTTTACACTCAGATTTAAACGTTTTAAATATATAATTTAAAGAAAAAGTCAAGCATTAAACAGTGGATGCTGAGTTGCAATCTGAAGAGAACCGCAGCAAATGCTCTTATGCAATTCTCCATGCTCAAGAGATGCTCCTTTCACACTGTGTCACATTTCATTATTATTAAGAAGCAAGAATTTAAGAGATAAGATTAATAAATTAGATCATTCAGCAATACTGCTAAGCCCTCAGTAAATGTTGTGCATTTCAAAAGTATGGTGAAATGGGAATAAATTTGCTCTGAAAAGCAAATGCATCTGCACTTGCAGTCTAATATTTAGCAATCAAAGAGCCAAGTGCCACTCACTGCAAGGCCAATGCAGATGAGCCACACACTGCAATGGAAACCAAGAAATAAAGCAGGAAACCTCCCTCTCTGCACTTCTAGAATGGATCAAATGGCTTCAACACTTTGAAGATACTGGCCTGTGTGACCCTTGTCTGCTCACTGCTACACACAACGTCAAACAATGGCCTTTGCTAAAGAAAGGGGAAGTCAAGTAAAGAATTATCAAGTGAGTAAAACACCTTTGCTCAAGGAGATGAAAATCTGATCTTTTGCTTCTGAGATGAAGGTACAAAGCAATATGCATCTTTTCTGTAAATAAATTCAAAAGTTCTCTCTACATAAACTAAACATGCAAACAACATTAAAATCTACAAAATAAAATTTTCCTTTTATACTCTTTTTTTACACATTCCCTACCTGTCTGTTCCTGGCAATTAACCATTCAGTATAGATATTAGGACCATATGGGCCTTCATTTAACCAAAAAAGTTTATGAATATATTCCATATACAATTTCTTATCACACACACAAAAAAAATTTGCCCACGTTGACACCATGACAGAATTGCTAACAGTTCCTGGACCCTGACTGCATCAGACAATATAAAAGTTTTATTCTGTGAACAAGGGTTGAAGCACATATTAAACACAAATTATTCCTGGTGAAAAACTGGGAAGGGTTAAGAGAGCTTCCACCTTTCTGGCAGGAAGACATGGTACAAAGAAAGCAACAACAGCTGAAGGAAACCTTGGCATGAGAAGAAGGAGGAAAGGCCAGAAATACACAGAGAAAAAACAGAAGTAAAATTTTTAAAACCTTATTAAAAAAAATCCAAAACCAATCGAAACAACAAAATCCAAACAAAAACACCCCACAATGAAAAAAACCCAACAAACCAAAAAAACAACATTCAAAGCTCAGATGTCTATATGAACACAAGCTTAGAAGAACACTTAATATATATGTAGTGTGCTGTAAGTTTTACTTAAACTAGATTGTCACCTTTGAAAGGGACGTTTTACAAGCTCCATTTTCTTTAAGAAAAGTTAAAGAGCGAGTTTGCAGTTCAGTGATTAGCAGGAACACACACCATAGTCTATAAAACCAGAAAACATGTCTCAAAAATGTACTTCAAAGTCACTTAACACTCTAGTAGCTTGGACTACCAGAACATGACTTAAACACACAAATGACTGGCTTTTTTAGAAGTAACTAATCAGCATTTAGCTCCCTCTTAAGGACAACTCTGATGCTCTCCCAAAATACAATGCAGTCTTTGCACTGCATTTGCATGCAGTCAGGTTTGACTCCACTGTTTGGAAAAGTTTTAAGTAGTAGTTTTTATAGTACATTTATAGTATGAGTTTTAACTGAAATTCCATCAAAGACATCCATTTGTGTAGAAGTGAAGGCTATATACTAAAGCTATATTGCAGCAAATCTGATTTTAATACCTTCAGATTTCACATCAGCATGACCAAATAAACTACACAAATTTAAGAATCTAAAGAAACAGAACCTAAGCTAAGAGACTGCACAGTGCTGCAAGTACTGGTACAGTGAAACTGCATTCACCCATGAGACTATAAAAACATCCTGCAGGAACAGGTGTCCCCTTGGTATGCACAGAGTCCTGAAGGATTTCAGGATCATGAACACCCCTCTAGAGCAGCAAACCTAAACCAGTTCCAAGGCTGACACTGCAGCCCCTTCAGCTGTTTCACCGCTTTCATTAGGAACTTCAGAGAAGGTTAGAGTTCTGCTTCAGTTCATTCTAGGCTAGAACCAATTCAGAATAATTTTTTACAGATTACAATTAATACTGATATTCAGTACAACAGCTGATTAATTTCCAAACATTTTTCTGTAACAGATGTAAGGAATTCGGATAATTCGTGTCTGTTGCTGCCATATTTTTTGGCTTTTGGCAAATCACTTCACCTCACACTGCACTACTCTGCCTCTCTGTCCCCCTACAACTGGAAAAGCATCGGTATTCCCGGGATTTTGGAAGGAATAATCTGCAGCTTATTTTGAGATAACACGGCGGTAAGACCTAAATCAAAACACAGATGAAGCACTACCCGAACCCCGGGAGTTCGCAAACCCGCACACGGAACCGTTCGGCCCCAGAACGCCGGGAAACGGGAATTTCCAGCGGGAGCGCCGCGCGGGGGGCGAGCGCGCCCCCTGGCGGCCTGTCCCCGTCACACCGAGCCGAGGCAGCGCCGTCGGGGAGAGCAGAACTGCGGGAGCCGGGGGTTCCAAACCCATGGAAACACCGTCCAGAGGGCCCCTCCTTGCCCCCAACAGCAACTCTTGAACCTCTGCCACTTTTTACAGTCCTACATTTCCAATAGGGACTACTCAGTTCTGTCCATCAGACTGGCCCCACACTGCAGGTGCAGAGACGCCGCACAGGGCACCAAACCACTGAGTCAAATATCAGGGGAACCACTGGCAACTAGTTCAGAACTCCATGTCCCTGCATTTTATACTTCTGCTTAGTAAAGGAGCAACAGGACTACTCGTCCCTAGTTATTCAACAGCTTTTCTGTTGTTTCTTCTGTCTTGGATGGTGTTCAACATCTTGAAATCAAACTGGCTATTTTCAAGCTTGCTTGTTTGTCTAGACTCACCTAAGCTGGGGTCTGGCTTGATGCAGACTGCAGGATGAACCTTACTCCTAAAGCCTCGATCTGCCTTTCACACCAATCCCCGTTCCCTTTATCCACCTCCACATAAACCCTCCCAGGAGAGGCTGTAAATAAAAGGACCAAAGATCCATGATATTCAACAATGAGCACATATAAAGATTTCTAAAGAGCAGTTAATCAGGGCAGACATTTTCAGTGCATCGCTAGGAAGGAAGTCCATAGGACACCGTTCAAAAATTACAAAAGGTTGTTCCTCACTACCTGTACTAGGAGTAAGTCTGAATCCACAGACTAAAAATAACAAAACAAACCAGAAGCACTTGCTAATGACAAAAAAAAGTGAGCAAATACAGATTATATCACTCACCAAAGGCACTGAAAAGCTGGTAAAGGTCGCTAGTCTTCCACTCTTTGGGAAAAGTAACATGAAGAACATGATCTCGTTTTGGCTGCACTATAAAACCAAAAAAAGCATTTGTTAAAATCAGTGTCTTTAGAATATCCAAAAAAGTCATCCAATGTGGTAAGGTAGCTTTTTTCCCCCCTTTCTTTCTTATTTTTTAAATAAAACTACATCAAGTACCAATGCTCCACCTTGCAATACACTACTCCAGTCTGTTGAAGGTAACTCAACAGTTAACTACACCCAGCTTGTGATCAGATTTTAACTAGGCCACCTGGTAACACCTGCAGGAAAAACTTCTCTCTTCTTTGGGTACACAGACACAGGGACTGACTTACATCTTAGTGAATTACCCTGAATTCTTCTGTAACGCAAACTTTTCTACTGTCTCATCTCCTCAGCTTTCAGCACTAAAATAGGAGAGTTTTTCAAGGTGTATCTCATTAAAGGAGTACATGTCCAAAATCAGACCATCAACCACTTGTTATTGCCAAGTGCTTTAACCTGTTTCACTCAAAACAAGCCCAGGTTAGCCTGAGTTTACCAGACCCCCCCCTGCTAATAAATTACAGCTCTACATGAGCAGCTGAGAGCAACCTCAGATTGGACAGAGACACAAGTAGTTAAAGAAAGCAATTCCTTCATGAGCACAGGTGAAGTCCTGTTAACTGAATCTGCTACTTGAAAAAACAAAAAGGACACAAAAATTTTTAAGTCAAGCACAAGTTGTCTTAACAAGCAAGTGCAGATCAATTTACTGCTGAAGAGCCTACTGAACAGCCAGCAAGTCCAAGTTTAACTAGTTGTAATCCAGTAGTAGAAAATTACAACCTGAATAACTCCAGTTTCAGATGTTACTACAGCCTTTTCCTGTTGATTGGGAGAAGAAACTATTCCTAATCTTTCAGTATCAGTTTATTCCTAAATTTACTGTAAATCTGCTGTTAAAACCTCTATAACTTCTACCCAGTCGGGTGAGAAATATTTGATTCTTATTCTGCCTTGCAGTCACTTTGTGCAGCAACTTCATTCTTTTTAAAGGCATTTCTAATACACAGTAACAAAAGAAGATGATTAGGATAACTTTCACTTAATTTTTTGATACTGTTCAGCCAGCCCACCATGCCAGCCCTACATGTGCTTTCTGCCTCGAAGCTCAGAAGGCCCCCCTCGTCCAGGTTCTCCTCCAGCACGTGCATCAGTGTGTTCTACCGGAGCGGCTTTCAGATAAAACAGACAGACTTTCAGAGGCAGACTCTTTCTTGGCAACTCTTCTTGGCAAAGCATCAAAACAATCCTGTAAGTTGGCTAGCAAGGGGAAGTAGCATCTTTACAAATTAGTAGCTTTGGCATTCTCTCAATGACCCAAAGTATTTATCCATTCTTCCACTCAATATCAAACAGTTGGGGAAGGAAGTATGCAACATAATTAGATAACCATTCCAACAGATCCACCGAGCCAGAGCTCAGCGATCTGACCACCTAACTGAATTAAAAATTAAATATATGCACTTACAGCATATATTTTCCTCTCCAATAGTTGCTTGCATCTCTCTAGAACTGCAGTCTGTTACTATTAAACTGGCATCTAATAAAGAGTCACACCCCAGTCTGAGCTTTCGGATGCACGGAGTGGAAAACTTCACATCAGTGTTGCTTCCAGATGGGTATCATTTTTAAGACATCTGTGTATCTGATTTCACAGTATAAAATTCAGCTTTCATCTAATCAAGGACTAGACTGACCTCCACGACTTCACATTTTCTTAAGTCAAGGCATCAGTGGAAACATTTATCCAAAGTTTTCTCCCTCAGTAAGGACATTTACATTAGTAAAATCTGCTTTCATATAAATGTATTATCAACTCATTACAGCCCCAGGTCTGAACCTGAAATAACTTGAAATGTTTAAATATTTCAAGTGATATTTTTCCATTTATCACAATTGCATGTGGCAAAAGAATTCTGATGTTTAGGTTGAAGTTAAGTGAAGGTACTGCTGCACATCAATTACACAGGAAAGTGGCCACAAGATTTTCAGAACCATCTGCTATTCTCTAGTTTGCATCCTGTATTTACTGTTGGGGTGAGGGGAGAGGGGGAAAGTGTTAAGATCCCACATCATATGTAAGAATAACAACCCCAAATAACCATAAAGCTGTTAATTTCCAACTGTTACATTTAGCAACAGTAACTTGATCTGTTCTCATTAATCCCCTTTATAATGCAAATTCTCTGGTCAAAGTTGAAGAATTTATGGATTTACTATTTTGTTAAAGAAAAAAGTGGGGGACACATTTGATAAATCATTTGATAAGTGGTCAGTAACCTAAACACAGCTGATGTCCCATGCTTCACATACATGATAATTAATCTTTACGCTTCTTCCCCCAGGAAATTTGTCAGAATGGTACAAAGTTTACAATGAAAGAAGCTACTCACAGTCTGGTCCTTCCAAATTGAGATATGGTATGTCCATTACTCTCATAAGAAACAGCCTGAAGCAGAATGGAAAAGAACTATTAGCAAATTTCTGCCTGAAGACCTTTCAATAAGCTTTCCTTTTTATAGTTTTTCACGTGTCTGTTCTGGAATTAACCACCCCAAACATATCTTCAACTATATTAAAACAAACAGACCCTTTAATTAAGTCAAATCCATTACCTAACAATTCATATTCAAAATGTTACTTGGTATCATGCTAATAATGTTACTTATTCAAAAAAAAACAAGGACAAAAAAGCCCCAAACTGTTACTGCTGAAAACAATTAAGACAAGTGGGGAAGTGAACATTTAGCAAGTAGCAGCTCTGTGCAGTAAGAGCCATTGCACAGTGGACAGTGCAAAAGCTGTCATCATCCTAAATACACATAAACTTTCCCAGTTTCTGAGCACTGCATCATGCTTTAGACAGAATGGATCCTAAAACCCTAAAACTGCAAAAGCCATCACGACTTCTGTGGAGAATACCAGGATGAGGCTTTTGCCCTTTAACATATAACTGAAGAGTTTCTCAAAACATTCAAGAAATGTTTTCAATAAAAGCTCTTATTCAGCTCTGAAACCTATTTCCCTCCAAAATAAGATAAACAGCCTAAAATCCTGTCATAGGTACAGATGCCACATTGTTACAAAACATTTGCTATGTACAGTGTTCACTGGAGGGCTAAAATAAATAACTTTTCCCTCATAACTTTAAAAAGCTTCTAAAATGCTTATCAGATTACAATTACAGTGTTCAACTAAATAATAACTGATGTAAACAGCTGTCAAAAACATTTTAAGTGTACAGACTGATCTGTAATGCCCTACAGATTCTTTGTATCATACCACACTCACTGATAGTTTCCAAGGGTTTGAATCCTATGTCCTTATGGTTACCTGTGTCCCTGAAAAGTCTACTGGAATGCAGCTGATAACTTGTTTTTGCTATAAATATTCAGGAGAAAGAAAAAAATTCTAACACTGGGGGAAAAAATGGGCTCTATGACAGGTTCACATGTGAGCCAGAGGCTCTTCAGAGAACTGGCACCAGTTATCACACACTGTCCCATCTAATTGCTCTTCCTGAGTCTCAGGGAAGATACAGCACAACGTGCACTGTGTCCCTCTGAGCACTGCAGAACCTAAAAGGAACTTTATCAATAAAAATTAGAAACATCTGCATCAATTACTTCAGAAACTTCACCAATTCCAGCACAGCACTGAGTAATGAAAACATTTTACAGAAGAAGCCAGAGTTTCTTCTTATGTTTAGCCTTTGGTGCCACACTCCTGTAGGCCTGGCCCCATCACAGCTGTCTGTAAACTGAACACCAGTGACACACTGAGAACAGAGCCAGCTTCAAAACACAGATTCCACGAGGAGACAAAGGAAGATATCCTCACTCTGACATATCCAGAGAGATCCAGGGTAATACTGACAGGTAGGTAGCAGCTTTCAGAAAAATAAAAGATGAAGTCTACTAAAACCACAACAAAAACTCCTAGGGAGAACAGGAGTTAAACTTCCCTCCCCCAGCTTTTATCATGTTGAGGAAAGAATTACAGTGGCCAACAGCAAGAACAGGCTTATGCCAAAAAAATACATACACCTGAAATTAATGAAGATCAGGTTTTTATCCTCAGAGATAAATCCTACATTTATTTCTTTGGTCAAACAACTACATGGCTAAACAGCACATAAACACAAACACACACTCTCTATAGGATAAATGGTGACTGTAATATTAAGTGCACTTTAAGTATATTACATAAGTAACAGCAGTAACTTACACCACATGGATTGCACATAATGCATAATTAAGTATCCATAACTACAGTTCTAAGATTGGTTATCTATCTGCAGAACATTTAAATTAATAAGGTTGTTCAGTATGACAATGTGAACTCTATATTAAATTAGCTTGATTCATGAAGTTGTAGCTGACATTGATTTTCACTACATTAACTCACATGTATTTAAAAGATATACAGACCAAGCTAAAAAGACAATGTTATTTCCTACAATATTGAGGGACTGCAGGCAGATCCCATGGTCAGAGGACAGAGACCTATTTCTCAACAGGAACTCTGAGATATTTTGAGGAAGCTACTTGGAAGACAATTGTTTCTATGGCAAGTCAGGTAAAATGAGAAGAGGAAGGCTATCATCTGCCACTTCACAGCAGTGCACAAAGAGTCTCAAGGAGTCAGCACTGTTCCTCTGCACTGAGTAGGATGAAGGTGTGTCATGAACTGTGTAGAGAAGTGGATTCAGCAGAAAGAAAAGGCATCTTTCTAAACCCAGACCAGTTTACCAGTGAACTGGTACAGCCACATGTGGCTCAAAGCAGAAGAACAGCCATTGTTTACTCCTACACTGCAACTGGAAAGTTATTGGTCAAACTGCAGAGGAGCAAACTGATGTTCTTTTGCAATGATTTGGCAAAGAAAATTAACATAGAGAAGCGAAGGGAGAAATGAACTTATTTGCAACACATCAGAGCACCCAACTCCCTGGTGAGACATTTTCCACAAATACAGCACCAAACCAAGTGATTTCCATAGATTTTGGTTTTCTGATACCCCTTTGTATAAAAAAATTACTTCTAAGATAATTTATATTTCTACAGACCATGATGCTATTCCACTCAATAAAACATGGTGCTCTCATTTCTCTACACCTCTTTCCCTCACTGCCTCCAGCTACATCAAAATACACAGCATTCAAACAATCCAAAGAGATACAAAAGAACATTGCCATTAAAATTTTGGGAGGGGCTTGCAGATAGGGGCAGGGAAGTGTGGGAGAAGAGAAGAGCTGTCGCCCTAAACCAAACGGTCAAAAAATTTCAAACCAACTGCACAGTACATGACACAAGAACAGTACCCAAATTATACTCAGAAGAGCTTAGATATTGCAAGAGAGTCCCATCATCTCAATTCATAAATGTTCATCAGGGATTACTCACAGCAGACTGTTCACATGAACGTGATTTTTCAGAGATGTTGTATATACAATAAAGCATAAAGATTACAGATATGCATCTCTGGAATTCTTGGTTTATTGAGTTGTTTATCATATAAGTTACTGCATTATGCCTAAAAGAGACAAATAACCCTAAGGCAAAGTCTGTTTTTAATCAGTTCTACTCTTACAAAAAAATCTGAAACTAAAGATTTTACCTATGTTCATCACTGACCTATAGGAACATTAACCTATGTGCTGGTCATCATTCTTGAACAGCAGGCCAGGAGGTTCCATAACTTTGTTGATATAATGGAAGACATCAAAAATTACTACTGAAAAAACTATTACGTTCCTTTGAAGGCTAAGTTCATAAAAATCAAAGCTTGATTTTTTAGTTTTAAATTTATTCCCCCTAATCACACTGGTGACAAGCCTATTGAGCAGGAAACATATCCAAAATCCTGTCAGCCACACCAATGGTGTGAAAGTTTAATCACTAAACTGCATTGAAATATTATCACCTTGTATTCAGAGATCTTGAAATGAAGACTTCATGAGCAATCCAAAGATTCATCAAGTAGTCTGCTTTGAAGAACCTTTTCAAGACTATCCTGAGATATGTTCAAGCTGAGAACATTGCTTCTCAATAATTGTCTTATAAGAAGCTCCTCTGTTCAGCTTCTTTCAGGAAAAAACTTTTGTGACATAGGGTATAACTTTCATTTGTTCAGCTTACTGTTCACATGTAGCAGTTTGTGTTTTGCTTGAAGAACATGGCTACAGCTCAAAAGAAAAGGTTTCCTTGTTCTGACTGCTGCCCACAGGATCAGGTAGAACTTCTGGAGGAAGGAGGAAGAGAGTTTTTTTTCTCCCCAGGAGGAAGAGGACGCTCAGCTAGGGAAAGCTTCTAGACCAAACCAGAGACAAGGACATGCAGCAGGAAGCTGGCTGGCAGCTCAGAGCATGCCTGCAAAAAAGCCCCAGAGGCAACAGACTTACCAGGGATCTTCAGATAACTATGGGAAGTGCACAAGCCCTGGATGCACTTACAGGTGCTGGACAGACCAAGTTCTGCCAACAGAGACCTGGTCTGCAAGGACTGATCAGAGCAAAAAGATGTGTTCATTCAAACACCAACAGCTCTGGCTTCTGACATGTATTTAAATCTCTTTTATTTCTTAAAAAATTAAAAAAAAATGAGTTGTCTTATTCTGACTTGTTATTTTGCTTCATAGGAGAAAGAAAACTAGCTCTACAAATCCAAGCTTTGGCCTGCTCACTATAAGGGAAACGTTAGACAGCCTCGTCTCTGAGCTCTGACTTGGGTGATGTGGCAGCTGTTAGTTAGAACATGACAAAGCTTCTAAAATCATGTGAAAGTAAGACATGGCAAGTCTTCCAAGTTTCCATGATTTAAAAAAAATGTACAGCCTTTCTGAAACAAGAAGCTGCAAGTTCTGAATAATGGCAGAGCGGATAAACATTCTTTTCTTGCAAACAGCAATCTTCAGTTCTTGTTTAAAAAATAAAATAAAAAGAAGTTGATCTCCCTACAATTTCTTGTTAACTTTCCCTTCCCTTACAGTTAGGCAGTGTGGACAGTGAAGCCAGAACAGACACAGCAGGCTTCCTCTCAACCCCCTCAAAAATGAAAAGTGACTTTGAAATGTCACTGCTAGAAGAATGTCACATTTCAAATATACAATTAATTTGAAAAGCTTAAATTTAATGTGTTATTGTGACAGTTTTAGAAGTTTCAGTTTGTACTTATTGCAAATATGCATCTCTAGAAAGCATTTTGGTTAATGATTGAAAAATAACCCCCTCAATTGGCATCTACTGGTTAGCACGTGTGTGTGCTGGTGTTCCTGGAAACAACCTTGTGACAAATCCTATCCTATAATGGAATTGTGCTGATCAATTCTACCTTCACCTTCACATTCAAATCAAGCAGCCACTGCTGGTCCATGTTCAATCTAAGGAATGTACATACAATTTGTTACCATCTGCTGGAATATATGGAGTTACTGCCTCACATGCCTCAGTGTCAAGAGAACTGCTGGTTTCCAGACCAATGAAAGGTGAGAGCTATTGATCACAATTATTTCCTCATTCCATCTGAAGCTAAAATAATTAATTTTGCCATCTCCTATAGTAGAGGGTTTGAAAGGATGGGATTTCTCCTGAATTTAAAAAATAACCAGACAGACTAAGCACTAGCAGTTTTTTTAATTCAACTCCTTTTCCTTTATGTGACAGATTGTAGTACCCCTAGAAGCTTCCTAAGGTAAAATCTACACATTAAATATGTAAAGAATCAAATCTGTGCATAAAGGCTTTTAGATCTCTCAAGTCTTACTTCAGTTAGTTCAAGGAGTTTGCATGAAGATCCAATTCAGAGGCCAAACACTCATCACAGCATCATCCCATAAACTACTAATCACACATGTATGTTTGTTATGCCTCTTCAAAATGGGTTACCCAACAATTGGGAGACAAATGCTTTGTGGTCTCTGCATTGATATCACAATAGGGATATTTTTCCAGACTGTTTAGTGTACTCACTTTTAAATATCACCAGTTTTTGACAGTCCAACAGCATAAAGAACACCTGATCAATGTTTCTTTAGTTCCACTACCCCCAAAGTTTACTCCAGAAATAACTTTCTAAATTGTAAACATATCATCAACATGGGCATGGAAAGGCCATCAAAGAAATGCAGGTACTTTTTGAAGTGTCCTTTCACAGCTTAGCAGAAAGTAAACTATCCTCCTCAAAAGAAAAGGTACTGCCTTTACAAACTCTGGCCTCTCTGCAGCACTACCAGCATGAGCCAAAAAGCCAATAAAAGTTTAAAGCAAAATGCAGTTAGCCATTGATTCCAAGGCTGGAGGTAGATATGCTAAGGACAGTGTTCCATTTCCATGTGTTAGCAGGTCTTTTAATGCAACAACTACTTACTTGTTAAAAAAAGGTTCGATGAGTTTTGATCTGGCAGACACATGGTTTTTCGGAGGAGTGAGGAAGGAACCTGATGAATGAAGAATAAATTCAGTGTGTAATGAGCAGCTCCAGGCAGCACCAAGGAGAAGGTTTGGAAAAGACCACATAGGTACCTAGGAAATTAGCCATAGAAATGAAGCACAGTCCAGTAATGTAGGCATCATATCCTGCTTCGTGGAGTTGTTCAGATGCTGTATCATAACTTGGAAATCCTTCTGCACTTTCTGAGGGGAAAAAAAATCATTTATAAACATGTTAGCACAGAAGATAAAGGCAGCTCTGTGTGCTTACCCACAGGTCAGAGCATAACATCATCTGGGGAAGGTTATACAATTTACAGAAGTTCTGAAATTTGTTCAGAAGTCCTTAAAAAAGCAGTTTCGTTTTGCATTTTTGGGTAAGAACAGGTTCCTAGGACAGAAAGACTTTCTTATTAAAAGAGCCATGAATGCCCACACCTACTCAGCCAAAATGGGAGTATTAAGTCTGAGACAATGACTGCAGGATTCCCCACAAAGTGGGTTTTTTTGGACTGACTTGCATTTAAAAGAGCAGAGGAGAACATTTCCAAAACACGAGCAGTTTGATGTATCCTTACCAACTCTAGGAGGGCTGAATGGAACCTCTTTTAAACGCTTTTCCAGTTCTGCAAGTGATGTATTATTAATGATCTCCTGCAAGAAAGCACATCATTAACTGCCAATGCCAAGCACATTTTCCCTGGACACTGAAATCAAACAGGATCAAATGAGTATTTACTGCTGCCACCTTGTGTTCTCTAAGGATTTATACACAGCCCCACTTCAAACTAATGCACCAGAAAGTCAAGACAATTTCTAAAGTTAACTTGCCCCACCTACAACATAATGAGTCATAAGCATTTATTAATACTTTTCAGAATCACTGACAATGAATTATGCAGATGTTACATTTCTATTTCAGTCTGGTTTCATGCAGGGTACATGTGGCAAGGGAAAAGGCAGCACAAACAGTAGGGAAAAATATCCTAAATATTGATCATAATGGTTGAAGGCATTCAAGGTGAGTATTGAAATGTGCTTGATGACTGGACACTCCTGAATAGTTTTGTAAGTGTAAGTACTGCTGATTTAAAGTAATACAAAGACAGCCTGACAATCAGAGAGTTGGTCTTACACTTCAGCTTAGCTGAGCTGCATTAGTGAATCTAAATATGCATAAAAGTCACAAAAATATATTACAGATTAATTCCTTACTGAAGTTCTTAATCAAATATATGTTGGCAATCAGTACAACGGAAACATGCAGATCAACAGCAGAGAAAACAGAACATCTCACAGTCTTTTTACAGTTGTCTGAAATCTCTGAGGACCAAAGTTCCTTTGGTTCTAACTCAAGACAGCTGTTTACACTTATCATCAAGTCTGCAGTCTGAAAAGTTATCAAGAACTAAATACAAAGAAGAAGCTGAAATGATGCATTAATTTGGCATCTGGAAGCAGTATCTGATAACAATATCCTAAAACCCAAGCACTGCTGTAGAAATACAAATAACAACGTAACTGTGCCAAACCTAAAACTTGTGGAGGATTCTTAGCTTTCAGAATACCAAAGCCTCTATTCTTACTACAGTAGTGTACAACACAAACCTGACAATTTTTAACATTTTAATAAGACTTTCTGTTATGCAATGCTCCAGAGTCACAGAGGTTTGCACAAAGATGCTGCTTCAGCAGCACGTTTTTTAATTCAAAGGCCCATGAGAAGGCAAGAGAGCACGAGCACTTATCTCAGTACTTACTTAGAACAAAACTCATGCTGCAAGAGGTTTTAAGAGAAACCTGTCATTTTTTTCCTCCTGCTGACTATCCACTGAACATCAGGGCCACAAAAGAAACTAATGATGATCAAGCATTTTTCTAAACAAATCTAAGTCAGCATCCACAGTATTCTAAATATTTGAATTTACAAGCAGCTTCCACCCTATTTGTTCATAAACAGCACTTTCTTTTTCTCCTGAGGTTGCTGCTATTTTACATGAAGAAAATAATCTACTGACCACATTTTAACTTGCAAAAACTCTACATATTTTGGAATGTAAAGCTGCCAAGTTACTTTAAAACTTCAAATACAAACGACAATGGTAGGGAAGTAAAAATCTATACTCCAAAAAATTTGTAAGTTTAAATAAGGTGTAAAGGAAAATCATTCTTCTACAAAAAAGGAGCATCACAGAAAACATTATTAGACATTTTTCTCTAAAAAGAAATAAAATTTGTTTCAATACACATGAATTAATGCAAGTTTGTGTCTTCAAATAATTCTATATATTATTAATTAATTTACCTTGAAAGGTTGTGTACTTGCCATCAGTTTAGTATCCAATAACCTAGAAACAAAGTAAGAACTAAATAAGTTGACATGGAAGAAATTTGGCCCATTTTGCCAAATCCTCAGAAGTCTTTTAGCATATTAGGTGAGAAACAGCAATAGAAACTACTCTCGGATCTTAGAACAGCCCAAACATTCCTTGGCTTTGTCCAGCTTGAAAAATGGCAGCAACTAAGCAACAGCAAGAGTTGCAAACAACTAATAGCAAATAAACCTTGTTCCAAAGGGAGATTCAAAACACCAATCATCATGCCAGAACCAAAAGAACAGCATCTTTGCCAAAAAGTAAACCAACTGTACTGTTTTTCTGAGAAAAAAAAAAGATGCTCAAGAATACTTTAAAAGCTCTATTTATCTAAGTTGATCCCCATTATATTTCCAGTAACAGCTAGTTTACAGGGCTAGGACAAACAGGATCAGCCTGCTAAAACTGTACTAGAACACTTGAAAGTTTGAACTAAGAACTTACCGGGGAAAGACACATGATGTTACTTCCTTGAACTCACTTAGGTCCTAATTCAACATTAAATTGGAAGATAAAATCCATGTCAGTTAACTGGTTATCAGTCTTGGAATGACAGATAGCAGCAGCTACAATTATCCAAACAGCTTCTAACAGTGAGCTACAGTAACTGAATTCTCACCACGTCAGAGATGTATTTGCATTACCATAGATACCACCTGCAATTACACACAACTACAGGCTCATTATTTCTGATCTGTCCGTGATTAGCAATAAAATGTTCTATCATTTCCAGTACCCTATCCCATTGTAAGCCTAGACTATCTCTAATTCCAGCTGTGTTAACAGCTCTACTTCAAATGTTCCCAGCATTTAATATTTTAGTGGAATATAAGCAGTTGCTCCAGGGACACAGCTGATGCCTACAGGTTTAGATCTGCCAGATGTAAAAAGTACAGCAACAACTGACAGTTGCTGATGTTCCAACACCACCCAAACAGGTCCCAGCTTTCTTTCTCCCATCTCATGATCAAGTCTTTCCCAAAACACCCACAAGCCCTTGAAGTCTGCAAGTAACAATGTCCTGTAGGCCATCCTTCCAATGAGACCTTTGGCTTCTTGAATGTTCTTGGTGCCAATAAATTGCTTACTTTAAATTAACTGTTGGACTAATGCAGTGATGAACTGTTAGACTGCCCCTACTGCAGACAGCAAAGTGTGCTCCCTCCAATTATTCTGACATTGCACCTCCTCACCCCAATGAAATCATCCTGCTACAGGACTTCTTATCACTCTCTTAGTTCTCTTGTATGAAAATACACATTCCCATTTATTAAACTACAGGGGGAAAATACCACATAGTTATGCTGAAGCTCCAAACCAGTTTTTTAACATGTCTGTCAGTTAAACATACCTGCCATTATCCAAGCAGTTTTGTGAAGGACTAATAGATACAAGCAGAAACCACACTTTCAATGTTTAATTTGAACATTTTAAGAATGTAAAGGAGAAGAATTCAATTCAACTAAGCTTTCTACATAAAGATCTAAGAAAACAAGGCAGTAGCTGAAAAGTAACAAATAAGCTTTTTAAAAATACTTTTCTGTACTTAATAGACTGATCAATGCTTCCATTCACAAGAAAGTGTGGAGATAAGACTAAAAGACAAATACATTAAGGTACTCATTTCATCATCTGAACACTCAAAAGACTACTTACATCAGGCAGGGGACAATAGAACTGATGTATGGTGTGCATGACATCCAGCAGCATATTGTGCCCAATAACCAGCTTGCCCTGTGAAAAGAACATTAAATGTTGGTTGCACTTCCAGCCATGGCCATGGCAAAGGCAATGTGTGAAAAGCACCTGATGTTTGCCAAGGGCAGCTGGGAACAAAGACAAATCAAACCTCCCCATTTGCTCTCTGCCTGCCCCACACACTCCTCCACTCCCTCAGAGCAGTCACTCCTTTTTCCTCTACTCCCAACCATTTATCACAGCCTTCAGCAGCAGCTTCAAATGTGGAGAAGATGCACTAGAACAGATACTTACAATTTGGTTTCCAAATGTAATCTATTTAGGGTTGAAGTCAAGTAATTTCTCAGTCCATTACCTTTTAATTTACAACAACTCACAATATATTCCTCATGGTTATAATATATGAGAGTTATTAGGGGCTTCTCACAGTGCAGAACCTTTCAGGCCAGATGCTGTAGAAGCAAGCTCCTTCTTAAAGAAGTACAAGAAGTTTTTTAAATGTTAACTTTGATACATTTTACACAACTGTCCTTCTCTGATTTAACTGCCAGGAAAAAAAAAGGAAAAAAATCTCCCAGCAACAATCTTTTCAGAACAAAGAATGAAAGCCCTCAAAGCCTATTTACTGAAGAGCCCTTAGAAGTTGGTACTGTTGACTCTCACAGGTAATGAGATTGTTCATGTCATGTATTATTTTAAAAGCTTAGTTAACCTACCACACTCCATCATTATAAAACATGAAGTAACATCAATTTACAAAGTCCCTTTAACTTGTATTTAATTCTATCTTCCAAAATGTAACAGCAAAAGAATTCTTTCTTTAAATTATTTATTTTTTCTTGCAAACAAAGGCATATTAAAAATCATGCTAACTTACAGAATTAGCAATGGCATGAACAACTCTGGAAAATCCTACTGCATCATTCAACTCTTCCTGTAAGGAAAGATTCTGACATTAGTGAAACATAAACACAAATATTGCAAAAACTGTACCTGCAAACTGTTTCTCAGACATAACCAAGAACAGACCACAGAGGAACCATCAAAAGCAGGATGCTGCTGACAGAACTCCAGTGGGATGTGTAGCTCTACTTCACTGTCAAGAAGGACAAGTCACAAGCTCTTGTAGTGGTTGCCCCTGGCCAGGGGCAAAAGCCACTCTGCCTTTTGCTCACTCCCCTCACCCAAAATTCCAAGGCAGGTATTAAGACTTGTGGATAAAGACAATGAGAGCCCACCCTCCAGGCCTCCTTGCTTTTGGGGAAGGGTGGAAAAGAAAATCTTGACACTGTGCAAGTGCTGCCCAGCACAGACAAAACACCTGTATGGTATCACTGCTGGTTTAGCCACAAATGCACAGCACAGCAACACACAGCTGCTACAAAGGGTAACTTCATCCTCCCCAGAGCAGTGACAGCTGCAGTCAGCTCACTGTCAGTACAGATCTTTAGCAGTGCTCACCTGCTCTGAGACTGCAAACAGCTCAACAAGATATTAAAATTAAGCTGTATATCTTCACCCACATTTTTAACATATATTGTTATATATGCAACAGGTTGGGTCCTGACTGTTATTTCTATTCAATCAGGTTGTACTTTTATGCCAACACTGAGGTTGGGGAAGAAACATTTTTCACTATTTACATAAACAAACCAAGAAGAAACATTATACAACTACAATATTATACAAACACAATATTACATAATGAGAGTTACACATTTTAAACTTGTTTCGGGGGGAATCTGACTACAGCACCTATTTTAGTTTCACTTAAGGAATTTTTTTGTAACAGATTTTTCTTTTTCAGGTCTAGGGAAGTAATTTCTGCCTTGCTTTGTTCATTTTTATCCAACCAGAAGTGAAATTCAATAAAACATTCACTGTTATTTCTGTTCAGCTCTGAATGCCTCTAGTCAGAGTGAGTAATAGCCCCATTAAGAATGCCTCAGAAAAATCTACTTTGGTAGTAAATTGTCCCTAACTTGCCTTCTGGAAAAACAGAAGTCACATTAGTTGATGTCTCTGTTAGATATCTTTTTTCCTCCTAAAAGGCATTCTGCATGCAAATATTACTTGCTTCACCCAAACTTATGTATCTTGAAATACATAAGGACAAATCCCAGGAGTTTGATCAAGAATTCCCACAGTTCAAGTCCTGTGACCTCCTGAAACCTGCCTCAGACTCAGTAAGCAAAATCCAAAGTCCCACAAACAATGAGAGTGCCTGAATACACCAGGCATGACCTTGTGTTCAGCTTGTTACCACAGCAGTCCCTGCAGCACATGTTTCTATGGGGAAATGACCCAGGAATTGTGCAGGACATTGTACTGACAACCAAGAGCAATCAAGCTCTGCAACAGAACACCCAGGACAGACTGTGAATGCAAACAATGTGACAACCTGCTCAAGAATTTCTGCAAGAAACTCATGTTTCCTATTCCTAGGCCACACTCCTCTGACAGAGCAGATTCACAGGAGGCATTCACTGCTCTAGAATATTGTTTCACTATTCCACAATTTCTCATTTAGTTTTCTAGAGTGCCTTGCAGCTCTTCCAGCTTTACTGCAAAGCCTAAGTAATCTGGCAGAATTTGGAAGATGAGTTTCAGAAACATTACCAAATCCTAGCACACAACTTTGTATTGCTGACTGAAGGCAGAGATTCTCCCCCTCCTTCTTTTACACAAATTAATGAAATGCAACTTATTTACCTGTTCTTTTGCTTGTTTCTGCTGTTCTCTTCTTTTTCGTTCCTCTTCATCTACCTTACTAATAACAATATATCTCTCCTTCTAAAACAGAAAATGTATAGTTTGAGGAATGACTCTGAGAAGCTCTTATTTAAGTTTCTGTAAATTTACATTGTAAAGAAAACTGTCACCTCAGCAGCAGTTACTTGGCAACACAACTGTTTCTATTGTAGGCACCACTTCATCACCTACTCCCAAAAGCCTACTTTAGAAAGCTGTATTACATTCATCCACCAAACCTAACTTTCACTAAACCCACTTTTTAATTCTCAGGAAAGGTTACCAGTATGTCCTTGTAAATAGCTTATTTCAAATATCTTTTGGAGCAGGGATTTTTGCTGGGAGGCGAGGACACAACAGCATGTGATGCCACTGTTTTTCCTCTAAGATCACAATCTACATTTCACCAACACTGAACATCAGACATATCTAAGATACCTCTTAAAATACCTTTCAGTATAAAGGAATAATATTAAGCCACACAAATACATGCTGATACTCCATACGTTGGTCAGATTTAATATTTAGAAATAAGTTCACTGTATTCCATCTAGAATGTTTTGCATTCGCATAACAAGGCTCAAGTTATACCTAAAAGTCAGGAGATTTGGTAAAATTGAGAAACACAATTTCCTTCAAAGAGAACAAATGTTAGAGGCCTAGTTACCTTATCTGACTCCAGAGTTTCAACATGAATACCTTTTGGATACCTACACCAAAACAAATGAAAAGTAAATATAAGTAACTATGAATTTGGCATTTAGCAAATTGAAACCACAGCAGTGATTCAGTAATTTCATGTTTCATTATTACTATAAGTCTTAAGTGCAAAAGAACTACTGAAAGTTTCTTTTTAGTTTAAAATAATGGAAAATCTGAAGCAACAGGCTAATTTGATTGGCCTCCTTACATTACCTAAGAGTAACTAGCACAAGAATATATTATCTTTATGCAACTTCCCATCCTACTGCTGTGAGACCTCTATCTTCTTATTTTAGTAATACTAAGTAAATATCATGTAGATATTTCATCACAATCTACAATCTCTGCTCTCAAGAAATCCAAACCAAAGATACTGGTGAGAATGCTCTCATTTACTTGCAGCCACAGGACAAATTCTTTGGAGACTGCATTGCCTTTAATACATCACTTATTTTAGGATTTATAAACAACCCTGAACTTTCTGCTAACAGGAGACTCCAATGGGAATTATTAACTCAAATGTCACTACCTCTGCTTCAGGGTTGCATCACTCAATCACATTTCATTTCCAGAGTACTACCATACCCAGAGCCACAGAATCCAACTGATGGCAAAGTAAGAGAATAACATCTTTTACCACTTAACCAGTAATTTTACTGCCTAAGCAGCAATTACTCTCATTTTCCCATCATAATAAACTAACCACAACTGTACAACCACTGCAGAACCAGCATGTTTCCTTGTCCTCTGGCTATTGCTAAAATTAGCCCTGGAGAGCACATACCCAAGCACTGCTGTGTCCTCTCCTCCCTGCCTCCTCACAGGGTTTGGAGCCTACACCTCCCTCACAAGCTGCCTCACATCACAAACCTGGGATGCATCACCACACTGATGCACAAGAGAACACTTCAGCAGAGAAAACCACCTGTGAAGAGTTCAGGACACAGGGGCAACCAACATCCTCAGTGTTTTCTGCTTTAATTATCTCCAGGTTCACTTCACAGCTCGGCTTTGTCTCCCCAGAACACACAGCTGTGTTCATGGAAAGCACCACTGCAGCATGTCACAAACTCCAGCTCAAGAACACCTCCTCCCAGCCACTGAGAGCAGATGCAAAGCTAAGTGTCAGATAAATATAACACTTTGTGCTACTGGAAGCTATAGATATTCTATCCAAATAATATATCTAAAAAATATATTTAGATATAAATAATATATCTAAAAAACTCACACTGAAAAATTCTTAAATGCACCTCTCAGATTAGTTCTCAAGCTCCCTTCTTGAGATTCCATTTTACAGAGAGAAGCTTCATTTTATCCACTTCCAGCATAAACAACAGAGGATCAGATTCAGTGCTGCAACACTGAATTAGCTAAATGTACAAAAAATGCCTTCTGCTGTATTTCCCACATTTTACAACTGCAGTCAGAACAATGAAAATCTTACTTTACAGCCTCAGTGCTTCTCCCAAGGCCTTAAGGGATATTTTTAAGCAATATAATAAATTATCAAAAATGCTTATGCTTGGCATCTAACAGAAAACTATAAACACATCAGTATCTCCTATAGAACTCCTAGTTTTTCAGGTAAAGCCCACAATCTGTATAAGCACATGCACTTTCTGTTCACTAAAAACCTGGCAAGTTGCATTTGTCACATAATTCTAGGCTGTGCTGTTCTATTCAGACATTTCAGACAGGAATAATAAAACAAATACTAAGCTTTAAAATATTCAAGTGAATCATCACAAATAAGTTCTTCAGAACATTATAAAAGTCTTCTTTTAAAGGACAAAACAGTGTCTAAATGAATCACCCCAAGATTAAGTAGATCAGATCTTACCCAGATTTCTTATCAAAAATACTAAAAATATACAGTAAGGCAGTATTACCAGCAACTTACTTCCAGCTCAAGGTCTGATAAATTAATTTCCTTTGAAATCTAAAATCAAAAGACAATTTTGTTACTAATAATCCTCTTACAGAGTGTTTCCAAGTAATGATATTCAGTTAAAGCTGACTTCATGTTCATTTGCAGAAAGATTTTTAAAGCAAAAGTCACTGCCGCCAGAACCTATAGGGTTCCCCAAGCTGCAAAGGCATTTACACCATTTTGTACAGTTACCCACAGATCTTCTCATAAGAAAATATTCTGTAGCTAGGATCACTCCATATAGATACAGTGATGATACCTTACCTCATCTCACAATGTTCTGCTATTTCTAAATTCAATTTTTTTTTAATTTTTTAAACAACCATACTCTCCAAACATCCAGACCCCAAAGCTAAATAGATTTTTGAGGAGACCCAATAAAAAACAGTAACACACTGTCAACTACAAACAACTAACAGTCCAACAGATTTGAAAAGTTTATTTTTAAAATGCATATCCAAGGTTTATGGAAAACCTCAGCAATAGCAAGAGGAGGCCCATATATACAAGACATTTTTTGGCTGTACTTAAATATGTTGCCACTACATGCAGAAGTTACAGCTCACACAGCAAACTATGACACCCATATACAGAGGCACATTTTCTCAACATACAAAAAATCAATCAAATGTAAATTTTGCTGCAGTCAACCCAAGTAAAGACAGTCTTCCTTGTCACTCCCCTAATTCTGTATGACCAAACAACAAATATTTTTAGAAGATATGCAACTTCAGAAACTCACCCTGTACATGGCTCCAGTTCCAAACTTTCACTTTCTTCATTCTTTAATAAGTCTTCTATCTGTTCCCTGGAGGAAATAATTATTTGCTTCTATATCTGTTTTATTTTTTGGAAGTTTACAGCTCTCCCCAAAAGACAAGAAAACACTTCAAAACAAAAAGAGCAGCATTTTAAAACCAGTGAACTAATAAAAATGGCTTCAACATACAGAAATATCACCACAGTTCACATTTTAGCTTTAACAACATCAGAGGATATGAAACAATTTAACTTACACTACTTTCTCAATAAATTTTTTCTGATCTTCGGGAATTGTTACAGGACACTTTGTGGAATTAGGAGAAATGTATGACAGAGATCCTGCACCATTGGCTTGAGAACGCTTTTCATCAAACTGTTCCCTTAGCTGTCTTTCTTCTTCCTGGTTTAAATATGGAATTCCTAACAAAAAGAAAAGACAAGTAAAAGCTCATCATAATTACAGACAAATTAGGGATGTGCAGGGATTCAGCAAAGACTTATCACTAACCAAGCATCTGCCACTCTTACAGCCCTGAAGGCTGAAAACAAACCCTTCCTTTCAGTCCTCTGTCCCACAGAGGTTCTCTGTGTCTATCCAGGCTTCCCTCCAGCACATGCCACACTAGCTGCTACCACTGGACAGGGAATGAGCCCAAGGACTGCAGAGCCACAGGTCCCAACCACAGTAATATTTAGCCCTCCTCTCCCTTGCTCCCTGCATCACCTGAATCCCAGACTGCAGCAGCACCCTTACAGTGCACTGATCCCCTTCCTAAAACATGACTTGTGATTCATTACTATGGATCTCTCCAGTCATGCTTTGCCACTGGACAACAAGAAACAACCAAACCCTCCTGTGAGCAGGAATTCCATTCTGCTGAACCTATACAATGAATTCCTGGAAAGGAATTACTACCAGCACAACAGTAAAAGAGATAAAAATAACTCAAGAACTTCACTGTGTGTTAAGAGATTATCATGAATAGCAGCCTTTTTTCTTCTTGCAGGACACAATGAAAGGTGTCATCATAAATATTGCAGACACTGAAAGAAATAAAAAAAAAACCCAAACAACTCACCGTTGCGAAAAACTTTATTAAAATCAAATCCTTGGTTTGCTAAAAAATCTATACTTGAACTCTGCAACAAAAGAAAAAGACTTTACATTTGGAAAAGGAGCTGTGGCATAAAAGATCAATTTGGTTATTTTCACACTTTTTAAGAAATTATACAAAGACCAAAGTCAAGAGCAACAACGTTTTTGACCCTAAACAAGAATTCAGGCAATATTACTTTTGTTATTTATTTTGAACTTTCATAGAACAATAAATATCCTAAGGGATAGAGATGAAAGAATGAGCTACGTGGAGAGAGGAAACTAAAGAAAGCAAAATGTTCAGGAGAACAAATCTGAGACAGGAAAAATGCTGGCAATAGCCTGGGAAGAAGTAAAAGTAAGACGAGCAGATGAGAATATAGGATAAAACAGGAAAAGGGAACACAAAGTCCAATGAGAAAAGTGAAAAAATTAGAATTATCTTGCCAGGTTTGGAACATTATCTCCAATTCCAGAAACCACACAATGTAATACATAACAAGATTTAAAAACTGAAGTCAAAGATATTGCCTTAAAGCTCATTTTTAGGGATTGCTCTTATAAGAAAAAAATCAAAACCAAACCCCAGAAACTTCTATTTTTCCACCTTTTAAGGTGAAGTTTGCTGCAGGTATACCTTAACCAAACAAAATCAAACTTGTTTTTCTACTAACCTGACAGACAAACTTGACATCTGGTGAATTTCTGTTAAAGGGTTTTGGAAAAATATAGAAATTAAATGACTTCATTATATACCTGTGGAGAAGATGAGTTGCATGTCAATAGAGCTTATCAGTATCACTTTAGAAAATCCTCAATTAAGAAAACAAGAAATAAGAGAATGACATACTTTTCTTCTGTGTCACCGTATTTAAAAGTGCAAAGGCCAAACTGAAAGAGCAAAAAATCCATGGAATGCTGGAAAGGAAAGGAAAACTTTGCATGAGAATAAAACCTGTACACATTGAAAGATTACCAGGGTGCATCCACATATGACTTCTCTCTCTAGTTCAAAATTAAGTAAACTGAATCTTCTTAACCAACATTTGTTTCGCTGGTAATTTTAAAATAAACACACTAGAGTTTTTCAACTAGTTTTCATCTGCATTTAATCATCTTACTATTGCCCAAAGATGATTTGTAGTATGCACTTCTACTCCATAAACAGACAAGAACTGAGGGAAGTCCCATCTCTCTCTCCACCTGTTGCTCAAGCACAGGACATGCTGCACCCAAAGCAGCTCTCAGTCCTTCTCAATGTTCATTTACATTCCCTACAGTGTGACAGGAGTTTTCAAATACATGTAACAACACATTTAATATTCTTCTAACCCACATGGCTTACACTGGGTACAGGCATTCAAAACTAGCCCTCTTGAACATAAAGATCAAAAATATCAATTTATCAAGTTATTCAATGTTAAAAGCAAAGCTTTAAGAAGGTGACAACAAAGAATTTGGGTCTGCCTTCTGATACAACAGACTTCTTAAAATGTTTACAGAGACTGACTGTGCCTGCAGGGCCTGAATTGATGAAGCTTCTCCTCACTGAATTCCTCTCACCCAATACCCCTTTGAACTCATAAATGTTAACACTCTCAACATCCTTTAACAAGTTCTACACCTTTACTCATTCTTGTGTGAGGAATCATTTCTGTCTGTTCTGACCATGAGTTCTGCAAGTTTAATGCAACATTCAATTGTGTTACCAGAAAACAAAACAAGCAAATCCCATCTGCTGCCTGTAACTCAGTTTTAGACCCATGACATACTTCCCTGTGTTGTCTCCACGATGAACTAAGGCATTCTAACCTTTTTCCAGAATTTTCCTTTCAGTCAGTGTAAACACTTTACCTTTTTAAGTTTTTGATACCTTTCTTCTGGAGTGTCAAAGCCATTTGTTAATGCACTAACAGAAGGCCCATCACTGATCCCTGAAAAAGTAGAACATATTTTGCTCTGGGTAAGCTTTTCAAAATTAGCCACAGCAAAGAAATGCAACAACTGATAACTTAAGAAAAATGGTTTCACTTAATGTTACAATTATTTCAGTTCAGAAGGATTTTCTACTGCATAAAAGCCACCCATTTTAACAGTAGTGTTCCAGCAGCAAAGCTCTTCTGCAGAAGTTCTGCCGTTCTGGTTCCTATTCAAGGTGTCAGTAACAGGCAAAGACCCTCCATAAAATCACGTAGATGGGCTTTACAGCACAGTGCAGGATCAAAGCCAAACTAAAAATGGGAAGAGTGCTGCCCAGGGATTTACGGAATGACTTAGCCACTTTAAACAATACACAACAACAACTGTATTTCCATAAGCCCCACATCTAACAAAACCAAGTTTTGATCACATTCATGGCTCAAGATCCACATGGATCCTGTTTCATGGAGGACTGAACTCTACATCCCAAAACTTATTAAGCATCTCTGTGACACACACACCCTCTGGATTTTACAAACATACAAGTTCTTAGTGCTGCCCTTCCCTGTCCAAATACTTGCAAGGCCTTTCTCATTTATCTGAACCTTTCACTTATAAAGGTATCACATGTAATACCTTCTTTTTTCCCCTCAGCTGCAACTGAAAATCAATTAACACATTGAAAGATTGCTGCGGGGAGGGAGTAGAGGCAGCATTAGCATGACATGTATCTTTGACCAAAACCTTGCTACCGCAGACATAACGAGTAGTTTGATCACTTTGCAGTAGCCTCAGCTTTAGCTTTTTCAAGTCAACACTGAGACAGCGAACTGGGGCGCGGGGACACCCCCACAGACATTGCCAACAGCTCACAACCACAAAACCAGCGCGACCGTACCTGAAAACTCCCCATCGATGGCCAGGAAGTCTGACTCTTCAATGGCTTCATACACTTTGTGTAGGTTATCCTTAAAATCTGCGGGGAAAGGGGTAAAACGCACCTGAGGTTACGCACCACACCCCGGGGCAGCCCGGCGCCCCTCGGGCCCCCTCAGCCCGGAGCGCGCTCCGCGCTCCGGGCCGCCCCTACGGGCCAGGGGAGGTGCGGGGACCCCTTCGCCCGAGGAGAGGCCGAGGCGGGCAGGGAATTCGGCAGGCTCGGGTCGGGATGGGGTTCGCTCCGGGCGGTTCAGCTCACTGCTCATTGGTCCTCCCATCCCGCGCCAGCGCAGTCGGCCCGCCCCGCGCGAGCGCTTCGCGGGGCCGCCCGCGCGCCGGCACGTGAGGGCACGTGAGGCGCGCCGGCCCCATTTCCTGCCGGGGCGGCCGCCTCCGGGCACGGACGCGCTCTGCGCTGCCCGGGGCAGCGCTGTGCTCTTGTCGTCCTGCCGACGGCACCGACACGGCTGCCCTTTCGCTGTCTGCGGGCTGGTCGGGCTGCAAGGGCCCTAGCCGCCGGCCGTGCCCGCCGCCGCGGGAGCGGCTAGTAGACGGCGCTGCCCAGGAAGGAGAGGGTCCCACCCGCGCTCTCCCGTGGGGCGTTGTGAGATGTCACGGCCCACAGAGCGCTCGCCTTTCAGCCCAGAAATGCGTAACTAGCACCAGGAAGGAAGAAGGGATGGGAATCTGCTGAGGAGACACCAGGAGAGCTGCCGGTGGTGGTGGTGCCTTAACGATGTCGAGTCCGGAGGAACTGGAAGGCTTGGCGTGTTGCGGAAGAAGCGTTCGCCTTCCTGGTAAAACCAGCACTTTCACACGTAATTGTATAATAACAAACGTTCTGTCCCCGCAGCAGCGCTGTGGGAGGAGGAGCTGCCCAGGGGCCAGGGCAGGAGCTGTGGGCACGGACACCGTGAGAGTTCAGTGAATGGGCTGCAGGGTTAAAGTTCACACGGCACAGGAAGCATCTTTTCCAGAATCCCAGCAGAATGAAAACAAATGGAAAAGTCTCTGTTAACTGAGAAGCAGTTTCGGCATAGAGAAGAAGATAAAGAATTACACCAGACTTAGTGGAGAGAGCTTTTAAAGATTCTTCAAGATTAAGTTTTGCCTTTTCAGTGTAAGCAATTTATTCTACATGCAGTCCCAGCAAGTCATCCAGGATGATTAAATGGTGTCCAGTAAGGCGTTAGTTAAAATAATAGTAGAGATGTTTCTATTTTACAGTAAATTGGCTGAAGCCTAAAATTTTCATGTTACTCCTCAATTTTTTAACATACATTCCTGCAGTTTCTCGTTAAAGTGGTCATGGCACTTTAAAGTGGTTAATGGCTGTCATTTCCCACCAGATCCAGGAATTCCTAACTGACAGGTCCAGGAACTCTTTGCTTCTTTCACCTGTAAAATAAACACCAAGTAGTTAGAACTGACCCCAGAGTCCAACCTGGCTGCAGCCTCCTTTCAGGTGGTTGTACAGAACGAATCACTCATTTTTCTTTGGACTCAGTCAAAAGGAATTGCAGTACGGGAACAGAGATTGATATATAAATAATAGCGAATGTGTGTCTCTATAGATGCACTCTCTTGTGTCTCTGCTAACACGGACGGCCCGGCAGGGCTGTGTAGTTACCGCACCGACGGCAGTGCCGGGGCGGGCCCGGCTCCTGAGCCCGGGGCTGGGAACGGGGCACGGCGGGGCTGCCACCGGGCTGCGGGTCGGGCTCGGCCCAACCCTGCCCTGCCCTGCCCTGCCCAGCGCAGGAAACGCGGCGGAGGAAGCAGCGGGGGGCAGGAAGGCGGAGCTGGAAAGAGGAGGCAGGAGAGGAGCCAGAAATCGTCCTGCTGCTGCTGCTGGGTCTTAATTTGGTGGAGACTGGGCGGCGAAATATTTTTCCACCCACGGAAATCCTGCTGGCTCTGCCTTCTGGGAGAACTAGAAGAATGCTTTTAAGTGCAAAACCTTGGTTTTATTTCTCCTCCTGTAGGTGCTGTTTCAGGTTTGTGTTTTAGAAAGCCGACGGTCCGCGCTCTGCCGGGAAATACAGGTTTGTAAGCGGTGTGAGGATTCTGGATTCACTGTTGTGTTTCTGTACTTTATTGTTGTTTCGTTTGGGTGTTTTTTTCATTTCCGTTCTATACCGGCTTGCACGCTTACCACTTTGTGCTTGATCTGGATGGCAGATAGGTAATTTGGTAGTAAGCAGGAGCCACATAGTGGAGAGTGTAGTCATATTTTGGGTTGGTAGTACCTGAGGAGAAAATTGTGTCGGTTTTGGTATCTTCTGACATATCACGAGTGATGAGTGAGTGATCTGAATTAGTGTTTTTTCTTAAGAAACTAGATACTGCCATCTGAGAGAATGGAATAGGAACATCAAGCAAATAGATTTGTATCTTTGGTAAGCTTGGAACAGTCTTAGACTCTTCTTGTCTGTGTGTTTTCTGAAATACTAACAAAGTATAGCTGTCAGTAAAGTTAATGCAGGGCTCAGACCTTCACTGAAGTGGAAGCAGGTCTGTCCCTTGTAATTCTGAAACATGTGACTTTGTGGATCAAACTTTTCTTCTTTTTAACATCGCCCAGCAATGTCTAGCGTTGACTTTTGTAAGTAATGTTTTATTCTGTATGCTTGGAAGGAAGAGGGATGAAGTAAATTAGAACCTTATGTTATGCTGGTGTTTTATCTTTGAAAATACCATCTCTGATGGTATTTTCTAATTATGTTTCTTTTGATTGGTGTCTTTTAGTAAAACCTTGATTAAAGATAGCCAAGTCATGTGGGTCAGTGAGCTACTTTGTTTCACTTTCATGTGTTTCATAACGCAGGAGAAGAAAGTAGAGGGAGATTAAACCCAGCTGTTTACATCTAGAATCTGGTTTTGATTGTAATTTGCAATGAATATGTTGTTGAAAAAGTAGATCATGTTTCATTTTGGGGGCAGGCTGTGTTGCTTAGAAGGTTTAAAACCATCCCAACGGCAAAAGCAGTGCCACGAGAAATTACACTGCTTACCATCCTAAACTTCTACCAGAACTTTTTTCTTAATGAGGTTTATTTTGTTGCTTTGCAGAGGTAATGGTTTGAAGATCTGAGAGGGCTTCCCGTTTGCGTGAGGCATAAAAGAAAATGGAAGAAGATGAGACTTTACCAGGGGAAAGGGAGAGGGCAGGAGGTGAAACAGGTGCTGTTGCTGACGTGAGCGGGCAGATCTCGGTCAGTGAGTTCCTTTGCCACTGCTGTTACGACATCCTGGTCGATCCCACCACCCTGAACTGTGGCCACAGTTTCTGTAGGCATTGCCTGGCCTTGTGGTGGGCGTCGTCCAAGAAGAACGAGTGCCCCGAATGCAGAGTAAAATGGGAAGGGTTCCCCAAAGTCAACATCCTGCTCAGGTGAGTGTGCTCTTTTGGGAATGCCATTTTGGGATAAATCAAACCACTGAAATTAGCTGGCTGATTTCTTGAGTTTCTCAGAATTTTGTAGCCTATTGGTAATCTGAACTGTTGCAAGGACATTTAAATCCCAAAGGCTTTCATGCTCTGCACTTGTATTGAACTGTTCAAGCCCATTTTTCTGCATGGAGCTAAGGGGTGTGTTGGTTGGTTTTGTTTGGGGGGCTGGAGTGGGGGAGGTTTCTTCTGAATTTTTTTGGGAAATGGAGAGGAGGGATCCTTTTTTAGTATTGAGACCCTTGAATCTTTTAATATAGCTGGTTGTTTTCTAATAATTGTAAATTAGATTGATCTTTGATAATTGTGTAGTTATTTCTGTAATAGGAATTATTTATAGGAAGAAATGTGATCATATTGCAGAACAAAGCTAGAAATATGTTTGATGTTTTGAATTACCCACAACTTCTTTTGTTAATAATACTCTATCTGGGTTAATAATATTTTAATAATTAGATGGTAGGATTGGGGGTAGGCTCTTATGTTGTCTTTTACCATTTTTTAGTAATCAAGACTTGCCAGTAGCACACAGAATTCTAATTTTACATAAGAAATATACATGGGAGGAATTACGTAGTATTTTAAGTTTAGAAGCTAAGCAAAACATTGTTTGGAAGTAATGGATAAAAGTTTAAGTTTCCTAAGTATTAATAACTAATTTTTCATTGCTTTCAAAGATGATAGTCTACAATTGAGGCTGGAAAACAAAAATCCAAAAATTAGTCCCTCTTCTGAATATGAACCCTGAATGGTTTTGGTACAATGACAAATATTTTTCCCATTAGGGATGTTATTGAAAAGCTATTTTCTGATGCCATTGAACAAAGAAAAGAAGATATTCAACAGAACAGTGATGTGGCACGCAGCTTAGCAGCCTTCCAGAAATATGGGAATGACCAGATCCCTACAGTTCCCAACACAGGAAGATTTAACCCTCGAGGAGGAGGGTTTTTCTCAGGCGTTCTGACAGCTTTAACTTGTGTAGCAGTAAGTTTCATCTGCTTGGTTTTCCATATTTCCTTCATTTAGCATGCAATCGAATCTACTTAAACTTGTCAGCTTGTCAGCACAGAAGAGCCTTCAGCTGAGCACAGTGGCCTTCAGAGGTCTGTCAGGAACTACAACTGCAATGTAGCTTAGATGGAAGTTTGGCAAAGTGGGGGAAACTTCAAGATACTTTTTTATAACCTGAATATTCTAGGGCCCATGAAGTGGAAAATTCCACATGCCAAGCCTCTTATTGCGTGTTTATCATTAATGTATTTGATTTACAGGTAAAAGATGAGGGGTTTTTATCTTTTTAATCCACCTGTAGGTAGTTCTACTTGGCTATCACTGGAGTAGCAGAGAATTTGAAGAAGATCATCTTGTCCACAAGCCTGTTGCTAGATGGACTGCTGAGGAAGTGATCCTCTGGCTGGAGCAGCTGGGCCCATGGGCTTCACATTACAGAGAAAGGTTTTTACTGGAGAAAGTGAATGGAAGGTGAGGGGCCTGATGGCCAAGAACAACTATTGTGTGTTGGGATTGCTGACAGATTCATTAGGGATGCTTGTTGGGAAATGACTGTACTGTGTTCCATGGATTGTGGGAATATTCTGTAAGGTACCAGAATACATTATAGGGGAAGTTATAACAATTTTTGGTGAAAACTTGAGTAGTAGATACTAAGCAAGCTACTTGAAAATGTCCTAAGAACTTCTTAAATTGCTGACAACGCAGACTGAAATGATACTGAGAGTAAAATTCTACTTGTGTGTTATCCACCCCTCCCACCTTCCCTTTCATTTGGAAGTATCCATGTGCCATGGGCATCGTTGCATTCCACCTAAGAGAAATGCTGAAAGCAGGAGAGAGGAAACTGGAAAAGAAGTGTTTAAAAACCCAGGCTCTGAGATGCAGTTGGTGTGAACACTTGATATGGAATGTAATTTGACAATGATCTTTAAGGTTTTCCAACCCAAAGCATTCTGTGATTCATTCTGTAATCCAAAAGGTGCTGCCTTCTATCAGTACCTTATTGTTTTGGTATTTAGTTGCTTATTTGTGAGTCATATCTTTGTGGTGAAGAGACACTGTTTGCCTTCTGAATTCTTCTGCTTTTGTAGGCTGCTCCTCACACTGACAGAGGAGGATTTCACCAAAGAGCCTTACAGTATAGAGAACAGCAACCACAGGAAAGCCATCATGGCAGAACTGGAATGTGTGAAAGCTTTAGGTGTTAAACCACCACAGAACCTTTGGGAATATAAGGTAAATTTTATATTAAGTGTGTCATGTATATTAAGTACTTTTAAAATAATATCTTTAAAAGATTTTTTTGAAGCCAGATGGAGTGTTAAGGTAGTGGAATTGTCCTTGTAAAAACTGCTCAGTTTAATGAAATGTGATATTTGAAAAATGATCCTTTGAAAAATAATTGTCAGAAAATCTAAGAACTGGCATGTCCCTTTCACTTTATTTTTTCACTGATTGAAACTTGATAATTTGATATCTTTCAGGCTGTAAATCCAGGAAAATCCCTCTTTCTTCTGTATGCCCTGAAGAGCTCTCCAAGACTCAGTATGTTATACCTGTATTTGTTTGATTATGCAGAAGCTTTCCTACCTTTCATCCACACAATTTGTCCTATGCAAGAAGACAAACATGAAGATGTTTTCACAAAACTGCTGGTAAGTGTTCAAAACATTAAATGTGCTACTTGCTTTAATTACAAGCATTTTTAAGACTAGCAGCATAAAAACATAAAGTAATTATTCACCATTTCATCTCTTTACACTATGACTTTAAAAACAACAAACCTACAGAGTAAGTGGTTCCTTGATTTTATTTTATGTGGTCACCAGAGTTGGAACCATTACCTTTAATAAGATCAGTTTAAGGCTTTTAAGACTTCAAATGTGTGACAGTCATCCTTCTGAAGTTCACAAGACTACAGAAAAGCTCTTCACTCAAATTACCTGTGTTTTAAGAAAGGGCATTTTAAGGTCTGGCTGTCTGTGATGTTCTAATCCAATGGAAATTACTGTGCTGTAGTATTATCTACCCACAAGTACAGCAAAGACAATTTGCTGCTTTCAATGTATGGAAAAAACAGCTTTTCAACAAAAGACTAGTAGAAATAAACCAGTATTGAATTTGTTTAATAGAAAATTGTTTAACAGTCTTTTTATCCTAATTTACAGGACCTTAAAGATCCTTCATGGAAACAATGGAGAGAATTCATTGTAAAATATTTATTTTTGCCATACCAGTTGATAGCTGAATTTGCTTGGGATTGGCTGGATGTGCACTACTGGACATCAAGGTTTATAATTGTGAATGCTATGTTGCTCTCTGTTCTGGAATTATTCTCCTTTTGGAGGCTCTGGTCAAGAAGAGAATTGAAGTAAGTCTTAGTGAGTTTGTTGAAGAGGGTAGGAAGTAGATGGCCTTATAAATAGTAACAATCTTATGATTGCACAGTTGCTCACTGAAATGACAGTGTCTGACTACAACACTGAGGTTAATAAGAACAGGTGAATCTGAATTCCTACATATGCTAGTACTTCTGAATGCCTTTATTTATGTGAATATTTGATAGGGTTTCTTACAGCTGGTTTTACTTATCAGATGTAGCAAATGCAGAAACAGTAATAAACATGTTCTTAACCACTGGGAAATACTAACCCTTACTGTGAGAACTGCCTTTTATGCCAGCTGAGAGTAAATACATCAGAATTTTGTCATGATATGCTTCCAGTGTGGTTATTAAAGGATGAGTCCTCAGAACCATAAACAAGTTTAGCTATGCTGGTATTATTTCTGGTAAGTTACAGGAATTTCTGTTTTCTGTTATGACTTTAATCTAAATTCGAGCATATTAATATTACTTCATAGTTGCTGTGGTCTCATTTCTAGTTTTAGAAACTGCACGGGAGAAATTCCTGTTGTGGTGTGTCGTGGGTTTTCCCTTTGCCAGCCGCCAGGGGACAGAAGAGCACAGGGGACACGAATAACCTGTGGCAGGGCTGGAATGTGACACTGCAGCCTGCTGGGCTTTGGGGTCTAAGTGCACTGACTTAATGCTTCCTCTTTAAGTTTGGTACTGCTGGGGTTTAAGAAAGCTTTTCTGGAGTGCAAAATAGTGTTTTACACGTAAAGGGTAATCCCAAATAAGGGCTAAATAATTTAAGGCTGCAACACCTCTTAGCTTTTCTTTGACTGGGTAAAAACAAACCAGGAAGTCCCTCTAAGCCTCTCCCTTTCCTTTTTCACAGGACTATTCCTCACAGAATGTGGAGACATTTCTGGAAAGTCTCAACCCAGGGTCTTTTTGTTGCCATTTTTTGGCCTTTTATTCCTCAGTTTGTCTGCAATTGTTTGTTTTACTGGGCCTTGTATTTTAACCCCATCATAAACATTGATCTTGTGGTTACAGAGCTGCGGCGTCTGGAGACACAAGTGCAGTGATTGCCTTTGGAACTTTTGGGCTCTTTAGCTTCTAAAAATGGACACTTGAAATAAACTTTGCTTTTTTTTTTGTGTATGTGGCAGCAAAAGTGGTGGATTGTGTTAATTTAAACATACAAAAAAGCCTTAAGGTAAGTTACTCTTAAACCAGTTGATTCCAAATTGGAGGATGGGCTCTAGTATCCAAAAGGAATTTTCCATTGGAAAAAAAAAAGAAGACATTCCTGTTTTAGCCATGTAAAATTCCTACAGTCATTTTGCCTTATTTTTGATCAGATCAAACTTCTCTATTCTGTTCTGAGCATTCTGTATATTTTCCAGCCTGCCTTAAAGTCTTAGGAGCTGCTACAGTGATTTCTTTCTTTTGAAATGTAGCGTTTCATCTCAGTGATGTGTTCCTCAGCTTAAGTTTGCCAAAGGAATGCCCTTCCTGGATAGGCTTGATATTGGAAGTACATCAGTTCTTTCAGTCTTCTTTACATGTAAGGCTGTGACTGTCTCTGCACAGTCTCACAGCAGTTTGCTCTAAAATTCCTGCTCTTGAGGGCAAAGACTTGAGTTTTCTCATCTTTTGGAAAATGTGGTGATTGCCATAGGATATCTTTTATTCAGACCAGTTACACTTCACCAATAGCTCCTTTAATGCTTTCCTCTTGAATTCTGTTGCTAATTCTTAAATTCAGGGTTATCTCTCAAAAATTATTATTTTGGAAAAGTGACCTGACACTGTAATTACAGCTTACTGCAATACAATGTGTGTCTACATCCATGAGCAAATATTGACTGGAAAGTTATTTTGTGTAAACAGGATTGACATTTGTTAATGTATGTTTTTTTTGACTGAAGAAAAAGTCAGATTTTTTTTTGCATTCTACATTGGTTTGTTGTTTGGGTTTTTTCATTTGTATCATTGGTATGAACTTTAAATTTGCCTGTGAATATTTTGAAAGATTAAAGATCTCTTTTGAAATCGTCACTATTATAGGAGTGGGTTATTTTGTTTGGGTTTGAGTTTTTTATATTGAAGTACTTGTCATTAGTTTTGCCTTGTGCAGACTGTTCTGTAGCCCTGTGTCTCTGAGTAAGTTGAGGTGGGTGAAAGTAGACATGAAACACTCCTGGTTCTATAACTGTTAAAATTAGCAGTTATAGCAGTATTATTCAGCAATTCATGGTACTGATTTCTCTTCCTAAAAGGTTAAAAAAGTCTATGAAGTGACCCCAGTTAGAACCATCTTTACATCCTGAGGAGGTGTATACACTTCTGAACTTGGTAAACTCTTGCAGTCCAAGATCAAACAGTTGTGGAAAAGGAAGTTGGTCCCAACAACTGCTGCATTTTCATGTGTCTGTTTTGGTGGTGGTTTCCATTTGCACTTTTAAAGGTGGCTCTAAAGTTTTAAGGGCAGAACTTCTCCCTGTGCTTACAGGAAGTTCAAGGTGTACAGAGTAAGGAGCTTGAGCCATGTCAAATGAGCAGCTTTTTCAGAAAACTGTATTTAAAAAGTGAATACTAGAAAAATAGAATTAATTAGGCCTTCTTTAATACAGGTAGGATTGCTTAAGATGAATGTTAAATTAGTTAATTAGCAACAGTTAAATTAGGCTTTTATTGTAAGTGTTTAATGTAGTTGAGAGGGTTCTTTGTGCTGACACTGTCACTTCGTGCATTTTTTCCAGTCAGTTCAAAGTTAACAGATGTTAAGATAAATCTGAAGAATCTGTGAATCTCAATATAAACAAAATTAATATTGTCAGGTCTTATCTGATAAACTCAGCTTCCTATTTAGTCAATAAAAGGGCACTGCACAAGGTAAATAAGAGGGTACATGTTTACTTTGGCCATTCTTGGGTAGAGAGGCTGAGGTGGCAAGAAGGGGCATCAACAAAGGGCAACATCATTTGTTATCACTGCTGTGACACAAAAAAGTCATTTTAGATTTAAATACAGAGTTTTCACAAAGACTGATGTTGGATGTCTAATACCTACACAAAGGCTGGATCTCACCACACATAAAGTCTGGCCACAGAAGGTATTTTCTGTGATACGGAGCTTTAGAAAAGCATTTGGCAGCTTCCCGGTCACATTCACAGGCCATCTTTTGACATTTGTCTTCTAGTGAATCTGAAAGAGAACACAGTAAGTTTGATGTTAGTCTGAAGTAATAAAACACACCAAATGGAATACCAACACAGAATGGTGTGGTTTAGCAACAACTGATCCGTGGATCAATCAGTGATCACCGATCTTGGCAGGTGAAAATACAACAGTCAGATAAAGACTTAAATATTCTTCATGTTCTTTAATGAAACAACTCTGATTCCTCTTTAGAAAGCAGTGTGTGGCCTTCTCTGCTTGCCCTCCTGCTCTAGTGAAGCTTGAGGTTGGGAAGACAGTTTCCACACATATCCTTTCATCTACTAAAGCACCAAAAATATACACACAGGATGCAAAAATGTTCCATGTCCAGCTTAAATTGCTCACCTCTTTTTTTATCAAGCCATTCAGTAAGAAGTTAGGTAAAGTGTGTTTAAGTGTGACAAAATCCGTGTCTTGTCATATTTGTTTTGTAATTGTAGTGTTGCAACTTAACAGATTTCTTGGCCTGAGAGTTTCTTCTTGGCATGAACATTTTCTTCCACAGCAACGTATTTTGGGTTTAGTGTGCCAAGGCAGAAATGTGTGTTTTTTTCTCTCTGCAACTGTCTGTAAACTGAGGAATCCTTGATTACATTTTGTCTGAGTATTTAACATTTTAAAAGCTTAGCCAGATCTCTGCTTGAGATTTGTCCAGGAGCAGAACAAGTGTTCAGTTTTGTGTATGAACTCAGTTTCTGACGTGAACTGCAAGTGTTCATGTATCTGTGTTGATGCTGCAACTCCCTACCCTAAGGGCTACTCAATAGCATAAGTAGCATGAAAACATGATAGGATAAAAAAACCAAAATATATTAACTGAGAACTATTCCTTCTCCTGTAGTTGCTCTAAAGTTTGTCTTTGTGGTATGACAGGGACTTTGTTTCATCTTTGTTCCTTGACAACACACCTACTGTCTTGGCCAGTATTTTAAAATATTATCAGCTTCTGGACTGGGACAGAAGCAGAATCTTTACAGGCAAGTATAGATGGACTGTAACATGACAGGTTAATTAGTTTGAGAGACAAGAGGCTTCGTGCATCTGATGCAGAGAAAGAAGTGAGCAAGGAGAGATTCTGCATGGGGTAGACACTTGGGCAAAGTAAAGGCTGAATGTAAAGGAGGAGAGGAATTAATGTCAAAACTTCCATTTGTTTTCAGGTCAGGCAAATTCTAAATGGAGTTATGAAATTCGAGGGGTTTGTGTTCCCTGTGGATGGCCATCAGTGTGGCCTTTAAACCATGGCAGTCAGAAACTCAGACTTGCTTTGAACAAGTTCATGTCAGGGTTTCTCCAGCTAATTTGCAGTCTGGGTAGAAGCATAAAATTACATGCAGAGTAACTGACCTCAACAAACATCAGTGCTGAGAAAAAGGAGGAGGTTTTGGGCTATGTTTTCTGAAAGGGTAATAGGAGCTTGTAGATCAGAATTCTGTTTGCTTATGTGTGTCAGTAAGTGGGGATTGAGAATAAGAAAGTGCATTCAGTTGGGTGGCATAGCTGTGCTTTCTGGAGGCACAGTGCATCCTGGCAAAAAGGTCACAAAAGGAAGGATGGTAAAGTCAGAATTTTACAGATAATCGAGAAAATGCCTTTATTCTATGAAGTCAATGAGATAATCAGTAGCAGTAAAAATGAAAAAGCACCCAAACCAACACCCCCCCCCAAAACCCAACACCAAAAACCCCCAAGTGCTCACTCACCACACACAGCAGAATTGTCTTTGCATTCCCAGTGGTAACTCTCAGTCTTTGGCTGACAGCCTGCTTGTTCTGCCTTGCCATAGCAGCAGTCGTGGTTAAAGCAGCACCTGAGAGGAACAGAACTGGTGATTTATGGTCACACAGTCAGTGGGTTTTATCAGCATGTTACTACAGCTGGGAAATAATAGAACAGTGAACATATGTGAATGCACAGTCTGGTGTGGAGTCATTGGAAGCCCAGAAGAGCAAGTAGGGGAGGTAACAAGGACCTGAAATTAGGGAGCTTGTAAGGTTTTGCTGCAAACTAATGACACCCTTTCTTTTTTGACTTGGTGGGTGTATCCACAAACTGTGCACTCTGCATTCATTCATTCATTCTGTTTCTTCCTGGTAGCCTAAAACCATATTACAGTAGGCACATGGTGTTTAGATGGTGTTTAGGTTGCCTGAGGAATTTGTGTCTGCAATAGGAAAAGTTAATGCTGTGAGCTCTCACTTTGCAGTTACTTCTTTTTTCCATGCTTATTAAGTAATTACTTGGTAATTCCACACAAATTGCTGTGTAAAGATCCCGTGGAATGTAACAGTTGAACAGCACATGCCCAGGAAGTAGATCAATAACTCCAGGTCATGCATAGAAACTTTAAAAAAGGCAAAAAAGCCCAGGAAAAAAACAGTAAATAATCTTGTCAGTTAATGTTCCATTACAAATTAAATTGATGATAGTCAATATGCTGAGATTTAGTACTAAATAGAAAGGTTTGGTTTTTTAGGATTATTTTTATTTTTCAACAGGTTGGATTTTGCATAATTTTTATGCATTGTTTTGAATGCTGATAAAAGGGGACATGGCAGTAAAATCACAAGATTTTTCAATTGCCTTTTTAATTTTTACTTTTATAGATTTTTTTTGAACGTTTGAGCTTTAACCTTGTCCAGCAAGACTTCAGTTATTCAGCTCTTGGTTGAACAGCACTGGCAAAGCAGCTCAGTTGTGCTGTGAACCCAGCAGTACTGCAGGGGAAGCTGGGGTTAAAGGCAATCCACAGAAACACAGCGTTTAAACTCAGTCCCCCACTGCTGTTAAATAGGCCTGATGTATATTTTAGTCCTTTTACTCTGCCCTTGGCTCCCCAGCTGAGCAGTTCTCTCACCAGTCCACCCTGTCCTTGGGCCATCCTCTCCCCCCCAGCCCGCAGTAGCAGCCGTAGCGCAGGTAGGCGAAGGGCGAGCGGCCCGTGGTGCAGCGGATGGCTCCGGCCAGCTCCAGGATTCCCCGCCGCTGTCTGGAACGGCCTTCCCCCAAAGCACCTCTGTAAACTGGGGAGAAAAAACGGGTTTTTATTCAATCAAACGTGCAAATATAAAATATTTAAGCGCTGATAATAAATGACGGTCCTTGAAAGTAAGACAGTTTTGGTTTGTGACGCTCTGGGGTCACGCTGCTTGACCCCGTCCCGTTGGCCCCAGTCCCTTCAGAACAGCTGCAGGGGTTTCCTCCCATGGAGGCAGCAAACAGAGACAGACTTCAGTCATCTCCAGTCTTAAAACTGGTAAGGGCAGCATCTGTTCTGTGGCCCAGGCCCACAGATTTTTAGGACTGGCTGCCCAAAGGGTTGCAGTGTTTACTCCTTATTATAACATACAATTTTGCCCAAATTGTTATTTTGTAGAATGTAAGCTTTACGTTGGAACAAATATGTCCTCTATGATAGGGTTCTGGTTTTCCTGAGTTTTAGACAAAGCAGACAAATAACTGGTGGGGATGGTGTGGTGGATGTAGAGCAGGGAAATGAGTGGGTGCTTGGAGTCATTTCCAGGGAAATTAGAAAGGTGGGGTTGGGATATTTTTTTCTGTGTCATTTTGTTTGGGTTTTTTTGTTGTTTAAGGGATTCTCACCAGTATTTCCCCAAAACAAACTGTATTTAGGAACTATATTTTAACTGTCCCATGTCAGTACTAAAGCAATAGATCCTGAGCAGCAGAACAATGCTGAGACACTGGGTGACAATTTTGGGGGCTTCCTGTCCTCCTGCAGGTTGAGCTACCCTTAATGGTAATGGGCAGCATCTCCTTGCAGTGCTGGCTCCAAGCTATTTATAGCACATTTTAAGAAGCTGAATGAGTA
Organism: Manacus vitellinus; assembly: GCF_001715985.3. Taxonomy (NCBI): domain Eukaryota; kingdom Metazoa; phylum Chordata; class Aves; order Passeriformes; family Pipridae; genus Manacus; species Manacus vitellinus. The sequence continues at coordinate 13,070,948 of NW_021938949.1, forward strand.
CAAAACAAATTAGTGGGAGGTTTCTGATTACAGTTTCTTAGTAATTAAACTAATTATTTATTTTGATATGAGGAGAACAGTTTATAAAACTAAACTCCCAGTGCTGGATACAGATTGCAAAAGACATTAAGAATTAATAACTGATAATACCTTGTGAGGGAGACAGACAGCAGAAAAAATATTTAGACTTTGTCATTGAAGGCTTTGATATTTATTTTCCTACAAAACAACTATGATGATTATGCAGTTTTTATATAATCTGTATAATCACATAATCTATTATAATAGACTAATAGAGTAATCTATTATAATAGATTATATGATTAACTATAATCAGTTAATGGAAAATGTGCCAGCAAAAATACTGTTCCCAGCACCTTTGTGTAACTTGAAACGTGTGGGATGCTCGTGACCTCCTGCACTTGTAATTTCTTGAAAACAATGGAATTTAAACACCTCATGAGATCTCCTCATTAAGAAATACAATTGGTTTGTGTATGAGAATGGTAAAAAACCCTTTTAGAAAGAACAGCAAGGCTTCCTGAGGCAGCAGGTGGTGCTTTCCTGACTGGGACCACTCCCAGAGCTCTTTCCCTCCTGTTTTGTGGACGTGTGATCCAGGGAGAGAAGGGATGTTGAAATAAAGGTGCTTAAACTTGCACATGCAGCTCTGGCCATTAACTGAAAGCCATCACATCTTGAGGAGCTAAGAAAAGCTTCCTTGCTCTGTCCTTGATTGCAGTTTCATTTAAAAACTGCTCCATTGGCACTAAACTTCCTTGCTAAGATAGTGAATAGTATCTGTTGTGTCATGGCTCCTGTTCCAGAATATTATCTGTGTGTTTACTGGCATCTTTCAGCTCTGGGTAGCAGAAGCATCCATTTGATTATAAACAGATTATCTTTGTGAATAAAGGAAAAGGGAAAAAAATTAGGAACACATTAATTTTTTGTGAAAGGTTGTATTTCCTATAACATTTTACTCTTTGCAATGGGTTCAATGCAAACATAATTAATTTTGCAGATGCACAGTCATATTTTTTTTGAGATGCACAATTATGATACATAACTACATTAATCATTAGCATCTAATGCAGTCTATGATGTTTTGTGGGTTTCAAAAAAATTTTTAAGCCATGCTTTCAAACACTAAGGCTACAGAAACATTTTTTCATGTTAAATATGTGTATGATTTCCTGTAGGGATATTTTCCCTGTGCAGTCATAGTGCTCTAGTAGTTCAGAACTAGAAACATGGGAATAAGCAGAGTTTCTGATGATCTCCAAGAGACATGTATGCCTTACAGAAACTTCTGGGTGTTTGCTTGGATTTTTACCTCCTGTTTCATAAGCCATCAGGGGTGACCTTTTCCACCTCACTTTATTGCCCAGGCTGCTCCCGTGCTATCTCCACAAACTGTGGTCACATGGGAATTTTTCGAAAGGATAAATTTGCCTGTTTTGCTCCTGTGGCCCAAGCATTGGGAAACATGAATTGCATTTCCCATCCTGCCCACTGCCCACGGAGTGGGTGACTGCAGTCCTGACTCAGCGCCCTCGAGCACAGCCAGGCTCGCTGCCATGAGCACCCCGAGCTGGCACAGCAGCGGTTCCATGGCTTTTCTTACTGCTCTTGCTGAGCTCTGTGCCATGCAAGGGATGAAGTCTGGAGGGTGATCAAAATGCTGGAGGACTCACGGGGCCATGCTGAGGTCAGGACGTAGAACTGGGGCAGGGAGCTTGGTGGGGCCTTAAGTTGGCCCCATTATGCAAGCACCTTACCTTGTGGGCTGTAATGGTGCCACTGCCTTCCCCAGACCCTGCTTCATTCTGTGCCCAGAATCTGCTCTAGGACTGGACTGGGGCCCTTGTCCTCAGCATCCTGTTATTTGCACGATCTGGTGTGGTGAATTTCCTAGGTGTGTAGGAATGTGTAAAAAAAAGAAGTGCAAGAAGACAAAAGAGAATCTCTTAATTGAGGCAGCAGAATGCTATTCTGGAAAAGTGGATTTTGTCCTTCCAGCTGTCACAAAGGTTCAGCACGAGGTTAATTTAATCACTTTAAAATGATGCCTGTTGATGTTTACTAATAGTTTGCTCCCTGCCTGCTGAGTGTCCTGGGGTTGGAGTACCAAGCTGCTGCAATACTCAGTTGAGAGCCAGGCTTTGAGTAGTTGAAGTTCCACATAATTTTAAGCAGTTAAAATTGGGTTCTACCATGTCACTATGGGAACAAAATAAGTACATTAAGATACTGTACTGATGAACTCTTCAGAAAACCTATGAGGAAATGGGCTGTAAATTACTACAACTGGTCTTTAATACTGCTTAATAAATAGGACATATGAGACAAAAAAATTAATTAAATATTTGCAAAGTGAGTAATTGGCTGTGCTCAGGTATGAGGCAGGGGTCCTTTAATTATGTTCTCTCATCATAACTTATTTATAAAGACTGACTCATTTTTTCAGGAGAACTCAGGGTTTTGTAGGCAATCTCAGTTCTCACAGTTCCTGCCCTTGAACGGCTCTGGAGCTCGAGTGCTCTGCGATAGCTCGCTCCGGTACCCGGAGAGGAGCAGGGCTGAAGGTACTGGCTTTGCAGATTGTTCCTGCACGTGCGAGCTGCAGTCTGCTTTCGAACCCCGACCTTGGTCGGCACAGCTGCGCATCGCTGAGGAACTTTCAGCAGCGCTGTGAGACCCCCAGCCCGGAGGTGCAGCTGCAGCCGCCGCTGGGAGCGGCACGTCGGGCTCTCCTTCGGGCGAGTTCCACCCAGCCGTGCCCGAGCGCGGGGACACCTGTCACGGGGACTGTGCTCTCCGGCGTGGGAAGACAGGCACGTCCCGTGATCGCTGCTCCCAGAGCTCCTTCCTCTGCCCCTTCTCCCCTGCCCCCCGGCGCGGCCGAGCCCCTCCTCCCCGGGCACGGGAGCGGCGGGACGGGCGCTTCCCCGGCGCTCAGGACCGTGCCCGGCTGTACTCAACGGGCCGCGGGCAGCAGCAGGAGCAGCAGCAGGAGCGGGGGCAGCGGTGCATGGGCTGCGGGGTGCGGGCTGCTGGGTCCGGCGGCGCGCTCGGGCAGGAGCGTGGAGGTGTGAGCGGAGCGGCGGCGGGCCGGCTATAAAAGGCTGCTTTCTGCCCCGAGCCGGGTCCCCCCGAACCCGAGCCCCAGACCAAGCCGTGCTGTCCATCTGGCCAGAAGGGAGGAGCTGCCGCTGGAAGAGCCGGGGAGAGATGGGACCTGTCACTCGGCAGCGGAGCGCGGTGCGGGCACAGCGGCAAGGAGCCCTGGAGTCTCTGAGGAGGGGGCTCCGCTCCTCCAGGACCCTCCTGCTTTGGTAGCTATGTTTTCTTTTTGAATTACAGCACTTCCTTGGTAATTTAATCCAGATCTGGAGAGTTAGGGTGGCAGCAGACTGTGTTGCAAGTTAGTCTGGTGGTTAATTACACCCAGTGCCGAAGTCATGCGCTCTATCTGGAGTCTGCATCTGCCAGACTTCATCTCTTGATTCCTTCTTTTCTTGGGGGACCACAGAACAACCAGCTCCTAAACTGGTTATGGACATTTGTAGCTTGATCAAAACAACTTTTTAATTGTACCTCAACCAAAACAGAGTCTCAAAGTGAGTATTTTTTGTACGTTGTATAATATGTGCGTATATTTTCCTCTCCCTTTCCAACTCTTGCATTATTTTGTAAAACCTACATATTACAGTTTCACTGCCCTTCTCAACACACAGACAATACAACTTGCTTTTATATGTTTTTTTTTCTTGCTCATACTTCCCAAGTGTTTCTTCAGACCTTGCATTATTGCACTGAAACCAGTGCATTTCCTGTCAATTGTTCAAGCAGTCAGGAGCCCCAGAATTTGAAGTATTGATTTTGTGTGCATGTGTGTGTTTTGTTTTGTGCTGTTCATTGTTGGGTTTTTTTGGCATTATTATATTCCAGGATATTATCCCCACTGGATCTCACCAAGGCTTACACTGCTAGGATATGGAAAGAGATAAAATGAACTTATGGAACTTACCAAGAACTCGCTCTTGGTCATGTTATCTTACTGTTGGAGACCAGCTGGTAGTTTGGGGTTTTTTGTAGTGAATAGTATTTTTATCAAAGAAATAAACCCTTTTTTAGTGTGCATACTGAAGGATAATTCTACTTTTGCATTAAAATGCTGTGATTTCTGCATTGTATCGTTCCTCTTTAATCTGGAGAGGTAGAAAATCACCTGTGGTACGATTCCAACAGACAGAAAGCATGCACAGACAGATCAGATTTGTTTTTGTCACGCTCTCATTAATCCACGCTCTGTGAGGTGTTTGTGTTGGCACTGAAGTCAGGGCAGCGTGGGATAAATGTGGAAGCAGGCAGGATACTGATAGGCAGGATATTGATATGCCATTGTACACTTGATAGGCCTTTGTGCAACTGCGTGCAGAGCACCAGGCGTGGCCCGTCAGCCGGGACAGCCGCGAGCGGCGCCTGGAGAGGCACGGGGGGACGGGATGGACTTGTCACAGCAGAAGCTGCAGGGTTTCCACCGAGTGCTGGTGTTCTGCAGAGGGATGGAGGTTGCTGGAGGCTCCCTGTGTGCCTCTGAGGCCCTGTGGATCCGTACCAGGCAGCTGGGACACGCTGCCAGCCCATCCTGCTCTCCCTGTGCCTGCGTCTGGCCAGCAGAGCGGAGCTACCACCCTGTCTCCCAGCAGGGTGAACTGGAGCACTTGTGAAATGGGATGTGTGGCAGCCACAGATTTTATCCATGACCCTGAGAAATCTTGGTAGAAAACCCATCTATTTGGGATATTTCTTTTTTTGTTTTTTTTTCCAGATTTTTGTTGCTCCTGCCACCAACTGGGTCAGGGCAATTTCCCTATTACTCATGGAGTCACAGCGCTAATTACTGTTACTCTGGGCTCGACTGTCACTTCTGCATTTGTTTACCGGCTCTTCCGGTCAATAAGTCACACCTATTAGAACCTTTTAATGGTCTTCAAGAGCTGTTTAATGAAACTTCCAGTTGAACACTGTCCCATCCAGCATACCATTGGATATGACAATGAAAACAGTATCCAAGGGAGCAAGATGAATTACATTTCATGTTTGTTCTTCGGGAGACTGATGCAATAAGTTAGTGCAGCTGATACGTTTTTGTCTGAAGAAAGGAAAGTACCCTTAAACCCACTGAAAAATTGAGTGAGACTGAAATGTTCAGACTACAGCTGCTTCTATCAGAAAGTACACAGAGATGTGAAGTGACAGTAACTACATAAAGTGATGAAGTAAGGAATGCAAGTCAGGAGTTCTGTTTCCTATGAGTTGTAGGAAAAGTTCAAAGGAGAACATCTAGTGAAATTGGTGGGTAGGGGGAAAGCTGATAGAAGGAAATACTTTTACTGAGGAGCTAGGATGTCCAGCTCATTGCCATGGCGTATGGCTAAGAAAAGATACTAGTAACAGATTGGAAGTTCATATGGATTACAACAGTAGAATCATATTTTTTTAATTAGATTGAATTCCCTTTAAATTTTTAATTAAAAACTTATGTGGCAGTGAAAACCTGTTATATTTCGGTTTGTAGTGTTCCTTTTTTTTCCATTTGAAGCACTTGAAAACTGGCCCAAGTCATATGTGACAAATGGCATTTTCCTTCTTACTGATAAATTCTTCCTTTCTGTCAACTGGAGCTGTGCAGGAGTGGGCAGAAGCATTTGCTTTTCAAATATACTTTCTCAAACAGGGTTGCATGTGCCTCATGATTGCTTCAATTAAGTTGTTTTTAAATCTGAGGAATAGATTAATGTAATTGAGGCACGTAGTTCTACTGAGGAACGTTCTCACAGCACAACACTGTTATTGGCAAACTTGTTAAATTAGTTGCAAAAGCCTCGTTTCTCAGTGTCTGTGATTATGTACATGCAGGAAGATGACAGAGTATATTACTCCAAATGTTAATATGTTTATGGAAAGTGCTGGAATGGCCTAAAATACAGTTAATGTAAGTGCAAGTTATCCACTGCCCCCTGAGCAGGTGAAGGTGATTTCGAGAGCAGTGTAACAGTAGATTTACTGCTGACTAAACAGATGCAAAGCTGTATTTTTGTAGTAATAGTGGGTCCATTAAAATTTTTTATTTAGTAGGAACAGTTATTTTTCTCAAGAAATGAAAAAGCATGGCACCTATCTTGGTCATATTTATATATACTCTTGTTGTGATCATCTGTAGTGATGATGATCATGATGAGTATAGAAGTACTTTGATCTATAGGTGTCTAAGCAAAGTCCTACAAAATTAGGATCCTACAGCATTAAGCATGTGGCAATTCAGCTATATGATGTTTTTGCCTTCCCACTGAATTAATGAACTAATAAAGAACAGTGAAAGAAATTATTTTCTCATTGTCAGAGGTGGGAATGGAGGCAGGGTGATTTGCTCAAGTTGCTTTATGATGCCTGTAGCAGAGCTGGGAAACAGGACCTTGGTGTTCTGCTGTACTGCATAAATGTCCCTGAGTTATTCCCCATCTTCTTAAACACTGGATTGGGACACAAGGTTCAGCCTGGAATATATCCCTTACAAGTGTATGTTCCTCCAGATACTCAATGTCCAAGTAGTACACAGTCACCTTCTTTATCACTGTTGTCTTCATTAAAAGAAACAAAACAAACCAAAACAAACAGCCTTCCTTATTTGAGTATTTGTTTGGAAACATTCAGTGTCTTTGATCCCATTTTTGGAGGTTTGGCTGGGTTTTCTCTCTTTCATGTCCTTCCATCTTCTCTTAGTTATTTTTCACAACCAATGCTTGTTTACCAATGTTCCCTTCACTCATGTTGCTGGGAATGTTGTTCCAAAATGCATGAGAATTGTAAAGCTCCATATGGAAGATTAGAAACCATTCTGCTAAGCCATTTTATAGTATTTTGCAATGTACATGGTATTATCTCAAATCCATTCCTAGCACACAGAACAAAATCCCACTTTAGGGCTATACCAGCCTCCAGTATAACTTGCAATGTGTGCATTTGGTAAAACAAATTTTGAAGTGCAAAGCATCTCTCTGGAAGGATGTTTGACTTGCTTGCTTTATATAAGTTACATCAACTTGGATTCTTGAAATGGCTGATCTAATGACCAGGGTGATGGGATAGAGTGACCTCTCAGCACATTTGTGGGTGATACAAATTGGGGGGAGTGGCTGATACTCTGGAGGGCAGGGCTGCTACTCAGAGGGACCCAGTCAGACTGGAAAAATGGGCTGTTGGGGACCTCATGAACTTCAGCAAAGGCAAATGCAAAGCCAGGCAGCTGGGTTGGCATAACCCCTCACGGTGGGACAGCTTGGGAACAGACTGGATAGAAAGCAGCTTTGTAGAAAAAGAGCTGGGGGTCAAGTTGAATATAAGTCAACAGTGTGCTCTTGGAGCAAATGTGTCCAGCTGCAAACTGGGCTGAGTGTCACTGGTGGGCTTGGAGAGAAGTGATTCTTCCCCTCCATCTGACACTGGTGACACTTCATCTGGAGGTCTGTGTCTTATTTTAAGAAAGCGACTGGCACACTGAAGCCAGGCTAGTGAAGGCCACCAGACTGCTCAGGGGAGGTCATACTGCAGTCTACTACTTCCTAATGGAAGGGTGTAGAAAAGATGGAGCCAGATTCTTCCCAGAGATGCACAAGAGGCATTGAGCACAACTTACAGCAATTCAATATGGGAAATGATTCTATTTGTTTGTTTTAACCAAGGAGGTCAAATACTGAACAGCTTACCCACAGAGGCTGTGGGAACTCCATCCTTAGAGATACATAACTCAGGTAAATATGGCCCAAAGCAACCTGCTGTAACAGGACCTGCCACAAGGACAAAGCTGGACTGCAGACTTGCAGAAGTCCCTTGCCACCTACATGATGCTATGACACTGTGATATGATAGCAGATACCTTCAAATCAGCAGTTCCACCCTGCCAGGGCAAGAGACTCCAATACCACTTCCTTTTTCCTAAAGGTTTTCATGAAACCATGGCCTGCAGGCAGGGAAGGCAGTAGGCCTGTTCTAGTGCAATAACAAATTGAATGATAATTATGTTTTCCACTTATCACCAAATAAAATATGCAAATGCACAGGGGAAATCATCTGTACTGAATTCAAAGAGACTAGAGACTTTTCCTATTTTTATTACCTAGGCACCTTTGACACAAACAGAAGTTCTTTTCATAAAGAACTACTTTCTACCATTTTAACTCACTGTTATGAAATCCCATTTCTATGCCTTTGTCCTTGTTGACCATTTCTGACTCTTCTTCCAGTCCTGTTTATACCGAGACTGGGGGGAAGCTGCAGAATTGTATGCAGTATTCAGGGTGAAATCAGACCATGGATTTATAGAGATTGTGCAGACTACATTCCACTTAAGAGGGAAGAGACAGAAATGCACATATTATGATCTTGTGTAACTTTCCCTTTTACTATGGCCAGTCTTTAAATATTTGTCTTTAAAATGCAGATTTTTCTTACCTGTTTATTTGTTCACCTCTTAATTGTTTTGTTCTTCACCCTGTCAGCAGTGAACACCCTCTTGGTCTGCTTGTATTACACCTTTCTTTCAGGACCATTCTGTTCTTGAGGCTTCCTCAGCTGTGAAGAGTTTTATGGCAGCTGGACACTTTGCAGTTTAAACCCCCTAAGTTATGTGTCCATCAAAGGAAATGTCAGCAGAATGTAGGACTCATCTGTTCCAGGCTAATCCACACAAGAGCCCTCTGTCTTTAAACACCTTAAATGCCTCCAGACAGCTTTGGGAACTGGGAAGTTACTGAATGTACTGATGAGAGTCAAAAAATCCCTGGATGTACTGAGGGGTGGGGAACACTGGGATTAACTAGAGAATTTATGAGTAGGAAAGAAGTGAATAGAGGAAGACTGGTATCTTAAGACATGTGGGATCAAAAGGGTGCTCAATAGTGCTGAAGAACCGAGTACGTGTCACCTGTCAAATAGGCTCTGAATTATCTCATCTTCAGATCTCTGTGGGAGGGTCTCCTACTGTTATTCTTTGCTTTTGTTTTGATTTCCAGTGAGAAGTGAGGACTCTCATCTCAAGAGAAGGTAAGAGTTTAAATGCCTTCTCAAATCTGGGCCGTCATGACAAACATATTATTATGTTTTCTGTGTAGGCCTATTTTGCACTGCATTTGGAAGGCAACAAATGCCATGGGTACTATACAATATAAACAATTTAGAACGATTTATGTAACCTGTATTATAAAGATTTAAGCTTATGCTTCTTTGCAGTATCAATTACTGGCTTAAGAATACTTTTTCCTAAAACTATGAAAGATTTTATGATTCTGTAGGTTTTATATTTCCTTAAAAATGATCAATTATGGACAAGAGAAGACACATTCAGGACACTTGGGAGCAGAAGACTTGTAGACTCACTGTCACAGAAAGCTAAGAAAACAGTTGAGTCTGAAGGAAGCTGCTGAGTTGAAGTCCCAGTACCTTGCACGTGTGCCAGTGCTCAAGGAAGATGGTAATACTTAACTCTTGCAGAGTTCACTGGATCTTCAAAGACATAGAGAAATGTTGCATGATTTCCATGGTACAGATTGAAAACTAGCACACCAATGGTTTGGCTTGGTCATTCTTCTTGGTTTTATTTTGATACCAGGAAAATGACCTTTGGGTGCCCGAGCACTGGAACAGATTGCCCAGAGAGGGTGTGGAATCTCCCTCACTGCAGACATTCCAGAACCATCTGGACACAGTCCTGTGCCATGTGCTCTGGGATGACCCTGCAGGAGCAGAGAGGAGGGACCAGATGACCCACTGTGGTCCCCTCCAACCTGACCCATTCTGTGATTTAGTGACCTGATCCCTACACCTAAACTGCTTCCTTGGTTTAAAATAAAACAAATTCCTAATGGTGATACTGTATTTACTGTATTTCACAGAGAGCCATCTAGAAAAACTCTACAGGTCCTATAACTAATACATTTCATATCATCCTAAACACGTGGAGCTGTATTCTTTAAAATAACATGTGTGAAGACCATTGTTTCTACATGCAAAGGAGAGAAAGTTTTAATTGCATGTGAGATGGCATCAGAACATCAAGAGACCAAATGCCATGGAACTACCCTGTTTATATCAGCAGGGATGGCTGTTCTCTCTGCTTTTCCTGTACAGAGTGAGGCAGTTTGCTCTCCTGTGTGTAACAGGCCTTGCTGACTGGCATCAGGATGTGCAGGACAGACAGGAAGAAAGGGACAAGGAACCAATCCTAGTAAAGCTTTAAAAAGAATAGTTTTCCACTGCTAGAGGTGTGAATCTTGCTAAATGGATTTCAATTCCTAAAATATACACAGCATGCAGTCATAGGTGACCTCAGAACGAGCAGTCAAAAGGTAACAGAGTAGTTCATTTCTCTGCCTCCTCCTTTAGAAGCTTTCTAGTTTGAAATCTCAGTTACAGCTTTCACTGATTTGCCTTTCACAATCTGCAGAATTAAATAGACATCTTCCCAAACAGCCATTTTACAGTGATCTGGGAAGTCTTTCAGATGGTAGGTACTAAATATAGTTTTACCTTTTTATGGTGTAAATCAGCACATTCTAATTGTGTCTCAGTTACTTTACCATAAGTATTTTCATCTAAATTATGTTGAATGGTAAAAATTTTGTCTAGGTTTGTTTTTTGACTATGGTACCCCAAAAATAGAAGTAATATGCTGCTGCATACAAAATTTTATGCTGAACATATTCAGATTATCTTTTAAAATAAAGAGCTTGTGCATACTTGACATTTTTACTTCACAGAGCAAAACAGTACTACATACACAGAGTATTCTGAATTATATGTGATCTGCATGTAGGATCTGAATGCTCAACCTTAATGTTGATTTGATAGTGCTGTGAGAATCCCAACAACTTAATTTCCTAATTCTGTTTGGAATTCTTTAATGCCACATTAATGTTTCAATGTTGCTCTAGTTACTTCCTCTCTCAGAAAGAAGAAAAGATAAACCCTTATTCGTTTATGCACCATGTAATCCCTAGGAAGGATTTGCCAGCAACAGATAATCTTTGCTTTTGTTCAAGGCTTATTTAGAATGGAGGGTCAGGGGGAGGCATACCCCAACTTAATTACATAAGCAAGCCTAATTTTTATTCTATAAAATACTATATTGAATTTTTGTTTAGATTTGTTCTTTCTGACAGCCACCAAAAAACTACCTGTGTAGTTTGTATTAAAAAAAACAACAGTCAATACTGTCTATCACTCTTCCAAATCCATGGACATTCAAGGATAATTTTGTGCTGAGATGCTGCTGATCATCCATTTTCTTCAATTCCCATCAAGGAGTCTTTTTCATTTCCTTTGTTTTGTTGAAGCAGCAAATAGTTTGTCTATGGATGTGTGCAAGCATGTTTTCCATGTGCATGCAATAAAGAAGAATTAAAATGTAAAGCAACATAAAGGAGTTAATTTTCTGTAAGACTTCATTCCTGGTCCTAGGGAAGGGAATGCATCTTCCTTGGGACAGAAAGCAAGATCCAGATAATACAAGCACCAAAGGATCACTTCTTTCGTGTCAGGAGAGAAACATTTTCTGCCATGGCACATGTATTGCATCCCCCCTTCAGTTTTCTGTAATCTGCATAATTAGCTGATTACTGCACGACTGGAAGGACTGGAATTAGGTGGGTCCTTTTATAACCATTATGACACTAAGTTGAAGGAAGAGGAGGAGCTGCAGCAGTCCTAATTTTACCTGAAATACTGGACTTGGACAGCTATGTGAGAACCCTGAGCAGCACAATCCCCTAGAGAAGGGTCTCCCTCCAAAGTAGTGTCACAGCTGACTGGTACCTGCTGCTTTCAGTCTTTTTTGGTCGTTGAATTTTGCTTTTCATCGCTTTGTTTTGACCTCTGCCCATCACCTTTTTATCTTTGGTTTCTTAAGTCACTTGTCATTTATTCAAAGAGCTGAAGGCCAGATCATCTGATCTGCCTTGTGTGCCATAGGCCCTGAAATCTCTTGTACCAGCCCAAGTAATTTCTTTTAGAGCAAGGCATATTTTCTGTCAGCTTAAAGCATATAATTAAATCTGGAGTCACACAACTTTAGAAGATAAAGAACTTCCTGTTCAGTTATCAGAAAAGCATCTTGTAAGGGGCCTGTGGCTGGAAGAAGATTGAGTGCAGTAGGAACCAGAGGTGGGGATGGGACAGCCTAACTAGGAGAGGATTTATTTAAAAGTGGTTGAGTTACAGTAAGATGGGACTATGCACGTTTGAAGCAGGTCATATTTTTATAGTAAAAATAAAACTAATAAAGACAATTTTTTCCCCTCAGGAAAAAGGTGGGTTATTAATTACAATATTTTTCTACTGGTAATGATTTGGAGAGCCTGTGAGAAAAGGAAGAAATGGCAGTAAGCTCAATACTTAAAATGTTTCAATTGACAGCTAGAGAAGGTTTAGTCTTGAGAAAACATAAACGAAGTGTAAACAATCCTTATTACAGGTTGGGATCTGACCTCAGTTAAACCAGTACATTCTTACTATGTCTAAAAAGTAACACAAAAAAATGTATAAAACTATCTATATCTGAGATTCAGCAGTCTGCAGAAGAAAACTACATTTTTATGTAAAAGAATAATCAGTGCAACAGCTGCACAAGTATAAAAACTTAAAGTTCCATTTTACAAATTTAAATAATGAGACCCAGGATAACTCTATGCACAAGTCAGGGAAGCTCTATACAAAGTCAGTGGCAAGGTGGAGATTTGAATTTGGAAGAGCTGAGCTGCTTGCCATTTTCTCTGCTATGAAGTGTTATAAAGTGTGCTTGTGCTTATCCTCTCAGCAACAACAGTGCTGGAGTTTTAAAGAAAGGCTGACATGCCCAAACTACACGTATACAGAAAAACCTCAGGAAGAAGGCAACATTTCCTTTTAAAATTGCTTCTAACAATGCCTCAGTATAATTACACAGGCTCCAGACTGAGGTTTGGAAGAATGTTAACTCTCCTGTCAATTAAAAACCTCCTTTTGTATCCAGCCAGTGGGTGGGGTGCCACATTTCAGAGTACAGTGTTCAAGTCAAAACCCCAAAACCTCCATCCAAGGTTTGGTTTGAGTCCTGCAGCATAAACACAAACCACACGGTGTTAGAAACACAAAAATGGATTTATAAAACCGATTTTAAAAGCAGGAAATGAGTGAAAAGCTGATTAGAGCAAAGTGTGAGAAACAGCAGGACTCTGCCTGTTGTAGCAACTTCTACATTAATGGCAGTGCAATTCTGTTGCAATTGCAGTTGTTTCCTAAAATCATAACTCCCTGTGCCCATATCCTCCCTGCAATACCTGTGTGCACTCAGATTGTTGTGAAAGCTCTTGCTGCTCCATCAGTGCCTTTATTTGTAATGGCCACTGTAAACTGCCTGCTCTGCTGGATTCTGTTCCCTACTTCAGAACTGGAACTCCACGAAACCAAGGATATTGTGTTAGTCTGTTAGTCCACTGTCATGGAACTCCCATCACTGCTGGAATTGCCCATGTTTGTAGGAGTACTTTGTGTACACCCAGATGCTGACAGTGCAGCTCACAGCTGCAGTTATATCAGCACTACTAAATTAGGCAGTAGTAACAGTAGTTCACACTTGCTTCCCAGAGCTCTTGAGCTGTGTGCTTACTGGGGAATACTGGCTCTTTCAGGGAAGAAGAAAATGTGCTTTCCTTATTTTTAGATATATTAATTTCTTCAGAATAATTCTCTGTGGAATCACTGACTCCCAACGATTGTGTTCCTTATATAGCAACTTCAGTGACAAATCAATCAAACCCCTAAAATGTTACAATTTTATTATTTTAGAGTAAAACTTTTATAATTTCAGAGTTAGAACTCAAATACCAATGTATAATTCTTTAAAGAAAATACTCTCTTAGGGTATCTATGGCAGCATTCATGGGGGCATGGAATGGTTTGGGTTGGAAGGAACCTTAAAGATCATGTAGTTCCAAGCCCCCTGCCATGGGAAGGGACACCTTCCACTAGACCAGGTTGCTCAGAGCCCCATTAAAAGCATTCTCATGTTTTTCTGCTCTACTTCTATGATTTCCTTAAAATGCTGATCCATCTTTTTTGACAAACAACAATTAAAAATACTGTTTATCCTTTTTGTATTTTAAAACACTTTGTTGCCCACGAAAAGTCAAGTGCTGAAATGAAGTTTGCCAGGAGGGAATGAAATGTGAATTCTACAAAGAAATTTTATCTGGAAAAGTGTGTAGGTGTTTTTGGAGGGTGGGAAAACTCTTTTCTCCCTTGGTCTCCGAAAAAGATGTATTTTAAATCCTGTATTTCACTAATGGTTGGAAAGAAAACAAAAAACCCCTCTCATCAGTTTGATGCTCAGCAATATGAAAACAGAAGTAAGCTACATCAAATGCATCAGTTAACTTCATTCACCTTTGTTTTTCTGTCGAAAGTTTTTTCTTTGAAAGACCCTAGTCAAGTCTGGTCACTCCTTATTTAAAGTTTTATTTAAATTCAGAGTTATCCAATGTATGTATAATATTGTTAGTTTTGTAACATGACTTTTGTTTCACTACATTTTAGGAGACATTATTCAAAATAATTTTTTCTTTCAGTATTTTCTCCAACACGAAGTAGAATGAGAGAAAGCAAAAAGTAAACACTACTGTAATGGACTCGAAACTCCAATTCCTTGCAATGTGTCAGAGGTGAATCTGAAGAATTCCTTTAGTCTATTTTTATACTCAGCTTGAAAATACTGTGCCATTTTTGGTAGTGCTTGTAAACCTGAGCTTTGGATGAGTTCTTTACCTTTTGGAATAAGTATGACAGTTAAGATAAGCTGATGAATAAATGCTTATCCTGTTTGCAGGAATTAGGGTATTGGTCTCTCACTGAGTGCCATTCTCTGTGTGAAAGGCCTGAGCTGCCCCTCATGTACATGGAGAGAGTTGAGAATTCCTAAGAGCCAATATGATGATTGGGGAATTTCTGTTTTAGCCACGAGGATATGATGAAGCAAGGCAGAGAGGTGTTAACATTTGGCCCCTTTGACCTAAGACTGCAGGGAAGCAGACTCAGAGCTGATGTGCTAATAGCTTTCAGGATATGAGAGATACAGTTTAGAGGCTTTGAAGATGTTTAACCTACTTAGCTCACCTACGAAAAGAATAATCTGATTGCCAGCTTCAGGAGGATTGTAAGCCACTTTAGCAGTCCTCTGCAAAACTTGCTTCAGAGAGATCATTCCTGCTACAAGCAATCCAACTCCGTATGTAGAGAGCTATTCCTTTGCTCTGCTGTGTTATTTGCCAAAGCACAATTCCTTAACTGAATTAGATTACCAACTGTTCTGCCCTCCCCCATCTTCTGTATGGGCAGGTTCAAACCTGATGTATAACCTGTGATAGAAAAGAGATCAATTCACTTTACCCATATTCCATTATGCATTGAATAACACACTTCCTGAGATTCATGCTGCCAATGGATGCAGTAACATTCTCTATCTTCCAAAGGAAGTCATCAGACACACCTCAAGTTGCTAAATTAGTCAGTGCAGGCACAGTTACAGAAAAGCAAATGATAAAATTGAGACCTGATGTAAACAGCTGAAGCTCATGATAATGGGTTAGCTGGTGACAACAGTGATGTAAATATTCTATTAGCAAACAGGTCAGAAAATGGGTGTAATTTTCCTGAGCTTAATCTACAAGGACTGTTTACTACATACAAATAAAACAGCACTTCTGAGAAAATGGAATAGAATAAAATAATCCAATAGCATAGAGCATAGATTGCTACATTTAATCCTTCTTAACCACAATAAATAATAAGAAAAAAAAAGATTATTTTTTAAAGGGCAGGAAAAGTTCTAGTATTTTTATTTTAGAGAAACTGTAAAGACTAACACAACATTAACAAATTAAAAGTGTCTCAGAAAGAAGAGAGTTGACAAACTAATAACTAATGATGTGCTTTCCTTGAATCCCTGAAGCATCTTGATATATATAAATCAGTATCTCATTTTTCAAGATAGATCCTGCACCCTCAGAAAGTGTCCTTAGCTCACTGGACATGAAATGAAGTGCTGCCCACTCTCTTTTTTTTCTTCTTCTGGCTAACAGAAGATCTCTCACCCATTTGAAAAATGATTATTTTTCTGTTCACATCCTCATCAGACCAGTCAGCCGTGACTTTGTCACACTGTGGCGTGTTTTACTCATGATTCCCCTCTGAGGCTGCCCTGAGGCACGAAGCTCATGCTCGTGGTGGCTGGCAGGAACACATTCCAGCTCGCCCCACGTGGCTTCTGTGTGCTCCAGCACTGCGCTGAGATGGCTTGGCTGCTTTTTTTGTTTAATTGAAGAAATCCTTTCTAGTTTCGCACCTTCCAGCCCACAGGAGTCGTTGTTCCCCACGCTGTGGGCCCGGTCAGACTCCCCCCGGGGGGACTCTGGCCCTCCGCTGCTGTTACAGCGTGAGTGCTGCTGGGGGAAAGTCCCCTTGGACTGGGAGAGAATCCACGGGGAGGCCTTACAGGATATTCTCTGTTGTAAAGACCCGCGGGTGTTTCACTGGCTTCCATGATTTCCAACAGAATTTCAACAAGGAAGAAATCTTCAACTAACCTTAAAAACGCCCAGTAGTTTCCCAAGGAAACTTGGGAAAGGTTCAGAGGTAACATGGGGCTCCTACCATAAAAGTTACAGTTTAACTTGCCTCTGGCTGTTCTCAAACACTTCTGCCCCTCCGCCACTGTCACTCTCTCAGCTCCAGCACAGATCACGCCCCTGCCCCGGCAAGAATTGCATGCAAAAAGCAAATGAACTGTATCTAAAACACGGTTGTCGGAGTGACAAGTCACAAACACAGCTTTGCAACGTGCCACTTGTGTTGCAGGAAGATATTGTTATGCTGTTTAGCTTAAGTCTGAGGGTAGCTAAATTACAATATATAGATGTTTAAGAAAGAATAAACAAAAAAAAAGTCAAAAAAACCCCACCAAACCCCTCTTTATTTATATAACAATAAGTGTTGTCCATTATAGGATGTTCTGTTATTACGTGGCTTTCAAAAAAAAAATACAGATTGATGTAGTTGCTGTTAAAAAAAAAATCATCCTATTTTCAAGGCTCAAGCCCATAATTTGACTAGAAAGTGCTGGAAATTACAATGTACAATTTCATCAGCATTTGAAAAGGAAAAGCTTTTGCTGTTTCAGTGCTGCAGCGGGTCAGGGTTTTCAACAGCATGGTATGCACATGACAGAACAAATAAAACACCACAGGGAGCATACCTTCTATGAAATACTCGATGTTTTATCATAGAGATATTAAGAATCCATCCCTACCATGAAAAAAGCAGAAAAAAACCCTAATATTGGCCATACCTTTGGTGGGAATCCTCCTCCATATGCTACCCAGCTACAAAAATGTGCCACAGGGCTTCCTGTTCTGGCCAGAGCAATGCTCCCTCACCTCTGGGGATCCTCAGCAAAATAAGGGTGTCAGGTAGTGGCAGCAAACTGAACAATAATAGTGTGGCCTCCCCCTGAAAAACAAAAAAAAAAAAACCACCAAATTGACTTTTAGAAATTATTACATTAAGATATATTCAATCTACATATGATTCTTCAAAATAAACAGCGGTATTTTGGTTAAGTCAATTGCCTTTGGAAGGGAATTGTTCATAATCTGGCTTAGTTCAGTTTAGTTTTGCAGGTTTCTCTTCTCTTAAAGATCTAACATGGCTCAACTGTTTTGTTAATTCAGATCCATACTCCTTTTGCCTTCACCAAAGGAGTTCTCTATTTCACACTCCAGTTTTGTATAAAGCTCTGTCTTGGTGAAGTATTTATAGAACTCATGTGTACATTCCTTGTTATGAACCATTTCCTTGGGTAGCAGTGAAAACATATATTCATGTCTGACCAAAACTGACTGTTTTTACAGAAGTAAAAAAAAAAAAAAAAAACCAAACCCAAACATTTTCTGAAATTTCCTGTTTTGATTATTCAAGGAGATTTTTTTCCCTTTCCTAAATATATGCAGAGTTGGAATAACCATATATTCCATATGTAGTTACATTCCATAACCACTGTTTAAGGAAAAAGAGCATTGTCTTCATCCATATGTATATTATAGAACTCTGGGTCTGGGAAAGATCAAGAACTTGATTCAAGTGAAAAAAACACACATGCACACTCAAAAAAAACCCATCAGCAAAACCAAAACAGTTTTGAAGGGAGTACATTCCTGGAATTATGTCCACACATAAATAACTTATTCACGTCAGAAATTCCAGTGAACTTTAATCCTCATGTCAGCAAGTGTTGCATGATAAGGATTTCAGATGCTGCAGATAAAGAAAAAACTGAAAAAACCTTGTCTTCTGTTCATCTGGAACTATCATTCACAGCTATATAATTCTCTTGATCAGTGAGGTTTTGTTTCCTCTCCAAAAATTTGTTTAGAGTTCAAGACAAGTCCCTATGCTTGTTTGGCTTCATAAGCTTATTCAAGATTTTGTAAGGATTTAAAAAAACAGAAGTCAGGAGTTTGCTCAACAACTTCCTAATTCTAACACAAAATTTACTTTGTTTTCTGAGAGTTTGATGGGCGGGGTATTTGTATAGACATTTTAGTAATTTAACTTTACCTGATGTGATTTTCAGGCTCACATTTGCAGTCTGTATTACATCTGAAGCATTCTCTAAGCAGTCAGGCCATCAGCAGAGCTCCCAACAGGCCATCCTCTCCAGGTGAATGGGATGCAGCCAATCCAAACAGCAGGCTTAGGAAAATCAGCAACATGATTTATGTAATACCTATAAATCAAATACCTATAAATCAAAAGGATTAACATCGTGCTACTACCAGCCAAAGGATTTCTCCTCAGTAGTGGTTTGCTGTTCTGGATGAAAATGATCATACTACTTGCTTTCTTAAGCTGCTTAGTGTTCAAACAACTGTAATTTGGAATTGGATAAGCCTTTCTCCCATTTTTATGGTGTATTTCATGGTTTATGATCTGCGGACGAAACTGTTCTTCCACGCCTGATCTTTTTTACTCTGTTTCTCTCATGTCCCTTTAGATCCTGCAGTAAGCAAAGGCCCAATTTCACACTGAGTCCTGTGGATCTTTTAAATGCCATTCTATCGACTTTAGCATTAACTATTTAACATCCGACTGCTACGATTGACTTGTCACGCTTAGTCTCTAGAATCGACCTGGCTGAGATCAGTGGGAGGTAACTCACCCTTTGGAGCTGGGAAAAGCCTCAAGGCAGAGTTTCAGCAATTTATATTTACAGTCTCTCCACACTAATTAGGCTAGAACAGTGTTTAATACATTAATGTATTAATATGTTTAATAATTAATGTTTCATGCCACACCAGGTCAAGGAACTTTCCATCAGCATAACTTCAGCTGATAAGATACAATTTGGCTGCATTCCTTCCAGTCATGATTAGTGGTATTTTAATCTGTATAATATACTTGTTAAAACCTCCAAAGCTTTTCTCTCTGCAGTCCTACCACAGAGGCCACACCAGTTACCACAGTATTTCTGGGACATATGTATAAGGCTGGTCAGCTGCACTACTGACATTGTCATCACTAATGCTGCTGGAAAGAAGGAAATGGAATCACAGAATAGCCTAATTTGGAAGGGACTCACAAGGATCATTGAGTCCAACTCTTAGCCCTGCACAGGACACCCCAAAATCCCACCATGTGCCTGAGAGCATTGTCCTAACACTTCCTGAGCTCTGTCAGGCTTGGTGTGTGACCGCTGCCCTGGGGAGCCCGTTCAGTGCCCGACCACCCTCTGGGGGAAGAACTTTTTCCTGATGTCCAACCTAAACCTCCCCTGGCACAGCTTCGTGCCGTTTCCTCGAGCGCTGTCACTGGTCTCCACAGAGCAGAGCTCAGTGCCTGCCCCTCGTGAGGGAGCTGCAGACCACGGTGAGGTCCGACCTCAGTCTCTTCCCGGCTGGACAAACCGGGTGCCCTCAGCCGCTTCTTGCGGGGCTTTTCCTCCAGACCCTTCACCATGTTCATTATCAGAACACCAACTGCGTCCACTGCCAGAGAACGGGAACACCGACCCCTCTCATTTGGGAGAGCACTGCAGGGAGCTGCAAAGCGGCCGTTCCGTGGCACGGTGTGTGGGACACACTGCCCGACCAGGGATGGTGGTTATTGGGGGTCCCAGGGAAGGTGTCCCCGCCCCCCCCTGCCGCTGAGAAGGGAATGACAGCACAGCGTCCCTTCTGCCGCCTGCTCGCTGAGGGGCTGTTATCGGGCAAAAGCGTTTTCAGACACGTATTTTGTGAGTTCCAACATAAGGTTTTCGATGTCCCGGGCTCACAAACGCCTCTCACCGCTGAGCTCAGCCCTGGCCAGCCCTCAGCGCCCAGGGCTCCGCCCCCGCTCAGGGCCCCGCCCCCTCCGCCAGCTGCGTACGTCACTGGCGGGAAACGGCTTTCCCGCAGCGCGCTGCCCAATGTAGCGGCTTTCCGGGAGAGTCAACAGGAAGCCTAAAGGGCCAGCGCCCCGCGTCCGGAGCGGCGGCCTCCGGCCGACGGGGGCTCCTTCGTCTTGCTGTCGACACCCACCCAACCCGGCACCGCTTCGCACGGAGCGCTCTGATAGGCGCTCTCCGGCCCGCTGGGGGAAACGGGCGGGGGGGCGGGGTCCATAAGGCAAGACCAGCCCCAATCAGCAGCAAAGCGCTTCCCAGCCGGCAACCAATCAGAGCGCCGATCCCCAAGCGCGCGCGGAGTGGCCAATGCAAGCCCGCGCGGCCCGAGCCCAGGCCGGGTCCCACCCCGGGGCTGCACCCGCGCCTCCCGCCAGCAGGGGCCGCGCGGGGGCGGCGGCGCGCGGGGAGGCGCTCACCGCCGCTCTCGCCGTTCCCGTGCCGCGCCGCCGCTGTCAGCACCACCCCCGCCCGCCCCCTCCCCTGCGCTGCCGCCGGCCTCTACGAGCAGTAAGGTCGGGGGACACGATCGTGACACACCACTCACAGACAGGCACGCCGCCGTCCGGACCCTCCGCCCCCGGCGAGCGCGCGCCACCCGCGTCGGGCGGGGGAGGCCGCTCCGCCCGCCCCGTCCCCGCGGTGCGCCGCCGCGCCCCGCGAAGGCGCGGCGCGGGTCGGCCGTGTGTCCCCCCGGCGGTGCCGCCGGGCGGGCCCTGGGAGCGGCCCCGCGGCGAACAAAGGCGGCGGGCGGGCCGCGCCCGGGGGGAGCGAGAGCGGCGGGGCGGGAGCGCTCGCTTTGCTCCGGGGCTTGGAACCAAACCCCGGCGGCCGAGCACTGAACAGCGGCCGGGCCCGGCCCGTGCCCGCGGCCCCCCGCGATGGCACTGTGCGGGTTTGGGCGCTAAAGCAGCAGCGCGGTGATTTCTGTCCCCCCCCGGCCCGGGGCAGCCGTGCCCCGCGCTCGGTGCTCGGGCGGCCCGGGGTGTTCTGGTGCGGAAAGTCAGAACTGTATTGCAGGAAGTGGAAAAGAACGCCAAAACCAAACCGACCCCAGAAACAAAACAGGCAGCGAAACTCAGATATTGTCGATTGCGGTCGTCAGAGTTGGTTAGCAAAGGTCATCTCGGTGTAAATCCTGGGGGTGGATCTGGATTTGTTGGTAAGATGCTCCTTCTTCGGCTTGTTTTTTGGATCTGTTCTGTATTAAAATATCTGAAGGAACTGTAAATCGAAGTCTTCCAGCCCTGCTCCTTAATTTTCCTGCTGGGGAAATGAAGTGACTTCACAAAGCGTCTTTGTTCTCTCTTGTTTCTTACGTGAATTTAAGAAAAAATGTAACAAAGCAGTGAAAATTGAAAGCAAACCTCGAACAGTATCTTATTATTTTGTGGGTAGGGAGCGAGTGGGAGGAGATGCAACTAAATACTGAAGGTAAATAAAGAGCAGGGAATGAATAGGTGTTAAACCATTGCTATATATTCAGTTCCACTTTATTCAGGTATTTCCTTTTGAATACAGAAAAGTTCGTTTCTCTTTTCAGAAATAAAAACTGTTGTTATTAAGTGGCTTTTTGAGCTGACATAACAGAGTTCTGTGATTGTGAGCAGAAGTATTAGATGAAGCAGAGGAGTTAACTCAGCTGTTGGAACGTGTGTTGTTTACTGTTTTTCCTGTTTCTCCCCCATCATCTTGCATGCTTGAAGTCTCTTATATAACAACCCAGTGATGCATGAACATGAACATAAAATCTTTTGTACTTTTGCTGTGTGAGGAAGCTGTTTCTATAAAGATTTTGCGTTAAGATTTCTATTTTGCCTTCCTTATTTTGGTGCCAGTCCAAGTCTGGTGAGCAGTTTTCAATCTCTGTAAGGCATGCTTTAGTTTGCACTGTCGTTTATTATCTGTAATTACGTGTTCAGACTGTCAGAGGGTTAGGCTGGGCAATAAAATGGCTTTGACAAGTCTGCTTTGGGTCAGGCTTATTCTGTGATGGGCAGGTGCTTGATGGGCAGGTGGATTCTTGGCTGGGTTGGAGCTGGTGGTAGTGGAGATGTTCGTCTCAGTGGCATCTCTCTAGGAAGCAGTTTGGGTGTAGCTGCATTTGTGCCACTTCCCACTTGCCTCTGCCAAGGCACAGGCCTGCTTCCCTGTGCCCCTGGGGTGGGAATTACATGTAAATAGCTTTTGGATCCAGCTGCCTGAATGCATTATGCTTATTACTACTGCTGCTGCTGGTGCAGGAGGTACCAGCAGAGAGAGGCTTTTACTTCTGATAGGTGAAAGGGATTTATACTGCCTGCCTTTTGGTCATGTATTTACTCCTGCTGTTCTGTTTCAATCTTACTCTTCTCTCTGCAGTGTCCCCTTTATTCTAGGACCCAGGGTGTAACTTCTCTCCTCTGGAGTGCAGTTTTCCTATATGGAAACACTGGTGAACTGTTTGTGGTTTTATTTTATACACAGGCTTCTGCTTTCACAGCTTCTTTCTGAAGTTTTGATCTAGGATGGTGTAGATAATTTCTGACTGAGTGGATTTAATATTTTGGGTTTGTTACCTTCTGACTCTGTAGGAAAGGCTGATGTTACAGAAAGAGGTCTCTTTGTTCGCAGTGATTTCCACTAGGCTTGCACCCCTGTCAGGGTTCATAATTCAGCTGAACCATTGAGGCTGATAGAGATCTATCAACAGCAATCATGATAAAAATTTCAATGTGCTTTGTACTGTACAAAGATCCAATTTGAGATTTCTGCAACCCAGTAATTGTGTTAATAGTGAACTCAGTGATGCATGGCAAGAGGATACTCTCCTCTATCTTAAAAGAACACATCTATACACTGCACTTGTTTTTGAAGTTTTAGCTCTGTGGAGAGGGAAGTGCAGCAAGGACCACTGGCTTCCAGTTGTTTTTAGCATTTAAGGTGCAGAGAATACTTGTTTGAAATATTTGCAATAGCTGGAGCCGTGAATGTCTATAACAAACAATAACTGAGTTATTTGGTCAGCTGAAGGTTATTAATTCCCAGGGGTGGTAGTTCTGGTCCCTGAATTATGTTATGCATTTTTCTGCTGTTCTCAATTTATCTCCAAATAAGTGATCAGCTGAATTTGTGCAGCAGGAGAAAGGATCAGTCCTGCCCAGTTCTGTCCTTTGGGACTGGATTTTCAACTGGGGGAACTTGTGTGCATGGCAAACTGTAGATGCTTGTTCTCTGGACAAGCTTTACACAGTGTGACCTTGCTTTTTAGAATAACCAAGGCCTCTATTCTTTCTGCAGAAAAACTCAGTTCTCTACATTCTGTTTGAGTTTATTCACTTGTGTTCTACAGATCAGTCTTGGCTTTGCAAGATAATCTGGCAATTGTTGCATTCAAAGCCCTTGTGCCTGAACGTGGCACGTGGCACATGCTAAATATTGGGAATGTTCTTTAAAATGTATCTTGAATGCCTCAGAAGTGCCAAAATACAGAACACAAGGGAGCTGTCTTGCCTTGTGCTGGAAGGAAAGCAAAGAACCGATGAGAGGCATAAGTGGCTTTGTGTAACAGAAGTGGAGGGATTCCTGTCCCCCTCAGCTGGCACAAACCTCTTCTCCTTCCTATCCCCTGTTTGTGTGGCTGGACCAGCATCTGTCACAGAAGGTGTCATTGGCTCCTGGCAGTGGACTTTCTGTCACTTGGCTTCTGTGAAACAGGATGAGTCGAAGCCTGTGATAAAGATGAAACAGTATGAATTGTTCTTTAACATGTTTGGATTTAGGCAGCTCTTTTTTTTTTTTTTTATCTCTACTAGGTTTAGTAAATGGAGCTTGTCATGGCCACATAGGCAGTTGTATTTAATGCAACAATCAGTTCTGCCTCTGACCTTAATTACTGATACATTAGTCTGCTTTCTTTTTTTTTTTTTTCCTTCAGCTCACATACTATTTTTTTTCTTCCTTTAGCTTGTACCTTTCAGGGAATTGCACAAAGAGTAAAGCAACAGTACAGGTTTTGCTTTTCTGGTAATAGTTACAAGCTACAAAGCAGCATTTAGACTGTTTAAATGTATGTAAGTACATATGTTTACTTGTTTTAAGTTCTGTCCCTGCAAATGGAGGAGAGCTGTTGCTAAGTAGGTGGTGTTTTTTATCTTGGAAAGTGGATGGATGACATTAAAAGTCAAAACATGATTGTTATTTGCCTTGTATATAACTGAGTCTAATGTGTTTCTGGTTGAGAGGGTCTAAGGATAATTTGTGTGAAAGAGATACTGTCACAGGTGCTATCTTAAACAATTTTAAGTCTTCTGCAAAATCATCAAATATTGGGGCAATGTGACTGTCAAAGTATTTTAAGAAAAGATAAGTTTTGCCTGAATATCTTTTGGATGCAAATGAGAGGGAAAAAAAATAGAAAACTGCTTCAAATAATAAATTTCAGCACTCACATATGCTCATCACTTGCTCACTATTCTTTTATATGGGGTGCCAGTTTGTAACATTTCCATGAGCTTTATTGTTGTGGAGAAATTGGATCTGCACGTTCTCAAGTTCAGTGTGTCATTCTTTAATGTTTATGCTGGAGGTGATAAATAAATGCAGTTGTTACAGTGCTGGACTTTTTTCATTTCTTCACAAATTGGGGTGGAGTTTTGGGGTTGCTTGAAATTAGTAAAGCTGCTCTTAATACTTGTCCAGATTGAGTGGCAAGGTATTACATTGTCAGTTGTTAATTTAGAGGACTAATAGCTAACTACACAGCTCACATGCTGTGACTGCACACTTCAAATAGCCTTATCCTGAGGGTTATACAGATCATTTTAGCTTGTTTAACTGAGGTATTTGTAAATCCAGCAAATTAAAGACACAAAGAAAAAAAAATCACTGTTTCAGACGAATTAAATTGAAATGTCGAGCTGATGATGTGGAATTACATTGAAGTAATTCAGTTTTTCAAGTGAAGTAGGTAGTTTTGCTACTGGTCAAGTGTCCAGTGCTTTCACCTTGGTCAGCTGGTAAATATTATTAAAGCAGTAGTGTTTGCTTCTAATTACACTTCAGTGGTGGGGTCATGATGAGAGGCTCTAGAATTAGACTTACTGGTAGTTTTCTCATCAGTTTGGGTTTTATTAATAAATACACCAGGATCTCGAGATTATTTTTATTTCTACTTCAACAAGCAAATAAAAGAACTGTGAAGCTGTGAAGAGGGCCCAGTGTGGACCTCCAGCTGGGTGGAGCAGTAATGCATTCAAGCTGTGCCTGTAGTCTGGTGGAGCTTCACTGACATGACTTTGCCTCATCTGGAGTAGATAAGTGGAAACCAAAGATGAATTAGAAGCTGGAAGAAGGGTTTTCTGTAGGAATGTTGTGTAACTGGGCACTGACCAGAGTGTTGGTTCTGACCTGGGGCTTCTCCCTGGATCGCCGGGGGCACTTCAGTGTCCATTAGGGTTTTCTTGGATGTGTTCTCTGCAGCTGTGGTGGTGCAGTGTCACCTTTGTCTGATGGACTCAGTGTTGATGTGAGATTGGATCCTTCTGGGCCAAGTGCAAACTGTTACATATTATAACAGCCATTTATCTCTCTTCCTTTTTGAGGAGTGGCATATCCGAAAAGTGGATGTTCAGGATAACATGTCCAATGTGTCGGAAGAGAGAAGCACTAGACAACAGGACATTAAGAAAGGACTCCAGTTTATAGAGTATGGTTTTGTGGTTTTTATTCTTGTATGCTTATTCACCTCTATATACATATATATGAGATGGAAAGCTCTGGGAAGGTCCTTTTAGTGTAGCACCAGCAGAGACAGGAGAAGGACCTGAGTTTCTCCTCAGAGTACTTGCAAACACTAACATGTTAAATGGGGAGCAGTCTTAAAGAAAAGACAGAACCCCTCTTTGTTCCTAAACACAGCAGATTGAAGGTGGGAGGTTATTCCTTTTCTGTCTTTGAGAAAAATCAGCCTTTAATCTTTTTTTGTGAGTGGAAAATGTTGTTAGCCTGAAAATTCACCTTCCACTTAAGAATAGCTGCACTAAGACTGGGTTGCTACTGAAAGGGATGGGTTTGCTAACCACTACCTAAGTGTTTCAGCTCTCTGGAGCTGAAAAGTAACCTGATGAAAAATCATCTTAGTAGTTAACTTTCATTTGTGTCAATGCCAAATTCTTTTGAAGATCCTGATTATATTAAAATCATTGTGAAATTTCACACTAGTTCATTGTTCACATAAGGCATTCTTAGAGAAAGAAGGGGAAAAAAAAAGAAAAAAAGAAAACTGAGCATTTAAGAATTATTTAGAAACAGAATCTCACTTAACCTATATGGAAAAGGAAAGGGTTCCAATTTTTCTCCCTGAAAAGGTAGAAATAAATACCTCTTTTTTTTTGTGCTAGAGAAAGTCTCTGTTGCATGTCATACAAAAGATCTCTTAAAATTGCTGTAGTGTCATTGGTATGACTTAATTAAAATTGATGTGTTCTTGTGACAGATAATTTGTCATTTTATAATACTTACAAGAAGATTGCAGTTCTCCTCATGTATAATCTGGTTCTGCACAGTGGAGGAGAGGAAGGAAATCGTTTTTAATCAAACAACACTGATGTCTAAAACTCTCAAATCATTCAGAGCCTTAATACATTTTGAAGAGCAGAGTTGAGTTTGTAACTTTAACAGAAAGTGAGTCTTTAGTAATAAGAAAGCACAGTTTTTTAATCAGAACTCATCCACAGCTCCCTTCCTTGTTCAGGGCAGGCTGTAGGCAAAATTTAGAGATTTGCCTGTTGGAGGAAGAGAGGCTGCTTTTAGTGAGACCCAGCATTCTCCAGTGGGATTGTCTTTTAAGCAATATGTATAATAAATAAAGTTTGTGGTTTTTTTTTCTAGATCTACTTTGCCCTATCCAGGGACGCAAGAACAATATGAGGTAATGAAATTACTTTAATTGCCAGAAGGGTTTTTAACATGGACCTATCTTAGTACAGTTACTCTTGGTTTTAGTCATTCTTTAATTAGTGATATAGTATGAATGGTAATTTAGAAAGTCTTAGTATGGGAACTGGAAGACTACTAACATTATTATATTCAGATATTTGGGGGTGCTGAATTCACTCATACAGAAGTTTAGATGAAGTCTTTCTCTCCTAGTGTTGGGAATAAATTTGGGACATTAATTGAATAAAACAGTGTGCTATTCTAAGTAAAGTTAAGAGTAGCACAGCAAAAGTGAGATTAAAGGACTTCACTCACATACACCTTCAGAACATGTTTTGTTTCTGTATGTCTTATGAGTTTGGCTTGTATTTTCAAACTCATCCTCTTAGTTCTTAATCCAATAGTAGGTGGTTTCGTTGGATTTGAGAACATATTAGATAAAATGCAGTTGTTCACATTTTAGATTAAAAAATCCTTTTGCTGTGCAAAAGCAGCCCTTCTGCTTTGCCAGTTGCTATGGCTGCTGCTTGCTGAAAGAATGTATGGAACATATATATATATAGATATAGATGTAGATATATAGATATATAAACATCTTTGAGATTGTCTTGGGAAATGTCAGAAGAAAAATACCAATACGGCCAAAAGTTTTGCATTTCACTTTGATTCCGTGAGGCTACAAGTGTAATTTCTTTTATTTAAAAATTTATTTGGAAGCGTGGAAGAAAACCAACAAACTGCTGTTGACGAGTGTTGCTTTTCTCTGTTCCAGTTATTTATACGAGACCTCGTTAGAAACCTTTTTAATGAAGGAAATGACGTGTATCGGGAGGGTGACTGGAGGGGATCACTGAGCCATTACACAGAAGCTATAAACATTGCTGATTATGCTAATTCTGAAGAAATCCACGTTTCTGATGATGTTTTAGAGAAGCTGCACGTGAACAGGATAGCGTGTTTTTCAAACATGGTAAGCTCCTGGTCCAAACTGGCTGTGGGAAGACCCAGAAAGTTTAAAGAGTGCTTTGAAGATTGACACATTTCAAATCATCACGTTGGCACATTCTTTAAATTCTGCTTTTTAGAAGTATGATTGAGGTATTTTTAGTTACTAATACTAGAATATTAGCATAAGAGTCATACTGGAATTTGATGGAACAGTGTTTTTATCTATTTATACTGCTGATTGCACCTGAGTCTGCTGCTTTCTCTGCAGAACAAGATGGCTCTTCTGAAAAAGCTAAATTGTCTTTGTAACTGCTGGTGGATTTTACATAAATGATGGCCCTGCCTGTTTTTAGTTGCCTAAGTTGGTGACTGAGCAAAACTCATAAATGCAGCCTTGGTGAATGTCTTACAGTATTTCAGTACCTTCATCTAATACAGGCTAAATTCATTATTTCAATGATAATAGTTCTGATTAGTGGTGGTTTTTTTTCTTTTTCCTTCTCCTAGGGATTGCATGAAAAAGTTCTAGAAGACTGTGAGATAGCATTAAGATTGAATGAAAACAATTTCAGAGCTCTCTATAGGAAAGCAAAAGCTTTGAATGAGCTGGGAAGGTATAAGAAGGCTTATGATGCTGTAGCAAAATGTTCTCTTGCTGTGCCACAGGTGGGTAAATTATATATTGATGATTATTTTTAAAGGTTTGAAACAGATATTACATCATTTGAAACAGATATTCTTGAAACAGATAATATATCAAGACCACTGAAGTTCTTTCTGTTGGTTTGGGTTTTTTTTAATGGAGTAAAATATTTTTTATTCCTCTAAGCATTATTTCTTGTGGAAATGAAAACTGAGAGCAGAGATTATAGTCCCCAAGCTCAGTTTGTTGTGTTAACTTTCAGCAAAAGAAATAAGTCACTTTGCAGTGGGGCTCAAGTGCCATGAATGTTTGCAACAAGCACTAGAACCGCTGAATTCTTCGTTTAAAATTCTCTACGATGTGAAGAGAAACCCCCCATAATTAGAATGTACTGTATTGATTCTTTTGGTAACTGCATTTCAGCTTTCCAAGCCTTTAGTAACATTCTTGTCTTCCATGTGAATGCCTTGCTGTGCACCTCTGCTCTTGGGCTGGGGCTGTGTTAGCAGCAGTGTGTGCTACAGGAGATGATCTGTAACTGAAATCCTGGTCCTCTGAGGTCTGCTATCTGTGGTTGTTTGTGTGGTTGGGTTGGGGGTTTTTTTGTTTTATTTCTTTGTTATTTTTTAAGAGTTGGGGTGCATCAAGACAATTCCTGCAGGACTTTCAATTTAGTGACATCCAAAACTAGTCTGATGTGGCTCTCAGACCCTTCACGATGCAACCCGAAATGCTGCGAGTGGGGCTGCTGGAGAGGTTTCACTGCAGAAATGCATCCCTGATTTGAACTGAAATGCTGCTGGAAGCTTTGCATGCTTTGCTCAAAATAGAGTGATCACAGGACAGAATACTGACTTGCTGCTTTTTCACCTTTCCCCATCAAAGTGACAGTGACATGAGCAGACAAACTGGGGAGCGTAGGTTTGCCTCTTGATATAGAGAAGGTTTCAGTTTTGTTTCCAAAGACACAAGCACTTTATCTGAATGTGTAACTTTGGACTTTGGATCCTCACTTTGCACCTCCAGATCTGAATGTTTTTGCTTAAGGTTGATATGCCTTTATGTAAGTTTTATAAATAGCTTTTTCTAGCTGTGGGACATGATCTGAATACTAAATCTTAAAATAATTTCAATGGATAGCTATTGTGACTATAGGACAAAGGGAAATATGTTTTTAACTCAACTTTTCTGGTTGTGTGGTGCAATTACTCCCAAAATACAGAGTTCTCATTAAATATTCATCAGTGTCATGTAGTAGTTAATATGTTAATCAGGAATGTGGCCCTCAATTTGTGTTAAAATGATAAAATAAAACCCCATCCCCTCAAAGAACAAACACCCTCCTCAAATAAAAAGAAAAATACTCACCCACAAAAAAAACCCCCAACAAAACACTTCTCTGAATTTCTCTTGTTTTGGAAAAATCTTTATTTTAAATACCAATAAATAGGGGAAAAGGATACTGTTCATTTTCTGTCCTTTTCTTTTTAAATTCCAAGTGTTGGAGTGACTTTTGCTTGAGGGTAGCTTTATTTTTCATGTTTAGGTTTTAGTCCCATGTGTTTGTGAAAGAATAAAGCTGAATTAAGAGACACCCTGCATACAGGATCTTGCAGAATATAGACTGAGATGTAAACAGATGTCCTGGCTACATGACAGTACATGTAAATGATGAAATTTTATTTATGTCTTTTAGGATGAAAGTGTGATTAAGCTTACCCAAGAACTAGCTCAAAAACTAGGGTTAAAAATAAGGAAAGCATATGTAAGAGCCAAGGTAAGATTTTAACATTTTACAGTAAGGTTTCCCTCTCTTGGTGTCACGGTTGTGTTTAATGAAAGTATCTTTTCTTTGCAGCCACCCTCCTCAAATTCAGTTTCTAATGATTTATCAACTCAGGTAAGGTTTTACATGGTCCAGGGAAACTGTCTCTGTAAACTACAGGGAATAATTGTTTCATATTTCACCATGATAAAGGAAAAATGGTGCTATTGACATTTTATATGAGATGCTGTTATCTTGGTCTTTAGGGTTCTGTTGATCTTTGTGTTCAGTTTTGCTGTATATTATGGCAGACTGGGACATAATGTTATCATTCAAGTTATCTTGGTAGAATCAATGTTATCTAAAATATTAAATCCAGTGCAATGCATATATTTACTTTTAATGTCTTGAGGCAAGAGCATAGTTAATATGCTTATTTTTTATTTTACATATTGACAATTATCAAAATGAAGGTTGCTGGGATAAAATCTCTTTTACTATATGGATTTGTCCAAATTTGACCTTCATTAGCAGCTAAACTTGCATTTGTCTTGCTCCTTGTAATGTGTCTGAATGGCAGAAATGAAGAGGAGTTAATTTTTATCTTACAGACTTCTTTCACAGGAATATAGACAATTTAGCTGTAAATGAATGGGGAAACGTAGGAACAGCTCATTTAAGATACCATTTAGACTCTTTCATTCCCTGAAGTATCATTCTTACTTTTGTTGGTTGGCTGCAAATTTTTAGTGATACTGTGAGTGGATTTCAGTCTGCAAATGGATGCTTTATCTAAAACATTATTTGACCCTTAAATTGCATTAGAGTTCATAAATTTCAGATTTTATGAAATCTGCATTTTAGACCTTACTTTCTTCATTGTAAATATGTATTTGAAAAGTTCAAATGGCTTTTGTGCAAAGTGCTGAGAGGTTTTTTTTTTTTTCTTGCTTACAGAATTCTTCTGTAGAAGATATTGAGTTAGGTGAGTCTGGTGTTACAGTACCAATGCTAGGAAGCTAAATATGCCACACATATCTCATTGTATTTGTTAGGAAACGTCTGAAGAAAATTCATCTTGTCATTTGAGAGTTCTGTGGTAAAAAGTCTGATCTGCTTATCTCTAAAACTGTATATTTAAGTGGCTGAGCAAATTTCCTTTTGGTCTCCTCAACTTAATATGATTGTAGCTGCTCCTGTAGCGACCATTTCCATACTGTTCTTTTTGACTTGGAAGAACAGGGAGGGAGAATATGCCAAAGATTTAGTAAAGTATCAGATCTGTAACCTTTCCTGTTTTTCTTAGTTTGAGTGATAGATAAACACTGAGCCATAGGTGCACATGAACTGGAAGCTGATGGCAGCTAAAAACATTTAATGTGGTTTTCCTTCTTCACATTTCTTCACTCCCTCACCCTCCACACTGTCAGGGTAAAAGTTATGCAAGATCTTTTCACATCTTTGAACAAAGTTTCCAGTCGTTCCCATCTTACCTGTTTCAGATTTATCTGACCAGAAGCAAGAGATGGTTCCTGCTGCTTCTTCATCAAACTTTGTTTCTGAAGTGTCTAAAGTATCACCAGTTCCTGTACCATCTCTATCTGCTGTTATGCCTCTTCAAATGGAAAAGGTCCCTTTGCCTTCTGCAGTGTTGGCCAATGGAGGGAATGTTTCTTTCCCTATGCCAGAAGCATGTTTAGATTGTGGAGATGGAGATATAATTATTGGGGAAGAACTTGATGAATTACTTGATTCTGTGCCTGATCCAGATGAAAGTGTAATGGTAAGACTTTTTTTTGTCTGTTTTCTTCTATGAGTGGGATCTTGTATTTTTATCAAGTGGGCAAGTGGTGAAGTGTGTGTTACCTTTCCTGGTTACATGGAGCTGTATTTGTACATAGGTTGATTTTTTTATTTTTCAGATGCAGATTCTTGTAAATGTGGCTGTAGAGATATCAGGACTAGTACTACTGCAGAAATACTATTAGCTACTACTACTACTACTACTACTACTACTTAGAGGAAGTACTGTGAAAAGTGAATTGAACACTTGAAGTCTGGGCTAGTGTGGTTTTTTTGGGTGTTTTTGTGCAAATAACCCCGCTTAGAACATTAAGAGTGTGTTGGAGTGCTCACCCTGTAGCTGTAGAAACTATAGTTAAACAAGCAAATAGCTTTGCAGGACAGAAGTACTTGGGCTGTGGCCTTCTGGGACTCTCACTGGTATCTCTGCAATCAGAGCTCTGTCCAGATTCCACCTCCTGGCTGAACAGAAATAGTCCATCAGGAGACTTTTATATATTTTTAGAAGAGATATTAAAGAAATTTAGTTATATGAAATGTTGTTCCTAATTACACCATCATTCCAGCCCTAGAACAGAACAGTGTTCCTCAATTGTCAGTCAAAATGAGAGCTCTGATAGTTGAGCAGAGATGTCTGAACTTGTTAGCAGTTACTGGCTCCCTGCTGTGGCCCTGCCAGTCATTTGGAGTATTTATTTTGTATTGCACTAGTATTGCTGTTAAATGTTATAAAGTGTGTTAAACGAGGCTGTGGCATATTCAGTTCTTTAATTAGTTGTGATTTTAATTCCTCAGTCACCTGTGGATATAGGGTTGCAAATCTTCAAATCAGAAATGCTCGGGCTTCTCATTTTCCGGTTTATGCACTTTGTGTTTCAGAAAGGATTTTGAAAACGTAGAAAGTAATTGTTTTTAGCACATCCTAGGCAGTTTGCCATAGTGAAATCCAGGAGGAAATGCAGTCTTCCAAGACAAACTCCAGGCTTGTGGAGTGTGGAATCCTGAGGGAGTTGTAGACTGATAAGTTGGGGAACAGAGGGAGTTTCACATGGGCCAGACTCTGTGCAGACCTACTTGGTCAACCTCCAGGAATGGCAGGAGGAAGGGAGGGGAAACTTCCCCACTTGGCATGTCCTTCCTAAGGGTTTACAGAAGGATAAGTTGTTTTTCCTGGGGGAAAGAAGATGACCTGGCCTTTGCAGAATGTGTTACCATTGGATTGTATCCGGGGATTTATTTCAAAACTAATTCTTGACTCTTTGCTGTACTACAGTTTGAATTATGTTCTCTTTAGTTAGAAGAAAATAATGTTCATTTCTGTCTCTTCCCAGTCTTCACTTTGTGTTTTTAATGTAATTTGGAAATTCAACTCTGATCTGATGGATAAAAAAATCCAAATCTGTTAGTAAGTTAGTAAAGGTTTGGTAACTAAACCTTTGAAGTGATTGATCCATGGATAATGCCTTACACTAGGGCATTGTTTAGGGTTTGGGTATTCTTTTGGGTAGCTCTTGCAGTACAGTAGTGTGCCTTTCATTGATGTTTTTCAGTAGGTTTATAAAAATTTTGCACAAACCTTACTAAAAGAAATACTGTGGCAGATTTGTGTTCTTGAGGGTTTTTTTGCTGGGTGTGAACACAATTCTTAAATTTATTTTTTTTCCAGCAAACTACAGGAGCCAGAGGACCTATTCCTGCAGGGAGTGTAGCTCCTAGTGTTCCTTTCTCTGCCTCTTTGCTGGGGACGCTGCCAGTTAGTGCAGGATTTGTTCCTTCACCTTCTCTTTCAGAAATCTTTTCACAGCCTTTGGCTTCTTCACTGGAAAACTTTTGTTCACCTTTAAGCACCTTTTCAATCAGTGACCCAAAAAGAGGTAAGAAACAAGCCTCAATATTTAACCTTTTATGATGAGAGTTGTGCACGAGCCAACTGGCTTTTCTTTTTAACAAATGAGTTTTCACAACTATTCAGTAGTATTTAACACTTAACATTTCATCTCTGCTAACAGTTTTTGAGTGTTGGTTGTACACCAGAATTTATACATAAAACTTTTGTTTCCTTGGGGTCTGTGTAAGCATTGTCCAAGCTCCCTCTGTTCGGTTTTTCTATATCTGTTGTATAACTTTATTTGTTTCAGGTGAATGAGTTTAAAGAAGAAAGAGTATTCTTTCAAACATTTTTTTTAAACAAAGATGTTCTTGCAGCTTAAACCTTTTGTCATGATTTGGCAATAAACAAGAGTTACAAAAAGGGTAATACAGCTATGTACTCTGAAAAGATACCAGATTCAAACCATAAGGACTATAATTATGTAGTGAAATCAGGTATGTGAAATAAGATATAAATAGTCAGTGAACTAGAAGAGATAAAATAGAGTTTTGTCTCTAATTACCAGTGTTACAGGATCATGTTGTCTTTAGAAAGAAGCCAGAGTTACAAAATAAAACTTAAAATAGAAGAATCCTCTTAACCCTCTTTCACCTCATTCTTTCATATCAGGTATTTCTTATCTCACTACCCTTTTTGTACTGCACAAGTATCTTCAGATTGCTTCAGTATCTGCCTGCAAAGCTACTACTGATAGTAATTTTTCAGCCCAGATGTTTACAAGGAACTTTTACATAATTGAAAAAAACTTATCATAGCAAAAAAACCCCCAACTTTGGTGTTTGTCAGAAAACCTTTGATGCTTCTCAGGAATGATAAATAATTTTTTGCATGGGATGTTCTGGGGAACTGGTATAATTAAAACTTCTTGATTTTCCTCTAGACATCTCAAGTTCAGCTTCTAGAGATGGAACACCAACACTTAGCAGCAATAATTCCCCATTGTTTGTACGTATTTTTCATGTTTTCTTTCACATCAGTTCAAATGTTAACACCTTGGAGGCTTTGCATAGATCCGAATTTTTACAGTTGAAGTTTCTATTTTTAATAAAAAGGCACTTTTAGTGTTAAAATAGGATTCTGGCTTGGAGAACAGTAGCACTGGAGCTCACAGCAGCAGTAACTAAACACAAGAAAAAATTTACAGAGGTTGTTTTATATACGCAAATTTTGAATACTGTCACAGCCCCTTTTCCCTTCTGAGGAAGTTGCTGTAAAATACTGTTGAGCTGTAAAATAACCAGTCTAAAATCTCTTCTGATCTGAGTGCCTGAAGAACTGTCCTAGTACAGGAACAGAGCAGATACCACCTTGTGTCTGGAAATCTCTCTGCTCTCTGTCATACTGTGTATTTTCAGTTGTGCTGCTGGCACTGATTACATGGGGAAGGGTGACACCCCTATGAGCCAGGATGGGGTAATAATTAGCCTGAAAAGGGCTGTTCTCCCTGTACCTGCTTGGGTATTGTTTTATGCTTAGTCTGTGCTGTGTAAACAGCCTTTGTAAAATTTCCATGTCCCTTCTTAGACGTGTGTTTAAGGTTATAGTACAATCTTTTTGTGGTAGTCTTTTTATGCTTTGAAGAATAATTTTAGTAGGTTAAATTTGAATTGTAGATAACTAAATTATTTGGATCAAGTAAAATATACTTTCTTTCAACAGATAAATGGTCCTAATAGTTTGTTTGGGTCCGAAAATTACATGGGACTTGCAGGCCAAACTAGAAATGACTTTTCAAATGTTTTTAGCAGTACAACTGCTAATATACCTGTATCTTCAGCACTTGGGGGAAGAAACCCATTGGAAGGCACACATGAGCTAAGACAGGCCTGCCAGTTATGTTTTGTCAAAAAAGGTAAGGGCCTTTTGGACTCGATTGGTTTGATTTCTTTAAAATTAAAAAGCTGAAATGTTCATAATAAACCACCGTTGGCTTCTAAACCATGTTAATCCTGACTCGTTCTTTGCAGATGTAGCACTGTCTTGTGACTGCTAAAATATTTCAACCACTTTTATCTTCTTTCTTCTTGTCTTTCTTTCTTGTCCTAATAGATTCTTGATTCCTAAACCCACCCCACATCCCCACACGCTCTCCCCAGCCTGTGTGTGAGGTCATTCTCATCCTGTATTCGCTTTCCTCCCAAACCCCAGGGTACTGTGAAGAGTGACACCTTTGCTCAAAACTTGCAATACTCTCTCTGATTGGCAATGGGGAATTGAACTGCAGTTCAAAGTACCTGGTAACCTTCACATCCCATCTGTTTTATCGTTCTTTCAAACTAATTCTAAATGATAATCGTGAGGCTTCCAAACCTTGGTAATAATTAACTCCACTGTATTGACTCAAAGGAGCCTAACCAGTATTGGTCTTTAATACAACTAATCTTTTAGGCCTGGGCTGTTGCTGTTAAACAGAGCCATATTTTAAAGGCAATAGCTTTTATTAAGACTAATCTTAAATATAAGCATTGTGTTTATAGGCATAATTGACATTGATACACTAATAAAGAATTGCATCGAGACATTTAGGGGATGACTATTGCACATTAAGAACTTCTGTATTAGTTTAAAATTATTTTTACAAGAAAAATCCATGAAGTGATGTTTGAAAAACCATAGGACACATTCTTATAAAAGCAGGAGCTATAAAATATTTGTGAAAATACTTAGCATGTTCCTAGCTTCACTTTTTGTGTCAACATATCTACTTCCTCTGTTTCTTTCCATCTCTATCAAAGCCTTTAAGTGTCTCCTGCTTTTACTACCTTTTGAAATTGTACTGTTCCATCATCATCTTGTCAGAGAAACTGGGTCATACTCTGGTTTTTTCAGTCTCATAAACAGCAAAATTCACTGAGCATTGCTCATCTTCAGACTCTCTCCCTGATGTCTTCATTTGGCATCGTCCTAAAGACAGAGTTTAAAGCTAGGCTTATTTTTGTTTCCAAAATCACAAAGTTCTGGGATTGGCACTTCTCTTTTTGGCATGTGTGTACTTCTTACAGAGTGTGTTTTGTCTCTGAGCATAGTCCCTGTTCTAATAAAATAAAAGTTGAAGGTTAAGAGAGCCATTTGCTGATCATTGGAATTCATCTGCATTGACTTATTATAAGTAAGCAATTTAAGTTTTAAACTGGTGTTATGGGAATGTATACTTTGGAATTGGAAAAAAATGCAGCAATTTGCTGTCTCAAAGTAATCTTCAGGTTGTAACACAGCATCCCTCCCCAAATGTAGAATAACTTGTGAGTATTTTCTTGCTGAGACTGGTCCTTTTGTAAGTATTCGGGTTTTTTTCTATTCTGCTCAACATGATGGGTAATGACTTTTGGTTCTTCAGAGCTGCTGGTGCAAGTAGGAATTCTGTTCAGTGTGTTCATGTACTTTGCTTTTGGGCTTCTGTGCCAGTGTGTGTATGGAAATGTTACCATTTGCTGCAACTTGTGCAAATACAAGCAATTTTCTGTGATTGTTTCAGGTCCTAAATTATTGGATTACGCTTACCATCCCAATTTAGAACATAAATGTAAGAAGGATATTTTAATTGGCAGAATAAAAAACTCAGAAGATAAATCATGGAAAAAAATACGTCCAAGGCCAACAAAGACACAGTATGTGGGACCATATCATATATGTAAAGGTATGTGTTACAGAGAGGAAAATGTTAATGCCTCCACTCACAGTAATGTAGTTCAGCTTCTCCATAGTGAGGTATAGAATGAAGTTTTATTCTTGCTCGTGGGAGGTGGAGAAGGAAGTTCAGGGTTGTTTATAATATCAAAGGAGAGCCCTATTTTGACTGTTAATGTGGTTATTTAGAGAACATGCACTGTACTCCTGTGCTGTTCTTCATCGTGAATAATTTTGCTTTCAAGTGCCGGGCGATTGCTCTTAAAAAGAGCAACAAAAAAGCATTTTCTCTTGGACTTTTGCAGTATGAACCTCTACTTATGATGACTTGTGGATTAATGAGCAGCTTAGTTTAAGCACAGGGCATTCTGGGTTTTCTGCATTGTTGCCTTAGACTGGTACAGGATAGTTGTGACCCATGTAAAACTGATGTACAGGACTTCTTCACTAAAAACATTTGAAACGGAGCTGGTGGAAGCTTCAAGATGAATTTCCAATAAAAGTCTTTCCAAAAGCAGTGTCACAGTTGATGTTGGCATTTCAGATGTTGCTGCTGAAGAGGAGTGCAGGTACCCAGGTCACTGCACGTTTGCCTACTGCCAAGAGGAGATCGACGTGTGGACGCTGGAGCGCAAAGGAGCCTTCAGCAGAGAGGCTCTGTTTGGAGGGAGTGCAAAGATCAGCTTGACTGTGTCCCGCCTTCTGCAGGAACATCATGGATTATTTATGTTTCTTTGTGAGGTGCTGCCTGATTTCTAATAACACAATAAAAATTACGATAGATGCTAAAATTACCCGGAAAGAAATGCTTTGGTTCATGCCTGTTTTGTAAATTTTGACATGGATGTTCAGTAATAACCTGACTAGCTTTACATTAGAGACTAGATGAAGTATCTGTTAAAATCTTTGAGGTAAGGTATATTTTGAAATGTATGCAATACATACTGTATAAGTATTTTTTTTGTATTCCAGAAATGTTTTGATCACAAACCCAGAATAATAAGCAAAAGGAACAAGGATAACTCATCTTCTTGTTCTCACCCTGCTATGCATGACTTTGAAGATAACAAGTATGTTTGAAATACCATCTCTATAAGTTTCAAATTAAAAGTAAAGGCTTTAGGGCAGTTTTGCATATTGACTTTCATTTCTTATCTGTTGATTGACTTCTCTGCTAACTGCCTGTAATGCTTGGCAGCATAGGCAAGACAGACTTACAAAACAAGGGTTGACTCATGTAACTAAACTAAAGTGAACTGTTTCTTTATCAGTGATTCATGAGGGGCCCACCCTTGTCTTTGAATCTTATGGGTTTTGGTGTCAGTTTAATAGCTGGTGAGCTGCACTGATGTAAGTAGATGTATGATGTTAAATTAATATAGGAATTTGTAAGTTTTCTCTTTCTTTGATCTACTTTGCTTATTTTGCTGCAGTTTTAACTCAGTTAAGAACAGATTTACCTTGATTGCAATGAATGAAATAGACCACAGTCCTTAACTCTGTTGATTATAAAAAACAGTGTGAGGAAAGTGTCTTTAAAGAATAATTTAAGTTAACAAAGTTCTTATTGTTGTAATAGTATTAAGTAAATTTTGGAGAATTAAGAGACTTACATTTTTATATGAGGGATACCTAAGTGGGAGCATTTGAATTGCTTTGTTTGCACTCCAGTTCCCTATATTGCAGCTCCAAGAGCTGGGCTGTTACTGCAGTGCATCACCTCTGTCTTTAATGGTGTTCTACAAAAGAATAAGTATTATGTTAGTAATTAGATCAGGATATGTACTTCAGAGTGGACAAGATATGCTTCCCCTCTGGGAAACCAGTGATGCAGTTGGATTGAATTCAGTAATGCTTTGCAGAAGAGGGACCTCTGGATTTCACAGGAGCTGTTCCACGATGTTTGCTTACTCGGCCTAGAAATGACCCAGAGATGTGGCCTCCTCCTGGAAACTGTTTTGACTTTCCCCTTTCAAATAAAAAGCGTTTAAAAGACATTTTTGAATAATCTGTCATGAGGGATGGTCATTTTAAGAAATATCTAAAACTGGCTGTTTTCCAAACAGGTGCCTTGTCCACAGTTTGCGAGAAACTATGGTGAAATATTCCAAAATCCGCCCTTTCCAACTCCGGTGTCAGCTTGACCTGTGCAGACACGAGGTGCATTATGGCTGCTTGCGAGAGGATAAATGCTTTTATGCTCACAGTCTGGTGGAGCTTAAAGTCTGGATAATGCAAAAGGAAACAGGTATGTTTTGCTTTACTCTTTATTGTCTTGCCGCTCCTTCCTTGTCTCGACTCCCTGGGAAATCAGCAGCTTGGGATCAGGGCAGGAAGCAGGCAGGAGCAATCTGGTGTCTATCAGCTTGGGTTTTGGAGAGCTTTTCTGTGGTCCATAATACAATGCAGTTTTTATGATTACATGGTCACGACAGGTTTAGTATGTTATGTTTAAACGACTACTCAAAGATGCACCTTCACTTATGTGAGCAATCTGTAATTTAAAAAACTTGTCTGCTTCTCCGTGTGATGATACATACAATATTTCTGTTTTGGAGGCCCTCGTGATATCCTTCAGTATATACATTTGTGTGTATGGATGTAAATGTATATCCATGATATACACACATACACGAGGGTGTATATTTATACAATATATCAAAACAGATAAAAGCTTTGAGGCTGCAGTTTCATTCCAGTTTGAGCGTGTCTGTAATGCTACAACAGTCATAAGTACTCAAGCACTTTTCCCCCTTCCTTTTCAGGTATTTCACATGATACTATTGTTCAGGAATCAAAGAAATACTGGCAGAACATGGAAGCTAGTGCACATGGATCACAGGTATTTTCATTTTTCCATTCAACTGGTTCTGCAGTGACTCCGGTGATAATTCTTTTTTAATGTATGGAGTTTATTTTAGAAATTACTTTTTTTTAATGATTTCCAGATAATCTCTTTCAGTGTAGACTTTCTTCAACTTACTTCACTTAGACTAAAATGCCTGCTTTGCTGCTATGCAATTCCTTTTTTGCTTTGCTTATTCTGTTGTAGGTGGAATGTGAAACATAATTTCAAAGTCAGCTGCCATAGGGCAATTATCTTTTTCATATGGAGGACTTTTATGTGTATAGTTTGTGTGTATTACCACAACTTCGGGGTACATACACCTAAATCAGAAATAAGTTAAATAAAAAATGCATGTGTTAAGAAATGTCTAGTTTGAAATGACAAGGCATGCAGTAATACCTGCTTCCCAACATGTGTTGCAAACTTGTGCTGTAGGGGGTGATTCATAATTATGTATGGATTTCTTTGCAGATGCAAAATACCTTTTACTGTTGTTGTTCTTTTTTTGGCTTAAGATTCTTGGGAACCAAATGAAATATGGATCACTTAATTTGAAGATGAAGTTTGTTTGTGGTCAGTGCTGGAGAAACGGTCAAGTTAATGAGCCAGACAGAAACAAAAAATATTGTAGTGCAAAGGCCAGACACCCGTAAGTAAGATCAAGCAGTGAAACTTCTGATTTTTCAGCCGTTTAAAACCTCTTTTGGGAAACTTTTTTGCTTCTTAGAGTCATACAAGGAATTAAAAAACCAAAATATATTGAAGTAGAACAGCCATCTCTTTGTGGCATGTCAGTAATTGGTACTGAGAAACACTTTGGTGGCTCCAAAAGTGTTTTGTTATTTGGGTTTTGGTTTTATTTTTGAATGATCCGTTTCAGCCAAGTTTCAGTAGAACTTAGTTAAACCTCAAATATACGGCGAAAGCTTTGTAAAGAACCTTTCTGAGCTCTCCTGGTTCTGCTTCTCTGCACACAGTGGGGGGCTTTTTTTAACTGTATTTTCTTTCCCTGAATGTGTCTGGTTTTCAGGTGGACCAAAGATCGCCGTGTGGTGCTCGTAATGTCTAATGAGCGGAAGAAGTGGATGACCATCCGTCCTCTTCCTGCAAAGAAACAAGTGCCTCTGCAATTTGATGTATGTTAACATAAAACTAAGGTTTTGGTTAAGAAAACAGAGTAATGGGGTTGGTTTCATCAGTTGTGCAGGAATTCCCGTGGGAGTTGGTGGGAATATGTACATGGTGTTTCTAAGTTCAGCCTCAGAAAACCCTGATCTCACATGTTACTACTGAAGCCCTTTCTCATGAGAGGAAGTAAATAATTCTGAAGTAATTTATATATCTCTGTGGTCTGGTAATGTGATAGGAGGCAAAAAGCAGTCATAATACTTGTTTCCAGCAGTTTGTTTTTTCTAATTCCAAGAAATGACTTTTTTATAAAATAAATATGATTTTATTTTTCGTGTGATATAAATGTCTGACTGGAAGGGGAAACATTAGCCAAGGCTGAAAAAAAAATTCTACTAGCATCCATTTTACTTTATATTCATAAGAATTTTTTTTTTTAATTCATGTTCCAGTTGTGCAATCATATTGCTTCAGGCAAGAAATGTCAGTATGATGGAAACTGCTCATTTGCTCACAGTCCTGAGGAGAGAGAGATGTGGACCTATATGAAGGAGAACAGCAGTAAGTAGAAGAGTCCATTCTAACATGTAAATCCAACTGTTCTGCTTTTCATTCTTGTATTTCAATTATTTTTTAATCTACTTTCTTTCACTGTCTTTTGTAGTAAACCTTGCAAGTGCCCTTTTAATTTTAATAAACCCAGACTGGGTATTCAAAATCAGTATTAAATAAAAAATAGCTGTATTGTATATTTGTTGCTTGATGTTGCTTGATTTTTTAACAATAGTTTCTATCACTTTTTTAGATGTCTTAGAATAGTGTATTGATCCTTGCAGCAATATTGTTTGGGGTTTGTACTTTATATTGCCATGTGTGCACACATGGATTTTGTTGAAAACATAGTGGGGAAAGCTCTTTGTGGAACAGCCCCGCCCAGATGTATTTACTGGGAATTATCATTCACTTTCTGTTGCAGACTTGTTATCCCATTAGTGTGACTGGGGGAAATCATTAAAAATCAGAAGTAAAAATGACACAAATGATCAGATCCTGTTCTGCAAGAAAGCAGAGTAAATTTACCAAAAACTGTAGCACATGTTATATTAGTACTTTGAAATTCAGGTATCGATACACAGTGGCACAGTTGTTATCTGGGTCCCTGTTCAGAAACAGGTCTTGCTTTCCTCCCTATAGGCAGAGCAGGGTCTTGGTAAGTAGCCAGAGACTCCTGTTGCTCTTGGCTCTTAATCTCTAAACTGTGTAACTGTCTACATTTGTTTCCTTCCTTTTTTTCTTCTTACCATAGGTGGGGACTGAATTAAGCTTTGCAAACTCAGTCATTTATCTAGTGTTCTCAAACTCTTGCCTTAATTGCTAATTACTTATTTTAGCTTCTGCTCTCATTAGTTCAAGACTTGGAGCAGTTGTATGACATATGGCTAAAAAGTCAAAAACCAGAAAAAGGAGATGATACAGCTGCTCAGGCAAACAAAGAAAATGGGAAGCAAATTCACATGCCAACTGACTATGCTGAAGTCACGGTAAGTAATCAAAGCTATAATCCTAAATCCAACCATGTGGGGTTTTTTGGGGTTTTTTGTTTGTTTTTTTTCGCCCCAGTCAGTAACTTAATGTTGTTGCCATCATTTTCTTGGTGCTTCCCTAGTCCATTGCTAGCTACACTAAATGCAAACACTCACTGACACTGTGAGGCAGTTCTTCTAAAGCCAGTGGAGATCATAAACTTCAGGTGACTGTTTAAATAACTATATCTCTTTAGGTAAACAACAATTTTCAGACCAAGATAGAGCATTCAAA
Source organism: Manacus vitellinus (assembly GCF_001715985.3). Lineage (NCBI taxonomy): Eukaryota > Metazoa > Chordata > Aves > Passeriformes > Pipridae > Manacus > Manacus vitellinus. The sequence continues at coordinate 13,114,870 of NW_021938949.1, forward strand.
ATGTATTAGGAGCATTTCTGTGCTTAAATCATTGAATTCTCAATGTTCTATTTTCAAATTCCTTGTAAAACAGGTGGATTTTCATTGTTGGATGTGTGGGAAGAACTGTAATAGTGAGAAGCAATGGCAGGGTCACATTTCTTCTGAAAAGCATAAAGAGAAGGTTTTCCACACTGAGGATGATCAAAACTGCTGGCAGTATCGCTTTCCAACTGGATATTTTAGCATTTGTGATAGGTATGTGGTTTTTAAGATGGCAAAAATGATGACAAATGACAGTTTAAATAATTAAGGCAGTTACTGGTTTTGACAAAGTTTCTAGTATTTGTTGCTTTGCATACATCTTTCAACAAGAAATTAAGTAATTAACGGTATTTTAACGTACTTGAGAACTCAGGGAGTGACAAGGTGCCTGATTGTGGAGTTGCAGGTTCATGGCAGCTGTGTGAAATGAATATTGTTGGTATTATTACAAGTTTACTTAGGCAGCTGCATATTAATTACCTGTAGAGCACAGGAACAGTGCCTTGCTGGGCAGTGACACTGGAGCTCTAAGGCAAGTAGAAATGTTGGCATCAAACCAAATTTGTTAAAATCGAGTATTTGTTATTAGAAATCATTTATGAATGTGTTGAAGAGAACTTCTAAGACCTGTTGGTTTTCCTCAGCGTTGGTTGTATGTTTTGCTGCTCCCTTTAATTCTTAAATGCAGCCTGTTTACCTGCCTGCAGAAGACTTTTTTGTAAATCTGTTGAAAATTCTTTCCACCGTTGGAATCTTTTTGGAAGGCAAAAAGCTTTGGCATTCTGGAGTTAAAGGTTCAGTTTGCTGAATTGTTATTCAGTTTTGAGTGCCTTAGAGATCTTGAGAAATTGCACAGTTATTTTTCATTTGCAGTCTTTGCATGGAAGCTCACACTCCCCTTTGCTCAATTTTTAAGTAATATTCTAAATGTATTTGGTGTTTTGAACATAGCAGACCTCGAATATGCAGTGTAAAGTGAATACAAACTGGCATGCCAAATTGTACTGAGTATTCTAAAATCACATTTAGTTAACAAGGATTAATTAGTTGGATTTTTTATCAATAGTAGTTCTTTAGCTTAGTGAGTTAAATGATAAGGTATTCATTAATATGAATTTGAAAGTTTCAAGCATTAAATGACTCAGTAAAATAGGAACATGAAGGACAGAAAGAAAAGAGCTATGTCTTGTCCTCTGTAAAATGCAATCAAATGTAAACAGAGTTAGTATCACTTTAAAAGTAAATACTCTTCCAAGTGTTTTTTTGTCCTTAATATGTGTATTTGAAAAACATGATCTGAAGAAAATCTAGACAAAATAGTGATCACGATAACTCTATGAAAACACTATTTAAAATCTGTCTTAACAGATATATTGCTGGTACTTGCACTGAAGGAAACAACTGTAAATTTGCCCATGGAAATGCTGAACTCCGTGAGTGGGAAGAACGAAGACAAGTTTTAAGAATGAAGCTCAGCAAAGCAAGAAAAGACCACTTGATTGCTCCCAGTGATAATGATTTTGGAAAATATAGTTTTTTGTTTAAAGATTTAAACTAATACAGAGATGACACATACATGTTATCAGCTGGAAGCATAAACCAGAAAATTTGACAATAATCAAAAGCATGTGACAGAAAAGCTGCAGGTTTTCTGCTTTTATTGGCATATATTGTTCCTCCTGAACAGCAAAGTATAGTAGATTTAGGGGGATTGAGCAGACCTGTCTATGCTCTCATGAAACAGAGTGGTGATTAAAAAAAATCTGAAGTATTATGTGCTTACTCACCTTCTGTTGGACAGAAAGTTAGGAAATAGAAGGGGGGAAGAGTGGTTATAATATCTAGGAAGCCCCCTAGTCTCAGACCTTCAGTTGAAAATCTTCAAGGTATCAAGGTATTGCAAAACAGAGTGTTATGAGCTAAGAAAATGATGGATGAAAATTCTTCAGATCTTTTAATGGAGAGGATTTGTTTAAAACAAAGTTTGCTACTTATCTATATGTAGGTTGCTAAAAAGGATTTTCTTATTAAAGATTTTAAACAAAATAACCATTTAACTACAATATATGTTGAATGGGTATTTTTTCTCTATTTGTATGTTTCAATATAATTTACTGAAAAAGGATCTTGGGAGGAAAAAAGTATTAATTTTTGAAAATGAAGTAGTTAAAATTCTGTTTCTTGGTCTTTGCTGTTTAAATGATGATTTTGAAAGATTACACTTGTATGTCAGTATTGTGTATTATTGTATGGACTAATGTTGCCTGTAATAAAGAGAACTTTACACAAAGCTGTTTTCTGCATGTAGCCTCTCAGGATTTAGATTTTTTGTACAAACAGACAATGATTTGCCAGTTAGCAAAAGCTTGAGCACATGTAGCTAAAAGTTTACTCAGTTGGTATTTGTGTCGCTCGCTGCTTGTTTGCGGTTTTCTGTATCGTCATTAGCTCATGGCATCACTGCAGTAACAAAAGTGGCCAATAACTTGCAATGTAGACAAGCAGTTTGGAGCTATGTGGTGCTGGGACACGTTTTCAGTCCTTGGACGTGGGCATGAGGCACTGCCTCAGCTGCAAGGTGGATGGTGCTTCCCATTGCCTTTCCTGCAGAGCATAGGACATGGAAAAACCATTCAGGGGCTGAGGTGACTCCTGACTGAAGAGCCTTTGGGCTTTACAGTAACTGGAGCTTCTGTTGTGTTTTGGCTTCTCTGCAGATAAACTGCTTTCAGCTTTCTTTGTGTGTTTGCTGAGTTCCTTCCCCCCCCCAACTAAGCTGTTCTCGGTCACTCATTCAAAATAGCTAAAGCTAGGTTTCTTTTTTTTTTTCTCCCTCCTCTCAAGAGTATTTTTCTCTGTTCCTGGCTGACCTTATATAATTAGAAGAGCTTTAAGAATGACCTCAGTAGATTGAATGTAGTCATTGAGCAGATATTGTGTATGTGTAAAAGGTGTTGAACCAAAGTTCGGTGTTACCCATACACGACATGGATGCTGTGTCCCTCCACAGAAAGCACAACTATGAACCCAACACCTTGTGCTTCAGTCATGGCTTGGGGATCTTGGGAAGTGACTGCTCCTCACAGCCTGGGCTGCAGTGCTTTGAGTACAGGATGCAGACAAACGAGCTCTCGGTGCTTGAAATACCACCCGCTGCAGTGCTGATTTTTTTTACATTGTTTGTAATAAACTGAGCGTGAGACAAGAGTACTGTGGACACTGTTATTTGTGTGACAAAACCTGATTGTATCGTGTGCCTTTCTGAATTGTTTTTTCTCAATTTTATGCTTTCATTGTTTAATTGTATAAGTGCTCTGTAAATCATTGGAAGTAATTCTAGGAAAAAAAAAATACTAAAACATGAAACCCTCGTTCCGTAAGGCCGGTGTGAAATCTTTCATGGGGGCTGGTGGGGAGTAACTGCCGGGGGGCTCGGGGGTTATTCCCTCGGTGATCCCGGGACTCTTAGGGCTGCCCAGCGGGGAGCGGGAAGCGAGCAGAGCAATCCCGCTCCCAGCAGAGCAATCCCGCTCCCAGAGCAATTCCCGTTTTCCCGGGGCCGGGCGGGCCGGGCGCGCTCCCGGCGGCCCTGCGCCGGGCCTCGGGGCGCGGACGTGCGGCGGCGGGTTGGCGGGCGGAGGGGCCGCCCGCCCGCCCGGCCCCGGCCCACGGGGGGCGTGGGAGACGTGTGCGAGCGGGAGCGGCGCGGGCCCCGCCGCCCTGCCCGGCCCTGCTCGCCCCCCTGGCCGAGGGCCATGTCGGTGTGCGAGCGGCTCCGGCCCGCCGCTGCGGCCCCGCGGCTGCGGCCCGCGCGCGCTGATGGCGCGCGGGCCCGAGGTGCTAGTCGGCGCGGCGCATCGTGCTGGCTGCGCCTTCCTCGTCGCCTCAAAGTCACTGCAGGTACCGCCGGGACGGGCGGGGGAGGCGGAGGTTGGGTGCATGCCGGCGGCCGGGCAGGCCCGCGGTGCCCCGCGGTGCCGGGGTCGGGCACGGCCGTGCCCGGGTGGGGCGGCCGGGATCCTCCTGCCGGCCCCAAACACGCGGTCCCCATCAGGCAACCGCGGACCCGGCGCGTGCTCCGGGGCGCCGGGTGGTGCCGGCGGTCGGCGGGGGGACGTGTGAGGGGAGGGAGCCGTGTGTGAGGGGACGTCTGCCCCGGCGGGACACACGGGCTGGGGACGGTGTGAGTGTGAAGGGAGGGGTCAGAGGATGGACCGGGCTCTGCTCGGGGGTGCCCAGCAGTGGGACAAGAACTGGTCCAAATGGGCAGGAACTGATGCTCAGGAAGTTCCACCTGAACATGAGGAAGAACTTCTTCCCTGTGCAGTGACCGAGCACTGGAACAGATTGTCCAGAGAGGGTGTGGAGTCTCCTCACTGGAGATATTCCAGAACGGTCTGGACACAATCCTGTGCCGTGTGCTCTGGGATGACCCTGCTGGAGCAGGGAGGTGGGACCAGATGATCCACTGTGGTCCCTTCCAGCCTGACCCTTTCTGTGATTCTGTGGCAGGTGTGCTGCTGAGATAAAGCTTCTTTTGCTCATCTCCAGAGGTAACTGGACCCTGGCACTGCCACAGAGGGGCTGAGGGGGCTCGGGGCTGAGCTCTGCCCTCAGCACTCTCAGCATGGCCTGGGGGAACGGGTCTCTTCTGGCTCATGTGTTGGGGTTGTCACCCCCCTTTGCCCGCACGTGCTTCAGACAGAAAGATTTTGCGGTTTCTCCCCAGTCTGGTGGTGCTCCTCTTGGGAGCTGGAACTTCCTTGTTTGCAGAAGCGGCTGTGGTTCCTGTTTGCCCCGGGCTGGGTACGTGGAAGCCGGCGATGTGTGCGCTGGAGGGGCTGGGCATGGGCTGCTCCGTCTGGGAGCCTGAAGTGGGATCTGAACCTTCCGGATGGGTTTTAGGTCAAGGGGACTGTTCTGTGATTCAGGTCACACTGTATTAATTTAAGAACATGTACTGCACTTGGGGTTTCATTTTGAGAGTGGGAAAAGGCTGCATGTTCTATATGTGTGTCACTATTCTGCAGGATCTACAGGTAATGCTTCTGAAAAATCCCAAGGCCTTCTTTTCTCAGCTGTGCACAGAGGGTGTATTATTTGAACCAGAGTGAATTTTAAGTCTATCAGTGAGTGTCTCTGAGTAGCTGTGCCTCTGCTCCAGGAGTCTGTATCTCACAGTGACCAGATAATATAGATAAAAAATTGTAAAGCTCTTACTGTATTTCAGAATGTATGGTGGAGAATTTCTGAACATAATCACCTCCACAATTAACTATCCATTACTAAAAAAATTATGCTTTTTTTACATTTACAATGATTTTTCTATTTTCTTCTTGCTTTCCTTAAAACCTGCACGTTCCTTTCATTTTACTGCTGTCTCTGTTTGAAAGCTCACAAATGGAATGTGCTTCTTGACGCTTGTACTATGAACAGGAAGTTTGATTAAAGGGGTTTGGCTTTTCAGTTTGTAGTTAAATAGACAAACTGATATCAGAAAAGTATTCCCTGTTTGGTTGCCATCAGAAATACAGAAAATTCAATTGTAAAAATTCCACATACAGTTTGGAGGATGGTTAGTTGCATTTGTTAACTCTGAATACAGGACATAGTTTCTCACCACGTCTCAATGCGATTTACAAGCAAGACTCAGCACCACAGCAGAGTTACAATCACTAACTATTCTTACAATATATGACTTCGGCAGCCAGTGGATAAAAAGTATGGAAAGGGAAAATTCCTTTACTATAAGGCAATCCACTTTGGGGTTTGAGGTATTGCAGGTTTGTAGTGACTGAAGGAATAGCCAAATGAGACCTGACCTAGCATGGATTACTATGGGAAGCCTGTGGTTTAGAACCTGAGTTATTTCTGGCAAAATGCAAATATCGTTCAGACAGCTGCAGTCTAAGGACCTTGCAGTCAAAGGCTGGTCCTGCAGGCACTTGCATGGGCTTCCCTTTATTACCAGAGTGTTCTGCTGGAAAGAGTTTAAGTTTCTCTAGGCTCTGAGCAGCAGGTAAATAACACAATCAGTGCTTTAATAAACAGTTTGTGATCATTGTATTTGTGTAATCATTTCTTATGTAATCAGTTTATATGTGTATAATTTTTAGGGGTTCTCTTAGTAAAGCTGGGTATTATGTCAAGGTATTCTATTATGCCTTTGGTATTGCAGAGGGAGACACTGCTGACCAGGTCACCTTAAGCAGCTAGTAGCTATTGATTTATTATGTTTTGTTTTTTAATAAGTACTGAAGTATTTTCATATTTGAAGGTAATTGTTTATTTCCTGACTCACTCATGTCATATGACTTCTGCTGATGTGTTTTATTTACACTTTCTTGCAATTTGGAGGCAGTTCAGTATCTCATTTTTAAGGCTTATGCTGTAACTCTTGAACTCTTTCAGTTTAATTCTGTAGAGGAAGCAGAGGTTTTAAACACACTGAGGTTGTCCGTTTTCATTAAACCAGTTCAAGGGGAGAAATTCCAGTTGATGTCTCTGAAGAAGTAGGTGTGAGACCAACCCTTGCTGCCATGCTGTGCTTCCAGCAGCTGATCAGTGTGTGACCTGTGAGCCACAGCTTATGTGGGAGCTGTGTCCTGTCCAGCTGGCAGGCAGAAAGCACGGAAGAAGCTGCCAGTTCGGATAGGCAGAGGGTGCAGGAATGGGAGGGAAGCAGAGGTGTTGGTTGGGAGGTGATTTAAGAACCTGAGGGTTGGAGAAGGAGATGCTGGGTTGTTGGTTGGGAGGGACGGGAAGAAACAAAGGTAGAAGTCCATAGAATAAACCAGATTTTTGATCATCTGTGTGAAAACATAATGTTGTGAGTAGTGGAATTAATGAATTATAAACATTAGGAACCATTTTCAAAATTCTGGATTTTGGAGCAAATACTTTCCCTTACGTATGAATTAAGAATTTCCATAACTTCTAGAAAATATACTGAGGGCAATTCTAAAATGTTGAGCTTTAAGTGTATGCTTGGTAGCCTGGAAATGAGAGAAGAGTGTGGCTTTTTGCTGTATTATAGAAACAAAGGTGCTTCTTAAAAACCAGAAAGATCATTAAGTTTGTAAATGTGGCAGAGTTGTTAGGAGGTTGCCTAATATTTGAGTTGGACAGTGTTTGGGACTCAATAATTCTGTCACAATTACTAAAAGGTTAACCTGAGAAGGATCAAAATCAGGTAATAAGATTTTTGTATTAGCTTTTTATTGCAGCACAAAGTAAAGAAGTGCACAACCTTTCCTAAAACTTCCTGTCACGTTACAAACCATGGCAAAATTGGGCATTACAGTGTGGTGATCCAGTTTTCAATCTGTCTTGCTCTAGTGTTAATATAGCTAGTGGAAAATTTTAAAATTAAGGGAATATAAAAAGGAAGTATGATCATTCACTTGCATTTGAGGCAGTCTATACCATAGCAACTTCTGAACACCTTGGAAATGCTGAATTCCAGGTTATTTGATTGCTGGTTTGATAGCAAATTGTTTCCTGAGTATTTGCTTTATGCTCTTGGTATTTTAGACTATTTGTTGATTTTGTCCTTACATTGCAGGGAAAATGTTCCCTGAACAGTTTGCAGTGCCTGCTCTAATCAGTAAAATAAACTTAACACGTATTTACAATTTTTTCCCAGACAAAATGTGAAAGAACAGAAGTGTAGAATACTTTAAAGCAAAGCATAAGGCAGGTACTAGTCTCTGTTTATATAAACATCACATCACAAAACTTTATGACCAGCGTCTCTTTTCTTATCAGGGTGCTGTTACCTAAAGTACAAGTGTTAAAAGAGGATGAGGCCAGGGAAGAAATCCAAAGAAATCACTCTTCCTGGTAATTTTATACTCTGTGGCAGCCAGCTGTAAGAGTGTGAGCTAATGTGCCCAGAGACATAGTTCCTGGCATCCCAACGTGGCTTTGTAAAGCTCGGGCAGGGTGATCTTTAGATTTTATGGTGTTTCCTGAACGTCACTCACGTGGCGCGAGTTGGAGTCGTTTGTACCGGTTTCCCAAGTTTTGTCATCGCGTGACTTTTGCTAAGGACAAAAATCCTGGCTTCGGGCACACGTTTAACTGCTGCTACAGTCTCAGTAACCACTCTCTTAACCTTTTCCTGCAGCCGAGCAAAAGATGTGACGATGCCAGCGAAGCTCCCCGTGAGTTTCTTCTCGGCGAGGTCTCCGGTGGTGGATCTGTTCCGGGGCCAGCTGGACTATGCGGAGCAGCTCCGGCAGGGCTCGGAGATCGTGCTCTATTTCTTCTATGCCCCGTGGTGTGGGCAGTCCATCGCAGCAAGAGAGGAGATAGAACGTGTGGCCAGCAGGTTGTCAGACCAGGTACCTCCAGAGAAGATACCGATCTTAAACGTGACCTGATAGCTTTTTGAGTGTCCCAGCTGAGGCTGATTTCTGCCTTCCCATGGGAACCAGTAGGACTTGAATGCCCACATATTTGAGTAACTCAGCCAGTGGTCTTAATCTTAATATAGCATACAGAGTGTTAGAATAAATGGAGGCAAGCTGTGATTCCTCCTCAGTTATTTCTGCTCCTGAATGGGGAACGCTACAAGTTTCTTGTTGTAAAGTGTTCTCAGATTTATTCACCTGCCTTCAGACAGAAATTCCATGGAGTTTGTTTCCAGTTCCAGGATCCTTGGAGACACTGGTAATCATATAAGATTGCAAGCTTTCTAGCAGTTGTGTACCTGTGAACACTTCACAGGTACAGCTGTCTTAAACCTCCACTTGTTGAGCTCCACTGCAGAAAAAGTAATTAATATGGATTACGACTAAATCAGTACCTTTGAAGGATTTAGATGAAAACCCATAAAAACTAGAAAGAATAGCGACCAAAAGGGTTGCTGTTGCAAAATGACAAAAAAAGTCTTTGTGTGATAGAATTAAGAGCAACAGGTATGGAATGCTTAGTTGAAAAGGCCCTGAAAATAGCAGATGGAATAGATTGTAAAAAGTACAGCTGGGATAAAAGTGTCACAGTAGTGTACTTTGTTAGCTGTGAATTTTTACCTGCTTTGCAGGTGCTGTTTGTGGCTATAAATTGCTGGTGGAACCAGGGGAAATGCAGGAAGCAGAAGCATTTCTTTTATTTTCCTGTGATACATTTATACCATCGGAGGTAAGATTTCTTATGTATGGTCTGGGCTTTTTATTGCTGTTTTGGGGAACAGAGATATCATATAAAATGCTGCAGTTTGAAAATGTTACATTTATGGCTATAGTAAACAGCTGTAGAGGAGGAGACTCTGGGTGAAGCTCATCCTGTGTGCTACTCGGGTGCCAGGTAGGGCTGTAAATGTCAGTTAAATGACATGCTGGGCAAGTCTTCATCCTTAAGGAAATTTTGTTTTGCCTGTGCATCTTCTGGAAGTTCTACCTCCAATAAAAAGTAAAGAATTCAGAGTTATATATTAATTTCAGTTGACTAATTGCTCTGTAGATGGATTATATCGACTGGTCCTAATTTATTACAGCAATAAAGAATGTACTTAAGGGTTGTTGAAGTGAGTGGAATTTAAGTGCATATTTAAATGGCACTGTGTACTGAAGACCTTCTTCTAAATTTGAACTCACTTTTTATGCTCCAGATGTTGAGATATCATTGTATACAATTTTATATAATCTCATTTTTATTTTTTAGTATTTGTATGTATTATCCTTTTTTTTCTTTCTCTTTGTGTGGAGCAGAAGGTAAGGAAGCACACTTTCTAATGCTACATATGATAGTTTATCCCTTGCATTGTACTTTTGTACTGTAGTCTTGAACTGCAGCTCTCTTTCATCACAGAGGCTGGTTATGGTTTTTGGTGGGGGGATTTATGTATTAAAGAGGAACAGTCCTGGTCTTTGTTAGCTGAACTTGGAGTAGACACAGGTGACACTGGCATAATTCAAACTGCACCACAAGAACCTTACAATCCCACTTGGATGTACATTGACTTAAACTTACTTGATCTTGAACTTACAACACAATAGATGGATGCACTTGGATATTATCAGTAACATGAAGCAGAGTTGCAACAAGATGAGGTGTAATTCCATATTGATACTTCATAAAAACCCCTCGTGCCTGAGGTATTAAATGTTGAATGTGGTGTCCTGGGCATGTGACATGTTGAAGCACTGTGTGTTGCTGTGAAGGAAAGGTTTGTAATAAACCAGTGTAGGATGTAGAATAATCTAGTGGGCTCTAGAAGAACTTCAAAGCACCTGAATAGAGGTACCTCAATTGTCAGTTTGATATTTTCCAATGTGTCTGTACAAACTGTACAAACTATATTAAAAATGCATCACATTAAATTCTTCAGTGGAAACGGACTAATTCTTTGTGCTTTTTGTGTTTGATTTCATTTTGGACAGTGATGCTTTGTCCAACCTAATGATAATAAATCAGATGCAGGATTTCAAGGGGATAAGGGGAACCTCTGGAAATCGTATCTGCAAGACCCAGCCCACCTTCAGTTTTAGCACTACCTAATGTGGTGTGAGCTGTTTTATCAGATGGCTGGGGGAACTCTAGATTTGCTTAGTTTGTTCATCAGCAGTGGGCCTGGATTTGTCCCTGCCTTACTGATTGCTTCCTGTAAAAGTCTGTGTAAAAATATTGCACCTTTCCAGGTTGATACTGTTTGAGATACTGAAAAATCAAGTGAAAATAGTTATGTTTTTTCAGATCTGTACTTTTAAGTCACATGTATGTAAGTCACACGTATTGGTCACGTGGACCAAGCACAAAGATGTGATCCTATCATTTATACCTGCATTTTACCAACTTTAACGGGACTCAGAAGTGTTCTCCATCCCTCTGTCCTTACCAACACACTGCCCCTTTCCCACAGAGAGTGGCTGGGATTCCTGTGCTGTGCTTTCCTCTGCTAACACAACTCCCCATCAGTCACTGAAGGCGCTGGTAAACACGGAGAGCAATTCCCTAGAGGCTGAGCATGCTGTCTGTGTAACTCCTATCTGCCACCCCCAGGAAGGACTCTCTATTGTTAATTTAAGTCTTAATGTTCTATTATTTTTTTTGGTACTAGTTTTGGACCAATTGAATACAAAGGCCCAATGAGTGCTGTTTATATTGAAAAGTTTGTTCGCCGGGTGATGACACCACTACTCTACATCTCGTCTCGATCAAAATTACTAGATTTCCTCTCAAATTATGAGGTACTTATCTCTCTTCTCTAGCTTTACCACTGTGGTTCAGAAAGAGTTTGACTTGTCTAAGGATTAAATTTGATCTGCTCCAAAGTACTAGTTTATTTTCAGGATCCTGAAATCAGTGCCCTGTAAATTTGTTAAAATCATAAAAATATTAAATGACAAATTCATAATGTTGGTTCCCTGTATAGTTACTCTTATGATTTAGTGATGCTCTTAATTTACAGTACTTTAGCAGGTAGAGACAACAATCAAAGTTGTTACCTCACCAAAAAGTTACATATGAACAAGAAATGAGGAAGAAATCTTTTCACAAAAATCTTCAATCTAAGCTGGGACAGCATTTGAGAAATATACAATCATTACTTTAATCTTTAAAGGAATGTTAAGCCTTTCTAGTAGGATAAATCTGTTAAGTAAAAACAAATGTGAAATTAGTTGAAATAAGAGCTCTTAACCACATTGTATGGGGTAACTTCATGGTTTTAATCCACTGGGACATGGTGTTTTATTAATTTTCAGTCTGTTGTTTTCAGGAGTGCCAAGACTGGTAACAATACTAGTGGATTAATAACTTCCAATAAGACAACGTGTACTTAAACAGAACCATTTCCAGTCCCTTTATAACTGTTCATTTCTGTGGTGCACAGTGCAGAAATACCACAATCTTGCTGAACCCCGAGCTGATCAAATCCCTGCTGTGGCAGTGGGTACAACGTGTGAGGGACCCTCCAGTGTCCCAGAATGAAGCAGATCCTCTGGGAACTGGGGCGTGTCCTAATGACTGGTTCTGCTGCAGGATGGAGCAGGTCCTGTGTGTTAAGTGACAGCGGCCACGGCGGGAGGGGACACACGCTGGTGGTCACCATGGGCAGGGGCTGTGCTGTTCTGCCAGCAACTGGTAATGGACTTGGCTTTCCAGGGTTTTAGGCCTGGAATGTGAGTCAGGAGTAGTGAGTTGTGTGCCTGTCTCTGGTGCTGATACTTTCTGTGGTCACAAGCACTTCTGTTGTCCTCTCACTGCTTCGGTTTTGCCATTCTAAAATGTTTGTCTAAAACGTTCTTTTGCCTCTTACAGAGATCTGAAAACAGCCATCCTTGGTTTTTGGTCTGTGTTACATGAATTATTTCTAGGTAGTCTGCAAAAGATAACTAATAAGCTTATTGTCATTAAGTTTGAGTTTGCTTTACAGTAAGAGGTGCAATTCCATTGGAAAAAGGTTAAGATAAAAGACAAACTTAGGGGGAACAGAAAATATTTTCTAAACACTGCTTAGCAATTGAACAGTTATTTTTGTTTCTGTGTTCAAACTTCCCCCATTCCTGTGCTTGAAATTCTGTGGCTGCAAATGCCAAAGCTCTGTTTATGTTCAGCATTTGTTGGTTCTTTTTTTTTCCCAGAATGGCCCAAGAGTAGAGTCTGATCTGTCATGTTGCCCTGCACTCCTTAAGGCTGAGGTTGTACCAGAGCATGGCACTTGGTGCTCAGTAGCTTGCCTCTGTAAAGTTAAGCAGGAAGGAGAGAAGGGGATACAAAAATAGCAGATAAGGGGGAAGAAACAGAATTGTTTATGAAGGTGGATGGGAGGGAAACATAGTCAGACCCAAAGGAAAAGATAGTTTTAAACCAGAAATAAACAGGTCATTTCGTAATTTTAAACAGAAATGTGAATGGTTTCTAATGATTTCCATACAAATTGAAAAACTTTATACCATTTGTAGAAAATACAGTCCAGGAGTGACTCCTGTGTTTAAGAAGTGAGGAAGTTTGGGGAATAAAGTAGACTGCAGGAAGTGCACGTATGGCACAAAGTAATTGCAATTTTAAGACCCTTGGCTAGTTGAAAAGCTGATTAACTTGAAGCTCAGAATTCCTGAAAGATTTATCATCGTCAGTATCTGATTTTCAGCCCTTTGTCCTGCCAGCGAATGGGTTCTGCAACCAAAAAGAAACGCTGGTGAACAGAATCCAGCTCAATGTAAGGACAAGTGGTGTTTGTTCCTTGGTGTTTTGTCCCGTCCTCGGCCCGGTCACGACTATCGTGACATGCTGTGCTGCTCTCACAAGAGGGCGCTCAAACCCCGTGAAAGCACTTCGGGTTGAAGACGCCGGAGTTCAAATCTGCGTTTTTTGATTCTGTTTAAGGTTATTTTTTGTGGTTGTGGGATGATACTAGTGCAAAACTAGAACTGGATCAGAATTAGAATTTAATTTTTGAGAGCCAGGAAAAACCCCATTTGGAAAGCAGTTAAAATCTTGGAGTGTATAGGAAGATGTAAGAGGAGAAAGATCTGCACGTTCTGCCGTAACTCAGGGTACCTCTGAGTACCTGCAGTCATTTTGTTTTCTCAGCTGCAGAGATGTAACAGTTTCACTTTAATCCTAACTGGCCTGGCTGATTCCTCACTGACTAACCCAGCTGCTAGAAATGCCCTTGTCCTCCTGAGGCACAGGGCAGGAAACATGAAGCCACTGTAGTTACACCAAAAGCTTCACTCATTTATGAAAATTAAATGTGCCCAGGGAGCTCATCATTTTCTGGCTTCAGCAGAGCTGGTCTCTCTGGGAGGGAGCTGGTGTGTGTCTAAACGTGATGTCAGCTCTCTGCTCTGCTCTGTCTGTGTGGAAATGCTCCCTGAGCATTACCCAGCTGGGTAGGATCTGACACAGAAGGGGATTCAGGTTGCTTTTGTGTGGGGTACTGAGGTGCCTGTGTTAAATGATGGTGTGAGAATTTGCTTTCAGTTCTGGATACCCAATATTTTTAATGTCCTTGGAAAATGAGCAGACTCTTACTGGTAAATTTAATTAATATCAATCAACAGTTTCTCTGCATTTCTACAGTGTAGATTTACTGGTATGTAATATTGGTTTTTCTGTTCCCCAGAGAAAACACATTCCTTTCCTCTTGCTGTTTCCTTTCCTGTGCTCACAGATAAAATGAGGCAGGAATTGCCTGCCTGCACAAGTCTGAGATTCTGAAAAAAATCATCTCCCTTACTTCAATGCAACACAGCCAAAACATTTTTTAAAAATTACAGATTGGGGTAGAAATAACTTGATTGAGTATTATAACCATCTGATTGTAAAAGCTAATCAGTAGCTGTGTTTTTTTCCTGTTCTCTGTTCCCATTATTTCACATTTATTGGCCTTTAAATTACAGAGCTCTTTCATCGCAGTCATTCAGTACTGTCTGTCTGCAGCTCTTCCAGTCAGCTGTAGTTCCAGTGATTCCAAATAACCTTTGCAAATTTTGTTCCTCACCCTTCTCTCCCTTTCCTGAAGTCCTTTTAGGAATGTTGAACTACGTGAGTGTCAGTGCACATCCTTAACTCCATGAGTATCAGTACCCAGCCTGGCTGACTGTCTTTGGCTGCCGAGAAAAATTAACTTCTACCTGTAGTTTTTTGTCTTTTCTACTGATCTAGAAAAGGACCTTCCATGTTATTCCTTATCACCTTACTTTCTTCCAAGGTGCTTGGTAATGCCTTGCAGGCTTTGTGGAAGTACAGCATGCTGCATGGAGTAGATCAGGCATCTTCATGCTTGCTCATCCCTTCAAAGAACTGTGGTAGATTTGAGGCTTGGTTCTGGAATAAAACCGTGGTGGCTGTTCTCCAATAAAAATTACTCATCTGAAGATCTCTGTTAATTCTAAAAGTTTCCATGAACTTGCTGTTGTGTAGTTGTTGGGATTCTTGTCAAGTCTGTTACTCGATTTAATTGCATCACACACCACTTTCCATTCCTGTGGTGTAGAGACCAAGCAAGAAATAGGCTCCACTACAATTAATGATTTTGTATTTCCATATATGAGTTTCCTTAGGAGATGGTACTAATAACTCTTCACTATTGACATCCTCAGGTTTGCTCCAAAGCCTTTCCTACAGACACTCCGTTTGAGACAGGGGTTGAAAATTGTTTCATGGGAAGAAAAGCTCCAGCAAGCTCTGTTCTAGCAACACCAACACTCCTAATGCTCCTTACAACCCCTGTGTCACATTCCAGTGTTTTATCCTCCTGCTTGTATAGCAGGAAGTCTTATCCTCTTCCACTAATAATTCCTAACTGCCTGCATGCAGGGGGTTACCCAGAGCTCCACAGAGATGGTTGCCTGGAAGCAGCTGACCATCAGTAACAGCTTGTATGTAAAAAACTCATAAACTGTTTGCAGGCAGCTGTTGCTGCAGCACTTACTGAGTGTTTTGGAGGGTCTTACATGAAGTGGGAGTTGTTGCTGTCAAGCTGCTCGTGGCCTGCTTGCATTCCAAACCAAGAACCTCTTATTTGCATGGAGATCTTTCCTGTGAGACTTGAGTCTCGCTTGTACAGAGCAAGAATTCTTGTTATTTGCCATCCCCTGGAAGTGCTCAGCTTTGTTAAATGAGCAGAGCAGTTGGTGTGAGCAACTGAATCTCTTCATTCTTATAGCTGGGAACATTTTCATGGTACTTGAGAAGAAATACAGAATTTTAGTCACTGTCCTCCTGGGTATAATTGCAGCCTGTAAAGGGGCAAAAATTCTAACTCCTCTGGGATGGTCATTAAAAGACCATTAATTAACCAGATTACTGATTAGGTGTATAGCATTAGTATATATTCTCCTACTACAATGTCTTTTTTAATTGAAGTCTTAAACTGCTGTTATTGTACAACAGAACTGGCAGTCAGTATCAGAATGTTACATTTTAAATATTTAACATAAATATTTCTACATCTGACTTTTGGCTTCTTGTCACATTTTACTGTCACTTTTGACTCTTCTTTCATTCACTGTTGGGTGCCATAAGTTTGCTTGGTACGGGATTAGTATTCAAAAGTGGTCCTAGGAAATGGGAAACTACAGTTTTGATAATCTTATCTGTCTTCTTATTTTGGTTCACTTGAATGCTTTGAAAGTTTTTTATAAGGGATTGTTTCTTTTATTGTCTTAATTTGGAACTAGGAGAAAAAAATAAACATTAATCACTAGCCCATTTGTTGTTTAAAAAAGAACATTGCTGTATTTTTTCACTACTACTTCATTTATATTTTTACTTCCTTCTTGGCAATTATTATTGCAGAAATTTCACTAACTGCTTGTATCTCATTTTTATTATTGATAATTTTCTTGGGGTACCTCATAAGGAATCTTTATGAACAAGGGTCTTGTGTTTAGCATTCATTCATTCATGGAAGAGAATTCCTTCCTGAAAAGAGCAGGTCATTAGCTGGAATGGGCAATGTTGTTATTGGAGAACATCCTGAGATCACTAATTCATAGTGAGTTAGGTCAGTTTGTATGGCTGAGATGAATATCTGAATTCATATTAACAATAAGAGGTAAAATGTATATTCACGTTTTAAAAAGAAATTTAAATTTTTATATGTAAAATTCAACAAAAAAAATAAAGCAGGCTCTGACATACCAAATGAAGATACTTATGTGAGAATATATTTGCCACACAAATGGGTAATTGGCGAGTCTGGAATCTCTTGTTCCACAGCAATCCCTGGGCTGCTCTTGCTTTGTGTATCAAATGCTTTCTGTGTGCACTGGTGGAACTGGGAAACAAATAACACAAAATAACCAAATTCCATCACTTACTCTGTCCTGAAAGTTTATTAAGCCAACCTGAGTGATGCATTAAAAATGTAATTTAATAGTAACTTTTACTGGAATATATTTTTCAAAATTTAGAACTGAAACTTAACTGAAACCTTGGAACAAGAGAAGTCTAGACTATGCACCTCTCTGTTCCAAGACAGCTTCTCCCAGATTCTCTTCCTGAGTTTCATATGAAGTCATTCACCTGGAAAAATCAATCAGCCTCTTTATTTAAGGATGAGTCTTTTAAATTTTGAATTGTCTCTTTGGCAATTTGAAGAACTTTGTGGATATGCAGGTGGGATGTGGAACTCTCCTTGTCTTTATGCAGCTGGTCTGTCACTGATTCTTGCACTGAAAGGATTTACAGTGACTGATACCTTAAAGATGGGATGATCCCTGGGCTTAGCAGTTCAGATATTCACACACAAAGTGTGAATTCATATGTAGTTGCTAATTATGTGCAACATAATTATTGCTTAAACTGTTTATACTGGGAAAAATCACATCTGACATTCCAATTCTAAAAGAAATCTTTATGATGCTTATGTTTTCTTACCTTGGTGCTGGAACTGACTTACAGAATAGTTGCAAAGCAAATATGAATTGTTTTTGGTGAACTTTAATAGCTAACATGGGCAATACACCATTAGAAACTCAGCATCCATAAACCTCTTTCTCATACATGACTTTTGAATGACAACTTTAGAACTGTTTTCTAGTCAGTCTTTAAATACTAAATTTTTCCTTGCAGTGTAAAGTGGCTGTTCCTCAGTAAACATTGTTGTCTTTTAAGAATTTGTTGTGGTTTACTGTAGGTGAATAATTGCTGTTCCCATATATTTATACTTGAAAATAGCTTAAATAGCTCTAATTCTTATTTCAGCCTGGAGTTGTGGGGTATTTTGAGTTCAATGCTTCACCTCAACCGCCTGGTTATTTAACATTCTTCACATCAGCATTACATTCATTAAAGAAAGGTAAAAGCTTCGTTTTCATAATTTAAGGTATCTGTGAAATTAGTTATGTATAAGAGCTTTAGTAGTTTTTGGCAATATTTTGTAACTTGGGAATTAATCCCTTCTGTGTGTTTTTGATGTTGATCTAATTATGAGACCATCTCATAGGATGCTTACATGAAAAGCTTATTATGTGATCAGCCATCATGGAATGAAGTGTATGACAGGCTGCTGTCCAAAGATACACTAGGATAGAGATTCCTCAAAACCCCCCACACATCCCATACAGAGCCATAATCAGGTTCCACTACTTCATTAAGTGGAATCCAAGATCTCTGGTCTTATGCAACATGTGCAATGTCAGAGGCATTGGATGAATTTGACTTTGTCAGTATTTAGTAACTGAATTCAGCCAAGTGCTTTCCTGGGTGGAGTCAGAGAGCTGGCACAAGGCAGCATGATGGGAAGGGCTTTCTCCCCCTTAATAATCTAAAATACAAAACCTCCTGGGTTTAAACATGCAAACTTTGTATATGATTAATACCTGTTTTTCCATCCTTCTGAATGGAGCTTTCTTAAAGTTAGGATTATCACATTTCATGGATATTCCTGTCAGCAAATGGAGGAAATTGATACCATTATTCTTATATTTTACTGTGCCACTGGCTTGATATAGAGCCTGTTCTGTTTTGTTCTGTGATTTCATTTATATGTTGGGACAGTTCTTTGCCACATAAAGATGAGAGGCAATCTGTCTTTGCGTGTACACATATATAAATATAGACTATGTATTTATAATATGTATTTAAATAATATGAATTTGCTATAAATATGCATCACTTAAACAGTCAGTGTTCGTACATATGTATCATCTTGGCTTTTGAGATGCCATAAAACACAGAAAGGTGCATCTGTGATACCAGATGCTATATTTAATAAGCAAATGAAGAAAGTGGACCATTCAGGTTGACATTCTCTATCCCCTCCGTGCAGAAAAGGAACACGTTTGTTCTTGTCACCAGCTTCTGCCTCAGTCACCAGCGTTTGCAGCTGCTGTTCCCAGGTCCCTGTGCCTTTTCCCAGCAGTGCTGTGTGTTTTGGTCTGAAGGTGGTGCTGTGAGGCTCTCAGTGTGTGTAACTGTGTTTACAGTCTGCCCCTGTGCCCTTGCAGATTCCCTCGGGCCGATCCGCTTTGGGGTGATCACGGACAGGCGCGTGGCACAGGAGCTGGCCCTGGAGCGTTCGGGCAGCGTGTATCTGCACAGGCACGCCAACACATCCCTCGTGAGTGCTGCACTTCCCTTCTAGGGACCCTGGCACAATGGAGGTTGAAGCTCTGTCATACCAGACCATGAATAAATGTTTCACAGAGCTTTAGGACACGAGGTGTTTAAGAAGTATAATTTTGTACAGTAATACACGTGTTCATTCTACCCGTCAGCAGCTGTTTTGAACAGTAGCTGAGACCCCAGCTGATCAAAACCTAAAACCCCAAGCTCTTCAGAAATCACTATACAAAGACCTTTTCCCAAAGCTTCTACATCTTTCAGTGCATCAGAATTAGAAGGCTGCTTGAGTGAGGATATGGACAAAGAGATTTTGTGGAAGTATTGTAGGAATAGTGAAAACTTGCATTTTGTTTTAAAGGTATGACATGACACTGATTAGAAGAATCACACAAATTAAATTAGCTGAATTTCTAATAACTCTTACTCCATGTGCCTTATTTTTTTTTGGGAAGCTAAGGCTGAAAATACTAACTTTCAGGTTTGCTGTTTGGCATAGAGACCTTCCCTACCCACACTGCTACCATGAGGGGAAATGCTGTGAAGATGGTATTGTGATGTGTACTTTATTTAATTGAGACTAGGAAAGATAGGGATTTTTCAGATGAAATAACAAAGTACATAAAAGACTATTGTCTGTGCAAATTATTTAAGGTAAACTTGCCTGAATTTATTAAAATCGATCCTAGAAGCTGTGAGCACTTTTTATTATGCATTTCAGTAACTCAGTAGTTTTATGATGCATTCAGTAATAAGAAATACCAGTTTTAAATGCAGTCTTAATGTTTGGGTCTTAGAAGGCTAATTTAAAATGAGTTAATATGGCGAGTTAGTAGTGGGAAAAAATATTCTAATATTCTGTAAATCGAGGTATGTGATGATACCAACTTAGGGCTCTTTCAATTACAAAGAAAATTTGTACTATTGAGAAAAAGTCAAGATTATGAAGCTATAATAAAAGAAAGAGGAGCTTCCCTGATAGAATCCTTTTTGCTTGTGTGTGTTACTATAACCTGATGAGCATTTTGGAGGCTTTTCCAGAGGGAAAGAGTTTATGAAATGCTGAAGTTTGTTGACTGGTGTCTAATATCACATTTAGAAAGAGAGTTTTAGTCATTCCAGTAACAAAGCAGGCCATACTGGAGAACTGCACTCATTACTAAACCAAGTGAGGACAAAGAACTGTTCTTTTCCCCCTTTAAGATCTATCCAAAAGACATCATGAACTACACTGCTGAGAACATCTGCAAGTGGGCCCTGGAAAACCGAGAGATGCTCATACGCTGGCTGAGACCACACGGTGGGAAAAGCCTTCTTCTGAACAATGAGCTGAAGAAAGGACCAGCACTTCTCATATTTATACCTTACAACCCCTTAGAAGAAATTCATCCTCTTTTAGATGAAGTAAGTGAAATAATTTATTTTTTTTTTTACTTCAGAAATTGTAGAACTTGAGAGCTGTAGTCAGTGGTCTGAGCTTAATTTTAATTCATTTTATTTCGCTGTTCAAACTATCCAGTTTTGTTTAAAAACACTTCCTCAAACCATATTATCCCAACTCCCTTACAGTGGTTTGCATCCCACACAATGTACCTTTGTCTCATTCAACAATTCTTTAGAACAAGCATCTTGATCTTCCCTGACCACCTCCTCGTGGTGGGTGCTGTGGGAGAGATGCAGATCTTTGCCAGCTGGAACAGAAGCCCTGTGTGTTTTGTCCTCCCCATTCTGTTTCTACTCTCCTACTGTCTTTCCAGAGGTGCTTGTGCAAGGAAGAACAGAGCTTTTGTAAAACCAGACAGTGTTATTTAAGATTATTTAAAATATAGCCCAATCAAAAAGCTACTCAGAACCACTCTGATTTTTATACCCCATGCATTCTTTAATCACCTTCCAGTTTTCTCTTCCTCTGCCATTATTTCCTTTCTGAACTGCCCAGGACAGGAGTTTGTGTAGCTGTGCAGAAACGAGGCAGGGAAACTAACTTGGCTGAAAACCAGCTTTTTGTCCCTGGGCTATTTTTCAGCTGGAATCCATCATCCCATTTAGTATAACACAAAGCTGCACATCCCAGTGGTGATCCCACAGCACTGAGGACAGTGGGGAACAACAGACAAGCATCTGTGGGAGACAAGAAGCAGGGCTAAGTTTTGGTGATAGTGCTGACTTACATCCATGACATCTGTGTCCTGGAAAGTGTAGGCCTTCCACATCAATATTGCAGTGTCTGTAGCAATAAGGAAAAAAGGAAAATAACTTAGGATACAATATTTAGCCAAAGTAGAAATAGACACAATGAAAGCTAAACTTGACTGCTACAAGGTAGGGTTGGGACAATCTTTGCCTGGAAAAGAACTGCCATTACTCTTGTAGTAACCTGTCTGATTTTTGGCAGACTTAAATCAGTGATGCTTGTCACAGGTTAAACATTCTAGTAACAGGTACCATTTATTTTAGATCAAATCAGTGCAAGCTAAGATGGTCCGTTTCAAATTTCATTCTGCTAAATTACAGTGTTTATCAAAATGTGAAATGAAATACAAAATATTCCAGTTGCTCTTGCATAGCTTCAGTTTGATGGAGATATTATGCAGTTTGTTTACCATGGCAGGAGCTGTTTACTGCAGCCAGCCTGTGGGTTTCCTCAGGCAGTGAACCCACTTGACTGTAAGGCAGTTGCAGGGAACAAAGCTCCCAAGTTTTATGTTGAAAGTTCTCAGAGCAAAATTTGTTTTCTGATCATGGCTCACTGAAATGAGCTCAATAGTGATGGTCCTGTGACACAACAACCCCTCCTAGATGAGGCACTTTAGCATCTCTTTGATAATCACAGTGACTTCTGTGGAAGTGTTCCTCTGAAAGCAGTGTGTGTGTGTTCTGGGTTTTGTTTAATGTGCTAATGAGGATGAAAGGAAACTTCCTCTTTCGTTTTCCTTTCTTGTGTGTTCTGTTCTTTGTCTCCTAGAAAGGGAATTCCTTCTGTGGTCCATACACATGCCTTTTGCTCTGCTTGTTTACCCTTGGTTGTGAAAAGCAGAATGGCGATGGAGCACAGAAATGTTGGCACTGAGAGACAGGAGTTTTTTCCTTTTTTCTTTCTTCTCCCAGTAAGTCACATTACTATATGCAAAATACACTTGCAGTATTGCAACTGTATATGCCCATGGTTGAGAGAATACTAACATTGCTTCAGCACTCTTAATGGTTGTTACAAAATCTGTTACAAAATCTCTATTCCCTTTTCATATGGGAGCACTTTTATTTATTTCCTCCTCATATTGGAAAATAAGGGAAATTCAGGAGCTTGGACTCGTTAATGCTTCATGTTAGTGGGATTTAACCATAAAATGTAGTGTTACTGCACTGCAATAAATGTGATGCAAAGAGGACCTTGAGATCAATGTGGTGGACTGAATATTTTAAAGTGATTTTTTGTTTGTCTGTATATTTAATGTTTATATGCTAAAATATCGGAAAATTTAATTTCGTTATCAAGTCAGAGCCCCCTATAATATTGTAAGAAAAAAGAAGATTAGTCAACTTCATCTCTCTGAAATTCCATCTGTAATTGCATATATGTTGTTAAACCTGCAAGAGAGAGCTGCATTTGAGTGAACTATGTACCATTAATCCTGATTTTTTTCTTCCTTTCTTTTGTTCCCCCCCATAGATTACCAAAGTGGCCTTGGAATACCACAAGTGTAATAAAAGCCAGGCAGCTGAGCCAGATCTTCAGCACTTAGGAGACACTGATTCACCAGCTTTTGATTCCTCTGTACCAGATGCACACGTGGAAGTCTCCGAGCCCTTGTCCATCTCCACGTACCCCTGCTGTAACACGGTGGTGCTGCCACAGTGGCATTCCATCTCCAGAACTCACAATGTCTGTGAGCTCTGCGTCAACCAGACCCTTGGTGTCAAACCAAATAAAGTCCACGTGCCACACTGTAACTTTTTAGAGATAGAAGCAGCTTTGGACTCTTTCTACCTCCAGGAACATACCTTTTTTCAAGTTATATCAAATACCATAGAGTGCAGCAATTTCTTAAGTTTCTATAGTCCCTTTAGCTATTACACTGCATGTTGCAGGACAGTAAACAGGCATTTTTTAAGTTTCATTAGTTCTGAGAAGACCATCTTTCAGACCCCCAAAGTAGCATTTTCTTCCCATGGGAAGAAAGATAACACCCAATTTTCTATTCCTCACATTGAGGATAGGAATTGTTTTATTCCTGACCTTAATATTAGTAGTATGAACATTACTGGTCTGAGCTGCAGGACCAACAAAACCTTGAATCTCTATCTACTGGATTCAAATCTTTTTTGGATATATGCAGAGAGACTAGGAGCATCAAGATCTACTCATCTTAAGGAATTTGCTGCCATTGTTGACATGAAAGAAGAAGTGCACTATGTCCTGGATCAAAATCAGTCACTTGTTGGACCTACCCTGGGTATGGTAACCACTATCCAAATGCTTGAATTAAGAAAATTATGTTTCCAAGTATGCCCAGTATTTCCAGGTATCTTAAAAAGTGAGACTACAGTCAGAATTTACAGTTTGTAAATTGTAATTTATTCTGTTCTATTTAGTAGTTAACCAAGCAGTTATGAATTATTCTGTTGACTAGAACAGAATCATGTTCTGGGTGGCATAAAAACTAAGTTCCCTATACCAAAAGTAACTTGCTTTAAAAGAAGTGAACCTCAAAAGGTGTTTTTCTTGACTGTCTGATGCGTTGAAGGAACTAGTAAAATCTAAATTAATTTGCTTGTGGGAAAAAAAAATTATTGTGCATCTAACATATTTGATATTACAGAAGACATTTGTGTATTAGTGGTGGTGCTGATGTTTACTCAGCTGTTCTGTGTACTAAAATATCCCAGAATTTTGTGAGATACTTCCCACTTACCAGCAGAGACTTCCCCATCCTCTTGACCTCTGGAACCAACTTAAATTATTGTAAATTGATTTTGAAAATTATGTCTGTTTTCAAGGTAGAGCTCTGAGGTGGTTGTGGCCAAATCTATCAGTGCTCTTTTTTCCTGTCTGAATTGGAGAAGGAAACAAAGAACAAACAAAATAAACCAAACAAAATCATGAAAAATAACAGAGGAAAAAAAAAAGGGAAAAAAACCCAACCCAAGGATTGCAGTCCTGATATACTTACAAATTACTGAATCAAACAAAACATGCCTAACCACGTGCATTTGCCTGTCATTGCCATTGCATTTGCTGCTGTGCAAAACTGAGTCTGCCTCTGGAAAATACTGGGTTTTTTAATGTTATCTATGTAAGTAAACATGGAAGGAAATTCAGGTGAACATACTATTAAAATAAATTGTTCCAGAAGGTATGTCAATGTAATTGTTACAGCACTAATTACATTCCCTTTTTGCCATGAATCTCAGTACAAAAGGATGCACAGCATAGAACAAGTGGCCATGGTCTCATTGAGGATCACATCCCACCCTGTATCTTGTCTCCATCCCAACCCCCCAGGAAAACACTCTGGAAAAACAAACAAAAACCTCAGTGGCCATAAACGGATGCTTAGGAAATATTAAGCTCAGAATGAGGAGATACAAGTTTCCTTCCCCTTTCTGCTCCCAGTACTTTCTGTCCCCAGCGTTTCTCGGGTCACAGGATTTCCTGAGCGTGACGGGGGTTTCTGTGCTGGAAGGCTCAGAGTATTTCTGGGCCGTCACTGGAACTCCCAGAAGACTTTTGCTTCTATGTATTTTGTCAAGGATTCAGTTGTGATTTATGCTTGGGTTGTGTGGCTTTTTAAAATTTTGTTTTACTTCCTTAAGCCTCTTAACTTTTAAAATTTTATAATAACAAAACGGGTCAGTGTTTAATACATTTAACAGATCTCAGTCTTTGCAGGTGGTTTGTAAAAATCCAGGAATATGTCTCAGTTTCCCCCTTCCTTTCAGTTGCAGATAGTCCAAATATGGAGATCTAGAAAGAAAAAATCCTGGTTTGGCCTAGTGTAAGAATTTAATGAAATGCTGAATAGTAAATATAAAATTAAATGTCCTGCTGTTTGCATTTCGGAGATAAACTTGATGATCTGGTATTTTGTATGTCTGTACAAAAGTGCAGGTTTTACTTGGGTCTGGTTTTTGTACTGGAAATACAAGCACAAGCTGTTTCTGTTTGATCCAGGAATTATTTTTATTGTTTTTCATGTTATGCCTTTTGTCTTGAACTTTTGTTCGTATTGAATACTTCTTTTTTTTAATAATATTTCTCCATCCAAATTGAGTAGAAGGATATCTTGCAGCAATTTAGAAAACATGGTGTAGGCTCAGTGTAGTGTAGCTGAAGGTAGTTGAGGACTTTGTAGCTTATTTTAATTTTTTACCAGTGACCAGCTACTTGTTAAATATCATAAAATTAAGGAGAAGGTTGAACAAAGAGGAAGGTGGTCACTGGTAGACAAAAGGGGCTGGTCAGATTGGCATGGGAATAGCAGGGTATTTAAGGGTCAAAAGAAAAGGACAATTGCAGAGAAAGGAATAAAAATGGAAGAATAAATGCAAATAATTGTGGACCTAAACAGAGCCTTCAAGATAATGTAGAAAGTAAAAAATGGAGAGAGGATACTATGATACTATAGCAGGTATGTGGTTAGATAGAAGCATAGAGAATAATTATTATAGTACATTGAATAGGGATGGAAGCAAGATTAGAGTCTAGTGTGGCAAATGAAAAGACTGTAACAAAGAAAACAAAAAAAACCCCAGTGCAACTTTATCTTGTTTTCACATCAGTTGTGGTTACTCAAGAGTTGATACCAAACTGTCAGAAATTATTGACATGAAACCAGGTTTAAATTTGTATTTTCTCTGTAAGTTCTTCTGAATTAAAGAGTAAAAACTGCCAAAATCACCTCTGTGAAACTGAAATAACTTTGCTGTGTATCCATTTCGTTGCAGAAAACTTCATTAAAAATTTCAGTGTTCTCTACAGTCCCTTGAAAAGGCATCTTGTTGATGACCCTTCAGCCCGTTTTCCAGAACAGCGTGTGATCACAGAAGTGACTACTCACACCTTCCAGGAGGCTGTGTTCTCAAGTGGAAAGGTACAACCTCCTTCCTCAAAGCTTTCTGGCATATCATTGCACAGATTTTAAGGAGGGGATCTCAGTCTTACTTAATATCAATGGACTTTTCTTCCTTGTAACATGAAGTATGGTGTTTGTAAGAATTCAAAAGCTTTCCAGTTGCATGCCATGACATTGCTTTACCTAAGATGCCATCCTGAACAGGAGTTAAATTAATTTGATTTTTTTAATATATTAAGGTTTAATATCCATTGTTGTTCAAGTGTGCAGTGAATGTCTGCATCTCCAGCTGGTTTCCAGCAGCCCTAACTCCTGCTTTGATAGTTAGAGGCAAAAAGCAGAAGTATAGACATCATCTTTTTTTTTCTTTTTTTTTTCCCACATGAAGTAGACAGTCACTGTTAGATACATGAGAATTTAAGATTGCAAGAGAATCTTGGCAAGTGTAGTAAAGTTTGGTGCATTTTTACTTAAAGGGAATGATCCTAAACTAAATCATCTTCTCTATTTTGTCATTATGGAAAGGGAATTCCCCAAGGATTTTTGTGTGTTAACTCAGTAGTCAGAGGACATCAGTAAATAGCTTGTAATAAAGTTTATTAATATTAGGATATAGTTTACTTTCACATTTTAAGGGTTCTGAGTTATAGATGTTGTGAAAACCAGTCCTCCTTTCTGCAGATTAACTCCAACAGATAATCAAACTTCTCCATTTCATTTTGCAGAATGTCTTGCTGCTCTATTATGCACAGTGGTGTGGATTCTGTGCTTCTCTTAACCACATCTTCATTCAACTTGCTCGGCTTTTGCCTCCAGATAATTTCACTGTGGCAAGGTAAAAAATTCTAATTTCATCTCTCCAGAATAATGTAAGATCATTGGGGTCATCAGCCTAGAAAATAATTACTTTTTTTTCTCTCTACAATCTTGAAATAGTAGATGTGAATGTCATCTGCTTCATTTCTCTTTGAACACAGTATTTTGTTTTCCTTTGTATAAATTTGGTGGTTTTCCATCTCACTGCAGTAGTTATCCAGTTTAATTAAAACTAATTTTTAAACAGTGCAATTCATCTTGAAGCTTCCTAATTTCAAAAAGGGAATCAGTAACTTTTCCCCCTGGATGATAATTTGTAGCAAATATTAATATGCTGTACTGCTCTGTGTGAGAAATTGTTTGAGAGGCAAAATGCATCTTCTTGTGGGTTTTTCCTGGTGGGCAGCCGAGCATCACTGCTGCCTGTGCACTTCCCATTCCCAGTGGGATGGGGAAGAGGGAGGAAGAAGAAAAGCAAGAAAACTTGGAGGTCATGTTTAACCCAAACATTCTTGCTCATGTATTTGATAAGATCAGTATTTACAACATCTGCTCTGCTTGCATCTTTGTTTTATTCTGATGGAACTTACTCCAGGAGGCAGCATGAGATGTACAGAAAAAAACAAGTCAATTAAAAATCTGGGGTCTCATCACCTGTTTATAATTGCAGCTTTATTCCCACAGATGTGATGCTATTCTCAAGCCTACACCCCTTCTCCTTCCCAACTTTGAAGTTCCCTCATTTGCTCCATTGTTTTCCCTGCAGTATTACTGATGTGATCATCTGCTTTTTGTAATTAATAAGAATTTTATTTGTGATCAAAGAAACTCTGAAATGCAGAGAGAAATGTAACAAGCAGTTGAACAAGTGTTTCACTCACAAAATCTTGTGTTCCTTTCTACACAGAGCTTTAGAAAAAAAATGTGCCATTAAGAATGTGCTTGTCCTTTGAAGAAGCAAAAGTAATTTACTCCCCAAACTACTTGAGAAAACAATATTAATGGAGTTGTACTTGAGGAACAGATTAATGAATAGAAATAACTTCAGTCTCCTGTTGAAACTGTTAGGCAAGTCTGTGTCAGGGAAGGAAGGTGTGCACATAGTGAGCAACTGCAGTTTAACTGCTGGGTGAGAGTTGTTTTTTCTAGGGGGAAAAAAACCCCCACAGATATTTGTCAAATTGAGATTCATCATCTTGAATATTAGTAGTTAATTCTGCTGACTCATGCACACATTTAGATTTAACTTTCACAGATACTTATATTTCCTTCTTCCCAATCCCTAAAATGGTGTTTTACAAGAAAATACAGATTGTTCATCTCCCTGTTCTCTTCACCAGTGTGTCTTTTCTTAACAGAATTGATGTAACTCGAAACGACCTTCCCTGGGAATTTATGACAGACCGTCTCCCAACCATTTTATTTTTTCCTCATCAGAGGTAATGTAATTCTTTTCCCTGTGGATTTTTAGATTTCATTGTACTAAGTTACAGTAATTAGCTGGTTACATGTCTTAATAAAGAAAAAAGCCAAACAGTAATCCATTTCCATATTTGCATTCTTACTTCATGCATGTTCTAATTCTAAAAAACCCCACCAACAAAACAACAAAATAACCCAGCCAACAGTCACAGATTTCCACCCTTCTCCCTCAAGAACCTTAGCAAATGATAATTCAGACTACTGGTGCTGTGTAGTTACCACAAAATTTTTAAACCCATGCCTTAAGTTTTGCAATTCTAAATTCACGGTTTAGTTCAGCACAGAAATAGTTTCATTTGTATCAGTTCTGACTCACCTCAAATTCAAACTGATCATTACCCCTTTCAGAGGTACTCATTTTGTCTTGGTCTCTTTTAAAAAGCAGTTCCAGACTGTCTCTGGAGTGACAGACTGAATAGTGTAGTAAAATTGTTTTTTTAATGTTCCAATTGGTTTTGTAGAGGTCCCTTACCTCTAGTCATTGTTTTCACTCCTGCTTTTCCTCTCCAGTGTATTTTATATTTTACTGCATGTAGGTAATCAATAAAATTAAGTTCTGATAGTGTTTGTAGTATCCACAGCACTCCCAGAATAGTCATGTATTCCCTTTGGATATAAAGGCACCCCATATTAAGGTTTTCTGTGCAGCAGCTTATCCATTTGCCTTATGAGACAATTTTTGCAAATTAACACTTCTCAATTTCTTTCCACCACATGCTGTTAATATTTGGTTTTGCTATTTGTTTTAAATAGCCTTTTAGCTTCTTTCATACAGACTGTGGTTTGGATCAGTAAGAAAGGAAGATGATGTAGTAACATATCAGCACGGTGTAATGAGTCAGTTTTGATTTAGTGCAGACTATTTCTTGCCTAAATGATGTCATGATTCATTAAACTTGGAGGGGAGCTGATTGTCAGCTGAGAAGCTGCTGATGGTAATTAAAAGAGTAACTTGGTGGATCACCAGAAGTCTGCAGGGGAGGGAAAATCATGGTGCTTAATCTTTGAGAAACAGCTTAATTTTGATGTACAGGAGCCTCACGTGTTTAAAAGCAAACTGCTCCTTGCAATGCCTTTCAGATGCTGGAACACACTAAGCTCCTGTTTCCAGGATAACATCTATAGGGTCAGAGAAGTCATTTCCCAGCAGGTAGCTCTGTAGATCTGTACTTCAATTCTAACAATACATGTAGAATTAGGAACACTTAAATGTTATCCTTCAACTTCCAAATATGAATTGTCAGTATGCTCTGATCACACCTGCCCAGCAGTAATGCTACCACACGTCCTTCAAGTTCTTAACCCTTGATGCCATGATTGGGATACTTTTTGTTTTTTACCAATCTAGGCAGAGATGTTTATGGCACCCAGACTAGAAGACAGGTAAAAGAGTTCATCAGAAGAAAATCTATGTGCTCTTATCCTTATTACATGAGTTTAGGTTTCTCTTAGCTGCCGTACCAATTATGCTTGATCAAAAAAACCCAAGATATCAAGTTGAACAGCAGATGCTTAGATAAAATTATCATTGCTTACCTATCTGAATGTTTTACTATGACTTGTTAATGTCTTTCTAGGAAGGAGCAAAGTGTGAAGTTCCCTGAAGACTTTTCAGTTAACCTTCCCAATCTCCTTAAATTTATTTTACATCACTCAAGTCTTTCTGCATCAGAGCCCTGTACCAAAGAGTGCCGACATAAAGAGTCAGTTCTGCAGCAAGGACACATCTCACACTTGGAGAGAGAAATTCAGAAGCTGAGATCAGAAATCAGTGCCCTCCACCAGGCCCATGACCAGCTGGAAGCACAGCTTTCTGAAGCTCGGAGGGAGGAACAGAGACTGCAGCAGCAAAAACACACACTGGAAAAGCAGCACAAGACTCTGCAGCTCCACAGTGAGCAGTTACAGGCCACATATGACCAGAAGAATCAAGAATTGTTAGAAATGGCTGAAAAGCTTCAAGAATTAGCTGATGCATCAGAAAACCTCCTTAAAGAGAATGCTTTACTGAGAATTCTGGTAGCATCGAGGGAAGGAAAGCTACAGAGCAGAGATGAACTTAAAGAATCCCTTCAGTCTGAGCAAACACTTTCTGAAGATAACGATATATCACCTTCAGCAGCTACTGCCATGTTAGAGGAAAGAAGGACTGATAATACTGATACCATAGAGACAGAGCACAGTAGTGGAAACAGGACAGAATGATTGCTTACATAAAGTCAAATGTTTGGGTAGGTATTTATGCAAATTTTATTGACATTCATTGTAAATAAAGACTTCTTCCCCCACATGATCTAGGAAAAAAACAATCAAATGGAATATTTTTGTATACTTGAACAACTTATTAGATACCCCAATCTTGAGAGAAGAGGAGAATGGAAAACACTTTCTGCACTTTACTATTGCACTAACTTGCAAACACCTATCCATTTAATTTAAAGATGCTGATTTTTAGGGGCAGCAGTGTGAAGCACCTCTGACTAAGGACCAGTTATTTTTCACTGGCTTTCTCTTACAGCTGCTAGAAAAGAAATTAGACCTTTGATTTATACTTTTCCATAATTTCTGAAGTTTGCCCTTGACACTGCATTCTCTTTGCTGAATTAAAATAGAGATACTTCATCTGTGTAATCAGTAAACTTGAATGGACAAAGTCATCCTGCTACAACTGTTCTGTTCTAGAACTTCAGCACTTTGTATCACTTTTGTATCCCAGTATTCTGACTGTCCTGAAACCCACAAGAGCCATGTGTGAACTGTTCTCTGCTGAAAACTAAAGAAAGTCTTACTGAATTAATCCTTTTCTCTTTGATTTACAAGAGGTCTGGAATACAGCAATTGAAGTGTACAGATCTGGCTACACATGCAAGTCTCAGGAGACCAGGATCTTAAAAAAGCATGTGTCAGGTTAAGAACATCTATCAGCTGTACCACATATGTTGTACTCAAGAGGCAACAGCAGGAGCTTTTTGCTACTGCCAGCATTCATTTTGCTTCAAATTACAGCCTTCAATTAAAAAAGAAAAAAAAAAAGGGCAAATGTAGCACTAAAAATGCAATTCAACATCTTAGTGTAGAAGAGAGGACAAGACTTTTTGTCTAGGTCATTATTGTCTTGCATATAGTTAAAGTTCTCAAGCAAGCTTGCTAGACCTTAGTTACTCCATGTGTAGAGGTATAAGAAGCAAGTTGAATGCTTCCTCTAGAGCTGAATTAAGGCTAGACAATTAAGTGTTTAAAAATACCAGTATGCAAAGGAGGCCATGTATAAAGTAATAGAAAACAGGCCAGTGGCCTCAAAGCACGTGTGCCTACACTAAGAGTTTAGAACATGTAAGCTGCCATTGTTGCTCAGTGTTGTCCCCCATCCTCCCCCCAAACCTTTGAGGTCCAGAATGTCCCATTTAACACATTTTTACAGTACTGTAGCTGAACTCTAGCACAGAGCAGGAAATGTATGTTCTTATCTGGAAGGACTGGGCCCTTGGTAGCTAAAAACTTCTACAAACTGACCAGCAATTGCCCTTGCCCCTATTACCAAGAGTAGGAAAGACTGAAGCTTCTCTTGCAGAAGTACAGTTAAATCCAGGGAGTTATCTACAAGATACATTAATTGAATTCTATAGGTGACTGTTTGTGGATTAAAATGCCTTTTTATAACAGGCTGTTAACATACATCCTACCTGCTAAGTACACAAACCAGGGTTCTAGGAAAAATTCATACTGGTTGCACTTAAGCCCATTTTGATAAGGAACCACTTCTGCAGTTTCAGCACACAGACCTACAGAAGAGAAAAGCCTGCTTTACTGCCATTTCAGACTCCTGGAAACCTTCTGGACCATCCCTGAGAATTCAGTATCCATCATTAGTTTCCATTAGCATGGCAGTTTCTTTGCAGTAGGCTACATAGAGAACTCAGTTCTAGCAGCCAAAACTTAACCTAGATAGCTGCAGCTAAAGGAAATCTCTTCCTTTCTTGTAGCTCCTCTGTTTCCTCCCTCAGCACATTACTGAAGGCTTATCCCTTTTCAAAGTAAATACTCTGCACCAGTCCAATAAACTGTTAAAAGCAGGACTTCTGACTTTACAGCTGTGCACTCAATCTAGTAGCAGAAGCAAGGTTTAACTGCACATTTGGTTTTGAAGGTCTGGGATCCCATCCATGGTTGTGGTTCAGGAGACCCCTTGTGTATTATGTACAGTTGCATCATATTATTCCCATATGCTACAGAACACAAAGCAAAAGTTTCTAGTGGCCTATTTACAATTCACAATTGTAAAGTAGTTCACATTACAGTAGTAGCTCCATCAAAATAGGCTCAGCTAAACATTCAAGTAAAAAAAACTGGTAGTAGTCTCTTCACACCAGTATATCCCTGTGCCCATTGCCGGCAATGGACGTTATGCCAGGCGAGTCAGCTCCTGTCATAGAGGAATTAGGATACACAGTTGATGCAAAGTGCAACTTTTCAGTGCATGCAGTTGCAAACAAAGCTTATTTAGTTCTCATCAGGGTGTTTTCTGATGAGTGGTGTGCACGTGACCAGGTTCTTCACAGTATAGATTCTTGTGCTGGTTACACATGTCAGTCCATCGACACGTGTTGCTCCAGGTTAGCTGTGAACTTCGGTGCCGTTGGGAGTCAGCTTAGCTTTCCTCTCCACACAGGGTCCTTTAGCAGAGTACTGCACCAGCAGGAAGGGCTCTTTGGTTTCTCCTTCGCCCACAATGCTTTCCTCATCCTCAGACTGGCTGAGTTTCTGCAGCCTGAGGTAGCACCAGCAGCCCAGGATCAGGGCCCCCAGCGCCGCGATGGCGATCAGGATCACGATCACAGTCACCACGCCCGTGGAGGGGCTGTGATCTGTGATAGACATGGCCAGGAGCTCAGACTCTGCACTTCTTTAGGGGAGATCCTTCTGTCCTCACTGTCAGTCTTGCTGCATCTTCAAACTCCTGCAGTGGAAAAAAAACAATGAAGTTGTGCAGTTTCACTGTACTCAGCAACATTATATTAATGGCTGGTATCCTTCACATGGCACGTAACCCCCTGCATTCACTGCTTTGTGCTGCTCACACTCACAGAATCACAGGATCTTGTTTCAGCTCTTCACGTGCCTGTCAAGATAGCACATGGTCAGCCTACTAAGAGGTAACAATTTTTACTAGAAGATATGAAACAAGACATTGGTAAGGTATTTGTGAAGGGATTTGCAATGCTGATGCGTTACTGTAAGTCTGTCCATAACACTGGTCTGCTTAGAAGGGCTGACTACATGGTAATTAATTGTTCATTGAGCTGATAAAAAACAACAGATGTTGCTTTATATACATTTTTCATAAGAAGCAGGTAGAGCTATATTTATTGAAGACTAACAAAACACAATGGGAAGATGATTATTTTAAGCTCATGCTCCTCTTGGGGGCTTTAAAACAATAAGAGCAAGGTGTTGTGTTAGGACTGCAGCTGAAATTGGAACAGAGGCAGCAGGCAGGAAAATGGGAGAGAAGAGCTACAAGACTTTCTTAGTCTGCTGTAGTTTTAGCAGGATAAAAATACATAGGTCATGTCATTTGCTACTTCCACTTCCAAATTTAAAGGGTCATGTGAGCCTTGTCTTCAGTGTCAAAGTTATTGTTTACAAAGCTGGCAGCTTCACTTCCTTCCCTTCAACTAGGACATACAACAAAGTCAGTCACTCATTACCTTTTCTTTCCTGTACCCCAGCTCTTTAACAAAAGAGAAACTCAGGGAAGACTTTAGTAGAGACTGAAGCCAGTCCTCCCCAGGAGCATCTCTTACCTCTGTACTGCTGTAAAAATCAGGTTAGGGCTCAACACTGCAATGTCAGGTACAACAGGAGGTTCTAAGATCAGATGCAAGTGCACATCTGCATTTCACCTGACCTGTAGCCACTGACTGGCAGTGGAGTAACAGCTTCCAGCTGCTCTAAGTGCCAGTCTGTTGAGGGTAACATTTTTCCAAGAAAAGCTCTCCCTCACTGTTGCTGTTGCAGTCTCTCACTCACTGCAGCATCTTCATCCAAACCCCTCAGGAAAAGCCAGTCTTACCCAACCTTGAGCCAGAACCATTAGTTTATGGTGTTACCCACTGCACTAGAAGCCTCACCAGTGTTTCAACATGAATCAAGGCAATTACAGTGCAGTACCTTTACTAAGAGAGCTCAAGCTAGAGACTAAGTTTGTTCCCTGCTGTCTCATGGAATGAGAGACCCATGTGCATCACCATTTCAGCAAGGACACCTCCACTACAGACAAGTTTAGCATATGTCATTAGGGTCCAGTGTCACATACTCTGGTTACATTTCCAGCCCTGTAAACTACAGCAGTCAATAGCTCATAGTGTACCTGACACAACCAGCCAAGTTCTGCAGATCCAATTTTGCCCAAGTAATAAAACCAAAACTGACCACACCACACCCCCTCAGCAGAGCTGTGCCCACTGCAGCCAGAGAGGTGTATGATTTGTCATAATCACCTTGCTTCTGCAATGCTTATTCAACACAGGGTGATCAGCTGAGGGTGATTTAGAGTGACTTTCACATAGTTCATTTTCCTCAGGGCATGTCTGAACAGCAGCACTGTTTGATCAAGCCAAAACAGTACAGCATCAGCAGAAAAGAGAGTTTGCTTCCCATGCAGGCACTGCACAGCCACGTTAAGGTCTCTTCTGCAGCTTCCACCTTTGTTAGCAGCAAACCTACTGTTTCTCTACAGCAGTTTGGTGCAGCACATGTTATGTTGCACAGTTACTGTCACCTAGAAAATAGCTTTTAGAAGTGGAAACTAGCATTGCAAATGCTACCCCTCTGCCAGTCTTCAAGGGAATAGACAGCATCAGCTATATAAATGATGAAACTTTGCACATCACCATCCTCTGTATCACCAGGATCTTTAGGCAGTCTGGGTTCAGGATGCATGAGACTGATTTATACTTACTGAACAATTTTTAGTCCAAATTTGAGTGCAACACAGCAACTTACACATTCCTCTTAAAGATCTTTCTTGGACAAATCCATAGGTTTTTAACCTTTAAAGTTCCAACTGTTTTTTATTTGATTAAAAACTCAAAGAATTTCACTTCTCAATGAGATGAAGTGTAGACATCATTCCTTCTCTGCAGGCACATCCTTCTCTTCCCACTCAAGGACTTTAGAGTCAGCACCCTTTATAAAGTCATGTATTAAGCATCTGTACAGATTTCCAGGGGCACAAACCACCAGTTAATAGGGCATGATAGTAGCTCTGAATTGCTGGAAAGCTACAGTGTTGTTGATAGCTCACACTGCTCTTCCTGGCTTTAGGTCACTGAAGCTCTCCTGCAGCCTTAGTGCTATCCTTGGCACAGAATATTTGCATGTTGTAACTACACTAGTAAGAACTTCCAGAGAGGCCTTTGGTTTCTGTGTTTTCTAGACACAGAACTCCAACCTTGCTACTCTTTCCACCAGCAACTGACTGAAATCCAGATTGAGCTGTCTCCATCGTCTGCTTCTTTACAGGAGAAACATTGCATTCTGCAGAATCCCCTTAAACTTATCCAGAGGAGATAGTGAGTCTGAAAACTATTTTTCTCCTTAAAGCCTACCTGAGCTAAAACCCGTGAGCGTACCAAGAGTGGCACTGACTTCCCTTATCACTTTTACTGTGAGATATTATGAGCTGTAAATTCCTCATCTTCAAAGGGATTGCCAACACCATCCATGTGTATTTGGTGGCACTTGTAGTGCTCTGTCCCTTCCCAGCACACTTGCTATCCAAACAAGCACCTAAGCATATTTACTCATTAGCCAGATTAGTCAGATTCACTGCTGTGAACTCCAAATAGCCTATTTCAGTTCTTATACCAATCAAGCAGTGAAAACATCAGCTAGAAACCATTTTTCCATAAATAACTGCTTCTTTTCTCTTTTTGCTTAATAACCAGCTTCTACTCAGAAATTTCACTTGTGAAGTTTTATTATCCAATTCAGAAGCTGTAACTAAAGGACAAACAGGCAGCTTAAATTGCAGAAGGCTGTTAGGGGACAAATGCAATGCAAGGCTGGCATTAATTTCTAAACCAGGTTTTTCATTATTCCAGGCATTGTGCTGCTAAGTTCACTAATGTTAATGCCTGCAGGCATGTTTCTAACAAGAAATACTCCTACTGTTCAAGGCAAAGCTATAGGAAAAGGCTTCAGATCTCCTATAGTTCACCCAAATATACCAAAGTCCTCATCAAGCAGTTATGTTCAAGGTGCAAATATTAAGTCTTTGGGCTTTAATTTTTTGGGGGAGGAGAGGTGAGGAGGTGGGAGCTGTTTTATTACAGTATTCCACATTAAGTATGGGGCAGGGCAAAGGAAATGAGAATAAAACTACCAGAGTGACCTTCAGCTTAAAAAATTAAAAAAAAAAAAAAAAGAAAAGACTGCTTAGTTAAAAAGCCTCCATGTGAAGAGACAGAAAAACAACAGCTTGTAATCAACACACTTCTAATAGTGAACAATGGTTTCTCCTGTATGTGCCAGCAAGATTGCTTTTGAGGAATGCTGCATACTCATCACAATAGCATCCTTATTGCCAAGGGAGGACAAGGAGAAAACCCACTGGGGAAATCTGAGCTGTACTTCTACCACTGGCACACAGGTGTTTACAGCACCCACACTATCCAGCCACAGAGAGCGAGGCCTTTACAGTATAGGAGTGCTCAGACTTCACCACTTCCAAATAAAAAAAGTGGGATCACTGTTATTCTTCATTAACTCCAGCTTATACCACCTTGTTCTGATAATGCCAAGTTACCTTGCACAAGCTGGAGCTTGGCCAGAGGCTATTTTAGAAGCAGGGAGCTGTTTACTAGGTGCCTTCAGTGCAAATCATCTTTTCCCAACCCTTATTATACTTCTGATGAGGAATAAAAAGAGCAGGGAAGGCAGCTAAAAAAGTCTTTTCTGTGGCTAATCAGTTGTAGACAGTATTCCAAGAACGTGGCATTCAAGCAACTGCTAGAAAAAAACAGATAGCTAACAGTGTTGACTGAACAGCAGTTCCCACATGAAGTATAGTAGTACCTTAGACTTAATCAAGACTCACTTTCAAAGCTTTACACCAGAAGTTAGCATTTTACAGAAGACAGTAAGATGGAGAGATGAGAGAGCAGCAGTCTAAGATGTTCCTCAGACACAAAGACAGTTTCAAGAGCAGACAGACCTCAGTAGCACAGCAAGTGGAGTAGGTTTGTGCTGTAACTGCCTGTCAGGCAAGTCAGCTGGTTAATGCAGAACTAGAAACAGGCTTCTCGTGTTAAAACCACATTTGCTCCAGAGGCAATTGCATGGCTGGGAAAACATCTGTCAGACTGCAGATTTGTATCTGTCAGTGTCACATCCACTCAGAGCTCTAATGGAAGGTCTGTCCTGACACGATAACAGAGTCACTTCCGACATTCCCTTACCAGCAGTACCGTGCCGTACACATCCCGTGGCGTGGCATGATTCTGATATATTAGAAAACTGCTGAGATACCAACTTTGTTTGCTGATAAAAAACTGCCATTTTTCTATTTACATTCAAGGTGGTTCTCCAAATGTGTGAGTTTTTTTTTTTTTCTATGGGCTCTATCTAACAGCAACTAGACAGCACCCATACGTTTCTGACAGTCGGGCACTTGTTATACTCAGCTCAACTCTTCAGACAGCAAGTGCCCCAGAAGTTAATCACGTACCTGCAACAAGCAGCTCAGGAGCTCAGGGTAGGAGCTGTCTACACAGTTTCAGAATCACCTTATTAGAAAAGCGAAGGTCACACTGCTTTTGGATCTTGTCTGGCAAGTCTTCCTCCTCGCTCCTCCCCTGTGAAGAAGGATCACATTGGTCTCCAGCTGCTCCGCATCCCGAGTCCCTTTCACTCCTGGCTTTCCCATTACATAATCGCGTCTAACCATCAGCTTTTGCTACAGGCGGTCAGGGAAAGATCCCTTACTGCTTCACCTACCTGCTAATCAAGGCAAGAGTTTCACAAGTGGTTTAGAGTTCTTCAGGTCTATTCAAAAGCAGCATCTACTGACAGATGCAGATGTCTCTACACCTGCATTCGTGTCGGGAAAAGGAAC
>NW_021938949.1:13154259-13307958 GCF_001715985.3 Manacus vitellinus
AGACTCATGGAATCATCAAGGTTGGAAGAGGCGTTTAAGATCATCCAGTCCAACCATCAACTCAGCACTGCCACTGTGACCCCTAAACCACATCACCCGGTGCCAGATGCAGATGCCTCTTGAACACCTCCAGGAATGGTGACTCCACCACCTCCCTGGGCAACCTGTTCCCGTGCCTGACCACCCAAAGAGTGAACATTTTTTTTCTAATATCTAATCTGAATCTCCCCTGTCTCAGCTTGGGGCAATTTCTTCTATTCCTCGCCATGGGGGCATGGCAGAAGAAACTGCCCCCCCCCCTTACTACAACCTCCTGTAGATGGGCTCCTCCCTGAGCCTGAAAACTAAACGAACTCAGCTCCCTCAGCACCTCTGTGACCCTGCAAGAGGCCCCTTACTGGCTCTCCAGGCAGCAACAGGGCAGGACTGCCATTACCACAGAGTCCACCCCAGACCGCCGTGGTGTTTGGTAACACTGCTGGCCACCACCAACCCCAGCCAGCCTTCCTTCCGTGGGCTCTGAGCAGGCAGCAGGACCAACCTTCCTGGTTCAGTGAGTGTGTCTGTCTCAAACATCCAGTAAGATCATTCCCAGTATGCCCATTATATTTAGTAATTCATGCTGTGTTGGGGCAGTAACTACAAAAATGCATTAGGAAATTGCCCAATACAGGGTTTTGTCACCCTTCCACTGAAGTTGGTCCTTACTAGAGCAAAAAAAGTGTATTGCAACTTCTCTGATGTGGTATAGTTGCTGGTAAAACAGATCCCAACTTGTTTGAGGTTCACCTAAAGTCTTAAGAGGTTTCTGACAAAATGAGTTTTAAGGGAATGGACTGTGACAGATCAAATTCAGAGGTTGCCACGACAGTCATTGTTTAATGTAAAATTAGTGGTTTATTTAAGCTTTGGAACTAAGTGTAGTGCAGCTTAATTTTCTACTGTCTTTATGCATCAACCACCATGGAAGAGATGATAAAATGCTACTAAAAATACCCTTAAAAGTTCAGAATCTTTTTTGAAAGCAGTAGAAGAGCAAGCACAGGCACTGGGTTATTTTCACTGTTGATAGCTAATGGTCTGGACTGTCTGGCAAACCAATATTGGCCATGGCAGCAACCTTCTGTCAAGTGAGCAGATGCAGAGGTAGCCTTTGGGCCAGGACTTTAATTAGACATCTAAGTCCCATTTAGATACTTGAACCTCTACTGAGATTCCTGTTTTACTTACATAACCATGGGTGGAGTCTCCCCTGCATGCAAGTGTCCCAATCCACTTCAGTGAGAAGGGTCGTGGCCTTTTGTACAAAAACCAAGAATGCAATTACAACAGAGCTGACTGGTAAAAGCCATCCAGTAATAGCACAGGCCTGAAGAGAAGACCAGCAATCTCTTTTGTCATAATTTGAAAACTTTTTGCCTTTGAGAAACTTTTAATAGTGATTTTGTAGCCCATATTTAGTAAATGGTGCAGAGAACAAAGCAGGTTCATTCACTTCAGTTTTTTATCTTTGTAAGTGGGCTGCTTGCTCTGTACAGGCTTGTACAGGGAATTTTCAGTCTGCTGTGGAGAAAGCAGAAGGCTGTTAATCCTTCAAAATTGCTTAAAAGCTTCTCTTGCTTTGCCCCCTTCATCCATCCCCAGTTAATACTGAACAGGGGCAAGGCTTTAGTGACCTCAGATCCTCACAGCTGGGGAGCAGAAAGAACCTGCTTCATGCTTTGCCAGGAGCTGGTGAAGAACACTGGCATGTTCAGCTAAAGCAGCTGAGTAATGTGCTCTTCAACTGTGCTAGGGATGAAAAGGTGAGAGTTTTCTCTCATTTATTTACTGTTGCTCCTTAGCTGTGCACTAATAATGTGAAACTGTGAACATGCAACATGCTAGTACAGGGGATAGTTTTCTCTTCCTTGAAGAAGAATGGCAGGTTTATCAATAAGATTCTTCCTCAATATTCATAACTTATATAAAGAGATTTGACAATTTTCTGGATTTATACTGTCATTTGAAGCATACCCTCATGCTTTGATGTTTTCATCTCACAAGCACTCAACATTTTAAAACATTACATGTGCTTATGGAATTCAGTGGGAATTATCTGCAGAAGAATTCTGGGGTCAGTTGTAGCCACTGTCACTATCATCTGGTTCTGCTGGAGCCACTCTGACCCCCAGCATAGTTTCCAGCAATGTTGATTTTAAGTGTTATTAATTATAGAGATTCTTTGGTTTCTCTTCAGGGACTAGACCACTGCCAGAGAAATTCA
The DNA here is from genome assembly GCF_001715985.3 of Manacus vitellinus. Taxonomy (NCBI): domain Eukaryota; kingdom Metazoa; phylum Chordata; class Aves; order Passeriformes; family Pipridae; genus Manacus; species Manacus vitellinus. Next base: position 13,156,526 of record NW_021938949.1, read on the forward strand.
TGATCAGATTAGGATTTGCCTGTAATTTGTTTTGTTAGAAAAAAAATGTTTTCCATCGTTGCAAATTCACATCACACTCTCCTTGTCTGCTAATGTGGCTATTTTAAATGTACTTATTTTTGGAGTTTCCTTCTGTCAGTCACACCCTGTGTCCTCTAAGTATATTCTTTGTGTATCCATTACCTTTAAATTTTGAACAGCTACTGTCAATATTTGTTCCTTTAATTAGGACCATATGTTGTGTTAGTTCCTTAATGGTGGCTAGTAAAATAAAACATGTGCTTCCTCCATTCCCACTTGGAAAGACAATGAATATGTAACAGATGTTTATCACACATATAGTATCTGTTCAGTTTTCTGCTGGTTTGTAGCACTCCTTGGAGCAAACTGTGTTCAGTAATCATCTTTGCACTCTAGAAAGTTTATCAGGGAAACAGACTGGTCCTCACAGGACATTTTTCAGGAGGATGTTTTAGCTGTTCCTTAGAAACAGCTGGTTTGCAGGCCCGTGGGGGGATTGTTAAAGAGGACAAAATGCCACAGTCTCTGTTGGAGGAGGGTGAGTGACACCTTCACCTTTACTTGCAGGTCCACTGGAGAGCACATGCACAGAGAGAAGGGGACCAAGCAGCTTGAGCAGGTTTTACCTTTTCTTATTTCACCTGACAGAAAGGAATGAGAAATTATTAATCCAGCTCTATACATGAAGAGGAATGAAAGTATATGAAGAGTTTGTACAGGTCAAAGTTTAATTTTTAAAAGTTTTGCAAAACCCACAGGGTAGTACTAAAACAAGACTTGCTCCCTCTACCAGGGTATGTTGTACATGCCCCAGAAGCTTTTCTAGCACTCCTCTGCTGAACCCAGTTTCCCATAGCCCTCTGTTTAAGAAAGCATCTGTTGGGTTTTGTACTCAGACATTTGTAATTGTGCAAATGACTGGCAAAGTGCAAAAGCACGTTTAAGATTAGTGTGAGAATGGACTCCCTTTATATCTGAATAGCAGAATCGATTCACATCAACATTAATGCTAAAAATACCCACCTTATCTATTTAAAAGGAAATCCTCAGAAGATGGTTTTTATGTGACAGCATAATTGAATGATGAGTTCTCTGATTCTGATTAGTGCTGTAAGTGGTACTTCATGATGACAGACTGTGAATCCAGGCCAGGGAAAATGGATTGTTCAAAACTCATTTGAGCATAAGCTTAAATTTAGGCTTCTGAAGGCTGTAGCCTAACCTGGGACAAGAGGTGCTTCTGCTGGCATGCCTTGCCTTCTGTCCTGAAAGAGCAGCTTTTATATGTAACTCTGCAGATGATAATTAGAAAGGTGAAAACAGTGCTATACATCATATTGACATAGAAAAGTATAATCTTTATTTATTATAGCTGAAGCTATCTCCTATTCACTTGTAGTGCTTCAAAAGAGGCAAATAGATACATTTAATGTCTTTTGCTGTGTTGAAACATTTTTGTCCCATGCTTTGGAGACTGATTTTGTACCTGAAGGCTGATGAGCAATGTACAAAGCATTTCCTTTCTGCAGCAGTTATTTTTAAAGCTCTATGCCACAGTTAACAAGCCTACTGGGAGCCTAATGTGTTAGCTGGGGAAACCCAAAGGAAATCTCTTTAGATTGCTAATTTGCATGTTTAAAACAATTTTTTTTTTACCTTTTCAGCACACAGAGTAGAAAAAGCTATTTGATCCATATGCTCCACGGTGTACTTGAGCTACATTCACATAGAATTACACATTCAGACTGGAGTAGTGTTGTTTTAAGACTGAGTAGTCAAATGTTTGGTAACTTCTTGACAGTCTTATTAGACTTCATCACCATAGTTCTGCTTTTTACAGCAAATACTTCCTGAAACAGTGTAAGAGCAGTGACACAAACCATAGTGTACCCCAGGGCATTGCATTTATTGTGACAGATTGTGTTGCAGTGACACACCTCTCCTGATGAAGCCTAGTTTGAACCTTCCCTGCTGTAGCCAAGAGAAAAAGAAATCCCTTGTTATCTCAACATTTGTGCCAATTTGTCTGATTTGCTTTGAATTTTAGAAGCACTCCTGAAAACAACTCACAGCAAACAGTTCAAACTGGAAGTGTCAGCCATTATAAAAACCAGAGAACACTAAATGGCTGATACCTATAAAGAAGAGAAGTCTAATGGAAACATTAGCTCCTGCACTTCATGATTAACTGCTGGTGTTAGTGGAGAAGCTGAGGGAGATTTAGAGACAAAATGGTTTTTTGAGTGATGTAAACAGGGAAAGTGGAAATCATCTGGAAACCTAAACCAAAACTGACAAATCAACTCAAACAGCTCCATCTTGTCTTTTGGTAACTCTGGCCACCATTTTTTCCTGCAAGTTTCCTGGTAAATTTTGCCTGGACATTGTTGTTTACTGCTCTGGGAGTAAATGTAACCTATGAAACGTAACCTATGAAACCCAGGACAGGAATATTGCATCAGAACAATCAGAACATTTAACACAGGCAATATTTAATACATGAAGTAGCTATTTTATCTATTAGTTGGAAAGACTATTAAATACAGTAGTCTGACTGTGAGTGATTGTTTGAGTTGCAATTAAGATTTTCAGATTAACTTCCTCAATACCAGCAATTACTCATTATACTTCAAGCTGACCCATAAGCTGTTCTGATGTTGTTTGTTCAAAGGCCTCCATTCTCCTTTAGATTGCCACAACCAAATCTACCTGTACCTCTCCCCTCTTCCTTTTACTTCCATTGATTCAAGTGTCAAGTAAAGACATTTTTAGCTCATTAAGATTAGGTGTACTTTCCCTCTGAAAATCTGCAGATGGATATAACTTGGACCAATTCTACTCTGCAGTAACTGCATTATGCTATTTTAAATCCTAAATTTCAGAGTATGTGCCTTTTGCTGCATATGATTTGCTGGTAGTATTCTGTGACCAGTTTAGACAGGGGTAGCAGAGATGCAGAGGGTGTGAAATGGAGGTTTGCAGTGGTAGATGGTGCACTGGTCACTGTGGGAGGATCACATGTCCTGAAGAAGGCTACAAAGCTGCAAGGACAAGAGAGTTCAGGGAGAGTACTATAGCCACCAACATATGTAAATCCTTATGCAAATCCTTAGGGAGGAGAGAGCTTGCAGATAAAGGAATTCAAGGTGTTAACTCTGCATGGTGAGCAGTGCTCCAGAAGTGTGCATTGGTGCTTGACTATTTTGCAAGTAAAATTTTACATTCTTGTTTCATCAGCTAAGATGCTTATTTGGGCAGTGCCAACTCCTTCCAAAGTTCAGGGAGGGCAGAGTTATGAGACCTGTAAACTGTGGGCAAGGATCAGAACAGCCTTTTCCCTAGTGACCTAATGACTCAGCTTTTAAAGAACTCTGGTTTTATAATTTTTTCTGTAGAGAAATGTGGGTTAAGTTGCATATTCCAAAAGTTCAGTGTAAATGTGATTTTTGTGGTGTTTTTGTTTGGAATAGCTCTAGTTTAGAAAATCCTCGGTTGCAGCAGAATTTCTGCCCCGGTGAAGCTGTTCCCTACAAACAGTTTACAGGAGGTGTCAGCAGCAGAGGTTTTCTAGGCACTGCATTCCTGCCTGGCAAGCAGGGCAGGGTGATGTGCCCCCAGTCAGCCGTGTGTGCAGCCCTGTCAGATAAGGGGCTGTGCTGCAGGATTACCCACCAGGCATTAGTCACTAATGACAAGACATCTTCCTTCCAACACAACGTGCCCTGCACATTCCCCAGGGTGAATGCACAAGGATTCTCAACAGCACTGCGTTTTTCTGCACAAGAAAACCTATCTGGTGTTCCATATGTTGAGGGCTCCAGTCAGTGGTTATTCTCTGGAAGGCAACTTCTGTAGGAAATACTTGAACGTTTTTCTTCCACTGTCTTTCAGAATTCCAAAATTGCAAGTGTGTATTCTTTGAAGCTGATATTATTTGCTATAAGAAATCAGATCACTTTATTACATTGAAAAGTACATTACCCTTTAAATACAATGAAGATGTTGTTCTTGTTCCTGCCTATTCCCTGGATGCTCTTACACCCTGACTGAACACCTGCTCTCCATTTTAGAGACCTCTGTTTTTTGAAGAGTCTCATATCTACTAGACTTTCCTGTGAAGTTTCTCTGCTGTTATTCATTACTTCAGCTACATTAACAATGGATATTCTGGATAGCCTGGGCTCTCCAGAGCTAGACACAGTAATGGTTCCCATGTTACCAGCTGGCCATGGCACTGGCTGAGTGCTAGCAAAGAGAACATGCTGTGCTGGAGCTTGTTGGATATTGCAAATGGAATTGGAGATGGGATATAGGTTATCAGACCTGAAATGATTCTGGAAGCAGTCTACTGGCATTAGGTACACATTTTTTTAACAGAAAAAATGAACAAAATGTGTAGGTACTACTAAGGTGCTATTTAGATCTGTGAACAGTTGTAACAGTGAGCAGTTTAGCTTTATATAGTATATGGTTACCCCTGAAGCTTATTTCTTATCAGATGATAGAAGGGATGGGTAGGGATGTGACCAGAGTGATTATTGTATCTCATATTTCTATTTTAGGTAGCAATAGAGGTTAATTCTGTTTGCTGGAGTGTCAATGTGTAGCCAGAATTCGTTTTCCTTGCATTAGTACCCATCTCTGCAGACCTGTATGTTCCTGGCAGAAATACTTTTGTTCCAGTGTAGGCTGGTTGTGTTCCCTCAAATAAGTTGACTTTTGCCCTTGCAAGCAATTCTGTGTGTGTCAGAAGGGTGAGGAAGGTGGAACCCTTGCCTGCACTGTTTTAAAATCAAACAGGGGTTGTCCACTTTCAGAAGATTAACAGCAAGACTTAGAAAGCTCTTCATGTGTTCTGGTAGAATGTTCTTTCCTATTGTATTAGATTGCTATTTATCATGTATGGAGTTTTAGGGATTGGAACTTTTTCTTCTCCTTTCTTCCAAACGTAAGCAAACCCAAATCTACATTTGTATTCGGATTACATAATGCATAGCCTAATAAAAATAAACACCAGCAGCTGTCACTGTCTACATTGCAGCAGCCAGTGACAGAAACTGGGGCCCACACTCATATGTGAGCTGATTTACTGTACTGAACAGGAAAATCCATGAGTGGGAGTCATGAGAGGGTCTTCCAGTGAAAACTACATTTAAAGTTAACTAGTATAGACCTGTTTTTTCTTTTTTTTTTATCTCCCTTTTTCCTTTCTTTAGCCAGAACTTTGCTATGACTTTATACCCTGGTGGTGGTTCCCATGTAAACAGTAGAAAGGATTCAAAGCCCGTTTGACTGAGCAGCAGTGGGTTCTTTACTCACTCAGTTTTGCATCATCTGGGTCACTGCTTGTAGCCTGGTTTTGTTCAGGTAAAGATAACGTGACATGATGCTTCTTCAGCTGGCATGTGCAGTGCTCTACAAATCCAAACTGCAAACTGAAACCTTGGAGCTCTATTTAAGTAAAGGTACAGCAAAGAGATTCCTTAGCAGCATGGAAGAGTCACCTTTAAACACTCCCCACCCTGCCATGCAGCCAGCCATCCTAGCTTGGTGTACACAGAAAATTCTGAGGAATTCACCTGTTTAAAGCTTTCAGGACACTAGATTATATACTATTACAGCTTGCAAAGAAGTAAAATAGATGCTACACAGTTCCAGTGATAATTATAATTTATATTTCTTTATAGCACATTCATTAAATGGTGCAATTGAGGGGGTTTTTTGTTAAAATTAAACCCATTTGGATGAGAAGGCTTGATCCTACTCTGTTGCACTCTTTTCAGGGTAGACTACACATATTCATGTTCTAAATGGTTTTTTTTTCCCCTCTTTAATTTCCCAGTAAATTCTGAAGTGACTTAGTGGTGCCAGTGAACCTAAGCCATTTTCATTCTTTGTAGATATTACATTTCCCCCTCCTCCCAGTGTTTGCTTCACCTTTCCCTTTCAATATGCAGAGAAGAGCCTATTTAAAAAAAGGGAAAGAGCTGTAATTAGGACACCAAATTACTAGATACACTTAATAACAGAATTAGAGATCAAGAACTTGGCAGGCACCTTAAATCCATCTTGGCTCTGCTTTTTTGGCTGTTGCTGAATCAGCTCAGGGCACAGTTTTAAAATTGAATCAGCAACCCTATTATTATAAATGGGAACTTTTGTTAAGCTCTTCAATTGATGTTCTCTCACACAAAGACCCCATCTCTTCTGGAAAATACCTTATAGTACACTTCTGTTTTCTGCTGCTGGTGTGTTCCTCATGCACAGTCAGAATGTGAGATGGAGGAGTCACATGAACTGTACCAATGGCTGGAACCACAATTTCCAAAGCAATGCTGGCAAAACTCTTCAAATGCTCTTCAAATGCTATTTTCTCCTCACAGCATGAAAGACTCTGCATGATGTGACCCATACAAATATAGATGACAACCAGGCTTTTTACATAAAATAGCTTAACAGTGATTTCCTACTTCCACCTCCTAGAACAGCGAGCTTGCCTCTACTTTGTGCCAAGTGCTAGAGGTGTCCAAGCTTCTCTGTGAAAAGCTTTAGCACTTTGCTGCTACAGGAACTTGAAATAACTCAGCTATTTCCAGCCATGTCTGCGTTTCACCAGTGTTTGGAGCGGTGACACATCCAGGAATGACGAGGTTTGAGATGAGAACCTATCCCACCCAGGACTGAATGCAGTGACTAGAGTTCCCTTTGGGATCCACCACTCCCATGGTTGGGAACTGTGAGAGTTCCCTCACTTCTCAGGTGTGTGAGCTGGCTAAATCTGGTATCAAACCAAACCAAGTCATGTCTGCAACAGCGACAAGCTCTTGGTCTCATTCATTAGGTGGAATTCAGCTACAGGATATGTGGGCACTCTTCATGACCCTTCCCATACATTCTGAGTCTCCTGTAAACTGGCTGTGGTGACTGTGACAGCACACACTGCTCTGACTTCAGTGAGAGAAGCCTCCAGTACCCGTGCTAAAGGCTCTGAGCTGATTCCTGCTGACCTCTCCACAGGCAGGCTTCATTATACATGGAAATGATTCACGGGCTTTCAGCTTTATGGGGTCCTCTAGGTCTTGGATCTCTACCTAAAAATAGGCTGCAGCAGCACGATTTGTGGGGATGCATTAAAATCACTTGCAGACACAGATTATCAGAATACTTTCCCCCTGCCTTTTTTTTAAAATGTGCTAAATTAGTTTTAGCTAATTGACAATTTTTTAATAAGAGTTTAAGAAAAAGTTAATCCAGCTATCTTGTTCTCATGAATTGTTAAACTCTCTAGCCTAGGCAGAGGAGACTACTACAGGATCTCTAAACTGATTTTCCTGGGAAATGGGGCTGTAACTCCATAATATTTTCTATAGAAAATGTTTAAATACATAGTGAGTATCTCTTGATATTTATATACTCTGTGCTAGTTTGTCCAGACTTTCACTTTGCTAAATTAAGCCATTGCCTCTTTTTACCTCTTGCAAGCAAATTGTTTTTTTCGTCTGTTTCTACCACAGAGCATAAAAATAACACTTAACTCTCTCATATGCTCCTAAAAAGAATGAAAGATAAGATTAAATTTATGGAAAGTAATTGGCTCCATAGGAAATGCATGCCTTGATTCCTGCAACAGGACAGGCCTGAATGCTTGCAGGATTAGGAAAGCAAACAGTAACACACACAGGAAAGCAATTCAAAATTAAGATCAGTATTTTGTGGAGGGGAGGGAAATACGATTATTGGTATTTTCTTTTTATTATTAATTTCTTTTTGCCACAGTTGCTCAAACAAAATGGAAACACAAAGAAGCTGTGAAATTTGTTATTTCTAAAATGGGCAGTAGGACTCAAAGTGAATGATGTCAGATTACTGTCAGAGGGAATGAACTTGTGTGCTCGGTGCCAACAGATGTGGTGGATTGCTGACATCAAGTGAAGGAACACGGTAAAAACACAGCACTTATGTGCTGGAGGAAAAATTATTAATTTACAGCTCTGCAGCTTTGAGCATCCTGACTCTTTGAACTGTCAGTTTTTAAAATGCTTTCCAGAGTGCCTCTTTTATTCAGGCTTCCCTCTCTGCACTGAGCAGAGTGCAGAAGTGCTTTGACTTTTCTCTGAAATGTGCACCTGATGGGAGGTGTGAGGACAAAAGAGAAGGAGAACTGTTCTAAAGGGTCTGTACAACCTGGGGAAATGCCAGAAGGCCACTTCAGACAGCTCTGCAACCTCTTCATCCTGACAAGCCCAAGAAGAGAAGCCAATTTGGGAACTTTAAATTCAAACTTTTCTATCTATCCTTCTCTCCATGTAAATAATTCTTCCTTTTCACTGCTACCCATTAGTCTGAAGGCCTGCACAGTTATTCCAAATTAAGTGTATATTCCTTAAAAACCTTATTTTAAAATAACCTAATCCAGATAGTGGAACAATGCAGAGAGAATTTCTCCCACATGATGACAGGCAAAATTATTTTTTCTCACCATTTGATGTCTACAACATAACAAAAGGACAGGTTTTAGAAAATTTGTAATGTTTGGACGTGGTTTAGACTGAATGTATTTTCAGATGAAAGCAGGAGAGCATTTGGGCAGCTTCCAATGTCAGTTAAAATCCTCTATTTCTTTCCAGTTTCCCAGGCAGTGAAGCAGCAGGGACAGCTCTTGTACCCCAGGGGCTGGAGCTGGCAGCTGTGCAGTCAGCTGGCTTGCAAGAGGCACAGGGATATCCCAGAGCTCCACACCTCCAGGAAAATACATGTTCCTGGCATCATAGCAGGATAATTGGAAATCCAAAAAACAGTTTATGTTAATTTTGGTGACAGGTCAGAGAGAGGGATTTTCATTATCATGCCACTGTATACTTCATTTATTTAGAGATTTGGTGCTTCAAGTACTGAAATTTCTGCCTATTTGGCTCCAGGATAAAAAAAAAATCACTGCAACAAATATTTTAAACTTTGTACTATAAATGTAGAGAAAGGAACATTGGATGAGAAGCTTGAAATGGTAAGTATCAAGTGAGGCTTTTGTTTTAGCAGGATCCTTCTTAATGATTTTGTGATATCCCATTTTAACAATATTTTCTTTAAACTAGAAAGAAAAAAATATTTACAGATTTTTTGAATAAAACTTTCTCTTTGCCATGTTTTAGGGTATCCTCAGTCACCTGTAAATGTAACAGACAAACAGATGTGGCTTTTTTTTTCCTCTCTGCACAACCAATATTCTTTCAATGCCATCTTGAAGACTTCTGCTTTTCTAACTCACCCGTGAACTAATGTGGAATTGGGTTAAAATAACATTTGTGCTATATTCATAAGTAATACCAAGAAAAGGAGACTGTACTTCCTGGGTCTGAAGTATATTTTTATAGGTAGGTGAGTTATAAAACCTCTAAAATAGGAGGCTATTAGAATAGAAATGCTGACATAGATGTTCCTGGAATGACCTGACTGCGAGGAATTGAACTTAAAATTCTTTGAAAATAATGAGGAGTTTAAGTATTGCTACAGTAACACAATACTGGTATTTTAATTTTAAATGTTAGAAGTCAGGTAGCTGGATTTACTTGCTTTTCTCTGTACTGAGTTCTGCTAAGTCACTTAACCCCAATGATCCAGGGCTGCCCTGGATAGCAGAGTACCTAAAGGGGCAGCAGGGAGAGAACACATAGCATTTAACTCAGCACACAGGCTACTGCTTCTTCAGTTAAAAGGAACAGTTATATTATCTATGAAGTGAAGAAATTCACATATAAGAATAGAAAAATTGGTATCTGGAAGCTTCTCTAGAGAGAGAAGGCACCCACCAACTCCTCCTGCATATTTCTGCAGCTGGTACCCTTTGAGGGTGGCATGGCAGCACCAGCCATTCACCTCTGTGCTTTGGCACTGATCAGACTGGCACCACTTTTTATCCCAAGGCTGAGCAGAAGCTGGTTGTGCAGCTTCATCATTCCAAATTATAATTACATGTAAATGGGCTATTTAATTTGAGGAAACACTAAGATCCTCACCTTACACTGTTACTACCTGCATTGGTAACTACATAGAGGAGTGACTGTAACCAGGTTAAAAATTGTAGTTGTCTCATGATATTTCCAGAAACCTTTAAATGTCTGTTCTGTGCTGGATCAACAGTGTGCAGGGAGCCAGACAATCTCATGCCCCTGCAGTTGCAGTTCAGTGTCTGATCCTGTGCTTGCAAGAAAACTGCTCAAATAGGCATTCAGTTAATGTCAAAGAAATGCACAACAGCAGGAGGATTTTCATACTCAGGATGCCCTTTTTGAAGAAGGGTCTAAAATATTGCTACTGGGAGAAAGGGAGATATGCTGACAGTTCCTAAGGAAGGATTAGCATTCCCTTTCCTGTATCTGTGAGCCAGCTTTAGCTGACTTGCCCTTTTATTCTTTAGTATTTGCTTTTGCATTTTCACTGATGTTGAGCCCTCAGTGGGCAGAGACAGAGATTAAATTCTTCCCAAGGCTCTGAAGTGGGATATGGCAGTTGAAGGATGATAATTCAGTGAATGGCTGAGCACTTCACTGAGACAAGGGGCTGTGTGGATATACTGTGGCAGCACTGTATGATACCCCAGAGTATCTCCACAATAAACAGAGCTGTTTTTTTCATCCCTTTATTGATGAGGCAGATATCCTAGTATTTTGATGGCTACCAGAGCTTATTTAGTATTCACAGAAAAATTAACTGTAGGCGGAGAAAGTGCTTTTCTCATTTCCCTTCTAACTCCTGCTCTCCTTTGCCCAAAGCCTTCTGCCAGGCCAGCCTCCCACATCTTCCTGATTTAATCTCTAATACCCCTCCAGTAACCTATTCATGAGAAAAATTCTTTATATTCTTGTTTCCCTGCTGCATAATTATCTGCATTTTGTGGTACTCAGGCATTCCACATATGAAAGGCAAGAAAGATTTTCTTCAAAATTGCTGGCTGATCTATATGATATGTCCTTGAGTTTTGAATATCTTCCAGGCTGGAGATTGCACAGCCTCAGTTTGCAATATGTTCCAGTGTTTCCCCCTCACTGTGAAGAATCCTTTTTAATGATTTAACAGAGATTTTCCTTGCTGCAACTTATGACTGTTGATTCTTGTACATCTGTTGTTTTCAGCCACTCTCACAGTTGCACGAAGTGTTTTACCTCAGTAGCATGTTGGAGCTCCATACACAGTTCTGTGCAAGCAAATAACCTATCTCCAGTTAATATATCCACTGAAACCCCTTACATTTTGGTTAATCTTACTATGATCCTTTAGAAGAATGCAAACCTGCAGGGACTAATGGGCTCAACAGGCTTCCAGAAGTCTGCTAATTCATTTCAAGGAGTGGGTATTGCAGTTATTCTTTTGACAGATGTTTCCTTGTTTTGTCCTAGACTAATCATTTGATTGCTGATTTTTAAAGGTTCTCAAGTTAATAGTGTGCTGACAACCTCAAGGGAGGAAGTGAGAATCATGCTTTCTTTTCCTTTGGCAGGAAATAAGTCAAGGTTGAAACACTGGCAGCCCAGTAAGGCACATGTTCTGGCTGAGTATTGCTGCTCATCACTGCTTGTCCTTTGCACTCCACATGTACACAAACATGATGTTCTCAATAATCCTGCAGTTATTACTAAGCATTTAACTGGTTTGGCTCCCTCTTTGGAAGCGAAATACACATTTATGTTCATAATTTGCATGTTTGAACAAGAGTTCAAACCATCAACTGTCTCCAGACTCAGTTGTAAAGACAAAAGGAGAAACTGTTTTGAGAATCTGTTCAAAAGCAGGTCTTGTCTAATCTAATATTAACTCCTTCCATAAGAAGAAATAATAACAGGGTTATTCTGTCCAGCTAAATAATGTATGAAAAGTGGCACACATGGCTGTTTTCATTACAGTCTTTCCCAATAGCTTGAGGTTCACCACTTTTCTTAGCTTAGGGAAAGATCCTATGAATAGGAAAAGTAATGAGAAAACAGTCATAGTGTTATGAAGGTTGCAGAAGCTCTAAGTGGCATGAAATGGATTTTATTCTTCTGTTTGCACTTGACAAGTACTTCAGCTGGTCTTATTACAGCACAAATTTTTGCTTCATAATCATCACTATATTAAAGCATTTAAGGCTTTAATTTTATGTAGGAGTATTGGAAATGGTTGAAGTGTTTCATCAAAGAGACTATGTTGAGCAAAAATATTGAGTTCTAAATTTAAAAAGCTGATATTGTTTAGATGGGAAAAAAATCACTTTTAAAAACAGATAATGTGTATCAGGAAACTGTTTCTGAAAATGAACAAGTCTTTGTTTTGAGGAGAGAATCGAAGTGTCCCCAGCTGATATACACTCACCAACCAATGAAGATGGGAGAATCAGAAAGGGATCTTTCAAGCAGGTTTTGACTGAATAGTTTAAAAACTACCAGAGTAAAAAGTGTTGAAGAAAGTCGGTAGCATGATGAAGCTGAAGTAGCAGTTTTAATTATGCCCCTAATATATTAAAGGAAAAACAAAAGTAAAGAAAAATTCAGTAAATAAATTAGAAAAAGTCCAGAATGTATTAAGACCATTCTGCATGGGAGGTTTTATAGTGCTTGTGTGCAAGGGGCCGGGCAAAGGAAGTGGGAGAAGTGCAAACATTTGGATCAAGGTGATTTCAGTGTCGTGGGTTTATCAGGAGAAACCGAACAGTGAGATAACTGCACATCAGGAGAACTCGGGCAAACTGGGGAAGCTCCTGTAGCAACAAAATAACGGCTCAAAGCAGTTTAAAGTGGAATTGATTGCTCAGGAAAGAAAATCAATGTGCAGAAGTCAGTCCAAAAGAAGGACTGAGTCGTGAGAGGGAAAAATCCACACATTCCTCTAGACCTCATTAATCAACTTCGTTCTTTTCCTGATCCCCATAAAACATTAGGCAGTTTCTGGGGCTGTGGCAGTGCTGGCTGGAGGCAATAAAGGCAGTGCCTGGGTTTGAATGTCCCAGCAGTCATGCTGGTGGATAAGGGAGTGTCGAGGAAAACTTGTTTACCACCATTTCATCTCCCTTTCCATTACCTTTTTTTCCCCCCAGGAGGTAAGTCAGTTTAAGTCTGACCTTTCTCCTCAGTGGTTTGTTACAGCCTGTTCTAGTCCAAATTAGAACTGCTGGTTACTGCCAGCTCCACTGCAGGAGTGGGAGTGCCTTGAGAACTTTCTGCTGAGTAATACCTAGAGATCTGATTAACATGTATCCAAAGCAATCTGATTAACATCTATCAAAATTAGCTACTTTTAACAACAAACAAATAATGACTAATACAAAAGCATTCACTGCCAACAGCTATGATGTTCTCTTTGAAGCCAGAAGAATTTCCCCAGGATTTGATGTTCATTAGTGACTTACTTCTTTTTGCTGAGCCAACTGGATTCAGTTTGTTGTGATCAAAGCTCTCTGGGTAAAAAGAGAATGAAAAATGAAGAAAAGTAAGCAAACACTTTTTCTTTCCAGAAAACTGCCCTGTGTATCTTATTTGTTTAATGTATCCTTCAAAAATGCTTATATGCTTTTTTCATTCCTCTCTGTAGAGGGTCTTTATTTCCTTCCATAAGCCTTTGCTTTTGGTGTCCTCCTGAAAGACTTTGATCTCTTCATCAAAATTCCTCTTGGCTTTGCAGAAGGTTTTCAGGTCCTTCCTGAAGTCCCATTTCTCTTCTTCCAAAGTCCTGGAAAGCTGCTGCTTCCGGAATTTAGATGTGTTTGCCTGGAAGTTCTCACACTGTATCTTTGAGTAGTTGAAAGCAGGTATTTCAGAGTAAGGTAAGAAGAGATGAATTCTTTGCACAGGTACTTAAATGTGCTTTGTCATTTTTGATCATTTTTTCAGGATCGATTTTGCATCTTTTCTGCTTTAGACTTTTGTCAGGTTTATGAATCAATGATTCAATGGAATAGAATATAAAATCAGGGGAATCCAGAGGTGCAGTAACATGGAATTTATACTTTGGTTACTTATTTTTACACTGTGTAGTTGGCAAAGTGAAGTTGCCACCCCCCCAGCCTCCTCACTGGCAAGGAGGTACAAGAAGTGGAAAAGATATTGCTCCTGGCATAATGTTGGTAGAACATTGTAATCCTTCCTTGGGGCCTGAGATAAAAGCAAAACTTCTCTTCATTTGGATAGGTACTCGTTTGCACATTAGCCAATTAAATTATTCTCTTATTAAATATTTCCAGAAAGTATGACCTAAATGGGGCTTGTTCATAGACAAAAAAATCCAACTTTTGATCTATCCAGGAGATGTTTTAACTTGACTCCCTTACAGGTGTGGCAAACAGCAAGGAAACCCACTTTCCTTCTGCTGGAAGCATAGCTCTTGGCTCTTGTCTAATGCTGAGCCACAACAGGTTTTCTGATTTTGTTCCCAACACAATCTGTGTGTGACTGTCCATGTTTAAATCAGGGTGTCCATCAGTGTTCCTCTTTCCTGGAGTTATTGTGAGGTGTTAATAAACCAGTATGTTTATTTACATTGAAATTAGAAATGTGCAGAACACTATTAAAATATAGTATGTGTTTGTTTTCAAATTTCAGGTGAAAAGTACAAAGTATAGATTTACTACTTATTTTGTTTTGTCAATCCAGCAATGTAACAGAGGGATGAGATCTGAAAAGTGTATTCCTACTGCTTTACCAGTCATTTCAATAAACATGTGTCTGGTGTTCCTTCTGTACATTAAGAATACCTTGAAAATCAAATGCTGACTTCACAGGTATCATGAGGAGACATGCTTTTATGACCACATAATATAAAATGGGAATAATCTATATTATTGTAAGCTTCAAAACATTCTTACTCCTTAATGACCAGCAGACCTGAATAAATGCTTTATATTGACCAGCTCTTTGTTATTATAATCCTGCCTGCAGGAATTAAAACCCAGGGTGATTAGAGGAAAAATGGCATTGAAATAGTTGTGAAGATTAGTATTTCAGTCCTGAGTGCAGTGGATTTATATTTGCAACATTTTCTCCCTCATAATGCATCACTTTATTTGTTTTTAAGCCAACTGCATTTCAGTTTTGTCAGACTACTTGGTGCAAGAAGGGAACTGGCCTGGACTTGGAATCCAATAAATATTGAGCTGTGTTGTTCTAATGTGCTTTCTGGTTGTATTCCATCTACCCTGCACAGAGATGGGAGGTCAAACAATATTGGCTGTACCAGCAGAGATATTGTGTTCAATAGACCTTCATGCACTCAGCCAGTGGAGACACTTTTTAATTAAAACATTCTATAATGATTCACTGGCATCTGGAAATTTGTGCATAATTAAAGATAAACTAGTAAAATAAAATGCAGATTTCAAATGTAGTTCTGTAGTTCTGCTAGCTCATTTATCAAGAATGTATTTTAATTTCATCTTTTACGGGCTATAATAATGACTTTGCCTTTTTAAACAACGTCTCAAAGATTAACTATTTTTCCCTTTCCTCTCTTTTCTACATAATGTTTAATTCCAAATGTAGATATTGCATAAAGAAGTCCAGATCAACAAGAACTTGTATGAGATCTACAATTCTGTAACTTCCAGAAAAGGAGCTACTTGGTTCCTAATGCTTAGATTTACCTCTGCTGTCATATTATCCTTCAGTTGTAAAGATTTATTTGGCCTGGGCCAGTTCCAAACTAAACCTTGATTTTGCAGTCTCAACAGATGCTGATATTTTCAAATTAAAATGATTCATTTATCTTAAACCTAGGTTGAATATCTCAGTTTATACATTTGAAAGAAGACCATCTCTTGATGATAAATATCTAGAATATTGTACTAGATGGGGCAATTTATTTGCCAAGTACAGCTCTCAGTCACTCAGGTCAGATGAGAACTGTAAATCCAATCTGCATTAATACAGAGAAAGAGCAAATCTGAAATGTTATTTATCAGTCTGTGACTGAAGACAATCCTCACTGTCCTTAAACTTGATGGAGGGAAGAGGAGGTTGGGAGAAAGGAGGGGGAAGGAACGACATGGAGTCTACTGCAGACAAGTTATCCATGTGATATATGAAAAAGTCTGATTTTCCATGGGATTCTTGGAAAATTTGGACTCAGCCATTGTAAATGAATTAGCTTTCCTATGAAAGACATTGCTTACCAGATTAACCTTAAAATGTGCAGCAAAACCAAAAGAAATCACAACAAATAGAGGTGTGGAAGAAGAAAAGATTTAATTTTCCTAATTTATCTTTAAGCCTGCTGTGTATCACTTTCGCCTTTCAAGGACTATGATAATAAAGCTATTTTTATTCTCTTCCCTCTCCTCATCCACTGCCTAAAATATCCCAGCCAGAGGAATGGATTTGCATTTTCTGCTCCACAGAACTTGATAAGAAAGTGTTGGGTCTGCAGAAGGTGCCCAGAACTTGCCTGGCCCTGCTTCGTGCAGGAATCAGAAGTTCAGCACCAGAGGATTAGGCAGGAGAATCAAGATATTTATTCTATTTTTGCCATGCTACAAAGAAGTCTAGAATCTTTTAAACCAAGGAGAATGTTTGCAATATATTTTTGGTACTATCACTGTGTAGTTTCCTTTCTGTGGAAGGTAACATCAGCCCTGCTCTTTGCTTTCAGTGCCTAAAGGGACAATATCTTCACCTTTGCCTTTCTATTTAAGGCATGATGGAGGATGGTACTTTAAATCAACTCACCAAATTGTTTCTAAAGGTCACAAAATACCTGCTCAGCTTGTTGAAGTTTCATTTATGAGGTCTAATTTTTTGAGATGTGGAAGGAAAATTAAAATTAAGTCCACTGAGTTATATCTACAGCAAAGGCAGTTTTTTGGTAGATTTTCAATATTTTTTCCATTAAGAGGATTTTAGAAGTACCTTTTCATGCAAATGAGCCCTTCATTTTTAAGTGGTGTGCAGGGATCCATCATTTTAAAAAGTTAACTTCACAGAACATGACACCTGTGATGGTGCTTCTGGTGCAGATGCTGCCCAAATGGATTTTGGGATTGCCAAGGGATATGGAGAATGAGCCTCTGCTCTGAGTGCCTGTGGAAAACTGCATGAAGTGTTTGGAGGCTTTTAGAGACACAGTGTAACCAGTATACCTGGAGTAGAGATAAATGCACACTGAGTTTGAAGAGCCTTATCTCCAGTCTAACTGTCAGTGTGAAGTCATGTTGAACTTGAGATTTCAGACAAAACTTTAATTAATTATGAATAGGTATCAAAACTGCTGGTATCAGTGGTACCAGCTGGTTTGACATTTGGAACACTTTTGCATCCAAACCCTCATATCCAGGTTATTGCTCATAAGGTATGAATATGAACTATCTTGAAACAGGTGTATTGCTATAAATTTCCTCCCCAGACAATATGAAGAACCACAGCTCATTAAATGCAACAGATAAAAAGTAATTGATAGTTCTTTATGGCTCCCAAGTGGCAGCTAATTTCAGCTGATGTAAAGCAGATAGTGATATCTCACTAAGGATGGGCAAAGGATATGAACATTTGCTTCCCCTTTTGAAGAGGATAACATTCACCCTCATAGCTTAAAGAACTAACTTTTTGGCATTGTTTGCTTCAGTGCATGAACCCTTGTAGGAATGCAGCAGATCAAGTCATGTTGAAAGGCTCTATATCAGACACTTTCCACTATTATATGGAGTATGTAATTACAAGTAATAGCTCTGCTGCTGAGCATTTGAATCTTCTTCATAGAAAGTGCATGTGCACGCATTCTCTTGGGATAATTACACATAACATTGTAAACACCCAGCTACTTGAGGGATATTCTTCCATTTTCTGGGTCTGTACTCCATCTCCACCAAAAACTAAGCTAAATTCTGCTACAGAGTGACAAATGCCACTTTGGTCATCTCTCACTGTGAAGAATATATTTCGTTTGTTTGTTTTCATCCACTACTCTGTGGAGAAATATGTAAAGCCAGAAAAAAAACCCAACATTAGCATTTGCATTTGAATAAAATACTTTTGCTTCCTTTGTGTGTTGAAACCTGCTTTTCAGACTAAGTAAAACAATTGTCTTTCTTCCTAATTATCCTGAATTTATTGCAATAGTTCTTAATTTAAACTGCAATTGCTCTTCCTCGTCCTTTTTTAAGAGAAGGAATCCTGAGTAGGATTCAAGAGAAGGAATCCTGAGTAGCTTGGTGGCAGTGAAGTAATTTCTAAAGCATGAGAAACTAGCAACTGGTGTAATAATGTCTGTGCTCACAAGACTGTTAATCTCTTTAACATTGCATTAGCATTTTGTTGTACATATTTGGGTGGTTTTCACTGTGTGACAGCTTTCACTTGACAGTTACTGAAAGGACTTTGTCAGAGTAAAACCAAACTAAAGAAGGGAGACATAAAGCTCTGTCAGCTTCACCTGCACTTATTAAGCTTCTAAAACTTCTTGCATGGCACAAAATTAAAACATAAGGATAGGGTGATATCTAAGCATGTCAAACAGCAAAATGCAGGGAATTTGGGTTCTTCATTCATTTTTTCAAAGCATTTTGATGAAATTCTGTGGCAGGCTGTGTCTAATCCCATCTCTCTGCTAATACTCTTGCCATTATAGCATCAAGCTGAAGACCTGAGCAGTCTTGCAGGAGCTCATCAGGGAGAGCCAGCCAGGAGCTGCATTTCTCAGCCTCTCTCAAGCCTACCTTCAAAAGGCAGCAAAGATTGAGGCCTCATTTAGTGCACATTGTCACTGACCTAAACTGCTGTTTTAGTATTGATTTCAGTGGAGCAAAACAAGGCCCTTGCAGTTCTAACTGCAGCTATAATATATGGAAACTGGATAGTTACAGCTGAGGGCAAAATTAACTCCAGTATTTGGAGAGAGGGAGAAAGTTGTACATTTGCAATTATGAGGAACCAAAAATATTTTTAATTAGTCACAGGACATTCAATGTCTTAATAGCACAATTTAAGCTTCTAGCATAAATAAATTCTGTTCAGAAATTTGTATGCAAGACAGCAGCAAATAGGCTGAGCTAACAGTCCTCTAGAAATATTAGCATTCTCACTGGTTTCAAAGGGTAGGTCATGTACAATTATGTGTTTGTGATAAACCACTATTGAAAGCTGAATTGGAAAAATAAGGTAGAAGATTATTTCATTGCTAACACAGGACTAATTTTATATCCAAAGCTGAACATCTATTTTCTGTAAGTGCCTCATGTATCACTGGTTCAGTTAGAAAGGCAGAGAAGATGGACATTTTGAGCATGGAATAGTGGTATTCCATGACTGATTTCTGCTTTTGTCATACATTTTCAAACACAAGGTGTAAGAAATACTTCTGAATTCAAACATACCCTTATCAGAAGAGAGCACTGTTTGTTCTATTCATCACTCAATTCATGTGTAAGGAGAAAACTCCTGCTACGGTTTTGCAGAGTTCCAGACACAACAATCTGAAAAAACTATTCCCAATGCCATGACCTTTTGCACAGAACTGATGTTTATTTATTTACTTTTATAAATTTGTATATGTTCAAGTTTTCTGCAATCTTGAAATAGCTCCAAGCTATTTCTCCAATTTTTCAATCACAATCCCTACATTTAGGCACCAGTGCTTAATTGAGCATCTTGTGGTGGTACTTGAGCGATTTAAATGATGGCACACAGATTGTCACCATGCTGCAACTGCTTTGAAATTCACTTCCCACAAACATTTTTGTTACTAAATAGAGTTCTTGGTCTTGCATCAGTACTCAAAGGGCATCCAATCTCCTTGTAGCCTGTGAGATAGAACTCCAGCTGAATAGTCACAGAATGATTAAAAAATAATTATTTAAGCAGTCCATTGTATGATGGAGCACAAAGCAGGATCAGATCAAGAACTGAATGTGCAGTTCCCCAGTGTCCTGAAAGCCCTTACTAACAGCAATTAGAAACTCTGGCAGCAGCAAATGGCAAATGTGATTAACTTTAAATGGAAACAATTTTATTAAACTGAAGATCTGATTAGCAACTGAACCGCACAATGCAGATTTTCCAGCAGGAGTTACAATACTACCACAGTCTGTAATTTAATGCTGATATGAGTTAATTCATTTCCCCCTGTGAATGATGTGGCAAAGAAATTTATTTTTTTTTAACCAGAGGTGTCCATCTTCAAAATAATTCCAAGTGGATTTATTGTTGCTATTCACTAGGCTGTGTTGGAAATGACATAGATCATTAGCAAAGAAGGCAGATGGCAGCTCATTCACACCGATGGCTTCTCTTGTTTAAGGAACTCCTGGGGTAGGTATAGCAATAGGTATTGCTGCCCTTCCATTCTCTGTGATGATTTTACAAAATGTCCACAGTTTACTTCCAGTATTTTTCCTTCCAAATTGTCCAGCAGAATTAAAGGACAGTCCCTGTTTGAAAGCTGTAAGAAATTGCAAGAACACGTGCAAAATTATTCCATAAATTCCTTGCTTGTTTGTTTTTAAGCTGTTTGCAAGTTCTGAACTATCCAGTCAAGGTGTGACAGAGACAGAATATCTTAGCCAATGTCTAGTACAGTCACTGCTTTTCTCAGCTCAGTCTGCACATCAGGCTCCTGCAGAGAATGTGATATACGTTCAACTCATGACACACCTGGAATCAAACTATTATGTAAGAAACCCCATGGATCTAAACCCACCACACTCAGTTTTATGGAAGCAGTGAATGTAGGCATGGCTCATGGACATGGGAAGACCTTGGTCTATGCGTAAAAACCATGAAGACAAGATAATTCCTTCATTTGTAATTTCTAGGGATGTTATTGCTCAACTGCTCTTTCCAGGGCCATGTTTTATATAGTTGAGGGAGAGCTCTACAAAGAAGAGATTTTACCATGGAAGTGGGAGTTCAGCTAACACAGCACACCAGTCTCTATGGATGTCTGTGGGTGAGTGGAAACAAAGTCCTGTTCACCATTTTCTATAGGAAGTGAAATGCTTCTGCAATCCATCAACAACATAAAAGGTATATGCCTTTTGATGCTTTGAGGCTTGTTATCACAGTGCAGTGATGTAGACTTTGACATACTCTGCACTCTTCTTGTAGGGAATCCAATTTTTGTTTGGGGTTTGGGTGACAGTTGTTGGTTAGAATGGAATTTGAGAGGAAAGAATGGAGTATTGTGTGTGTGGTGTGGGGATGTCTGATCCTCACTCTGGGTTTGTGTCATTATAACTGACTCTTTTGTGAGGGAAACAATGTTCCTCTTCCACTGCCTTCCCAATTCCCCGGCCAGTGATGCAGTTCATGCAGTCCTTCTGCCACTGCTGCCTCGTGTCTGCTGCCTCTCCACCTCCCAGCATTTTCTATGGGAAAAGAATCTCGTTCCTCACTCAGAAAGCTGGGAACGAAGCTCATTAGGATCTTGGCAGCATGAATGAAGCTTGTCATTTAACATCAGATTTCACTACAGCCGAACAGAGGATACAAATTGTCAGATAGGAACCAAACTAGTGCACTCTATATTTAGTCATCTTTTTCCCCCCAATTTTAGCATGCTTTTTGCATGTAAAGTAGAATAGTTTAAAGCTCTCACTGAAGTGTTTTTGAAAGTAATCCCGTTTCTTCTGGATCTCCAACTTTACTGTGCTGCCCTCTTTCTGCCAGAGAATCCAAAGGTGCTTAAGGAAGTTAAGTGCTAGGGATAAGATGCAAGAGTTGATGAATAGCAACTCCCTTAACAAGGGAAATAACTTATATTTATGTATTTCAGTTATTACAAGGAACAAGATGTTTACACTTGTTCAGGTTGGGGTTTTTTGAGCATTTAGAACACAAGAAGGTATATGGACACCTATAGTTTAGAATAAATAGAATTTTGCAATTATTTAAATCACACTGAAATTAATCTTTTAAGAGTCTGAAGCAGCTTTTAATATTTAATTGTGAGTATCTGTAATAGTTGAGCTGCAATGAGACAATCTGCAGTAATGAGATTGGTATCCTTGAAGTGATTTTCACTGATTTAACTAGATTGGATATGACTCATTTTATTTCAACTGCAGTTTAAACTCTGTATTTTTCTTGTGTGAGCAAGGCCTCAGAATTTAAAGTACACCAGAATGCAGTCTCACTCAGCCCAGCACATTCAACATCACTTGTTTTCAAATTGCATCTTTTTTTCTTGTGGGGTGGGGAGGTGTTAAATAAGTGCCAAGTCACAACACAAGAGCCGTGGCTGTCATCTCTACAGTCTGGTAGGAATGAACCTGGCAGTGTGATTCTAGTGGGAGAATCAATGCAAAAGTCCTCTCTCTTCCTTTGTTTCTTGACAGACACAGATTTTTCTCTGGAGTTTCCTAGGAGTGAAGCAGACTGTGCTCTGAGCTTAGGGCCTGGGTGTGCTCTCTTTAGGGTACTTTGCACCTGTGTTTTGTTGGAGCACAGACTTCAAGTCCTTTCCAAACATACCAGTTTCATTGATGCAGTAAGTTCCAACTGCAGATAGTAGAACTGCTGTAGAAAAGCACAGTTTCTGTCCTTTATTAAACAAAACATGTAAGTACAAAGTGCATTAAATCATCAACTATAAAGCTGAGCACTTGCTAAAGAATGCTTGAGTTAGGCCTGTCTTTGGGCACCTCTTTTGTGCAATTTGGGGGACTGTATTAACAGTTCAGATGCCTCAGATGCCTGAAATGGAGTGGGATGAATAGAGGTCTAAACTGGTTTCAGCTGATTCCCTGCTTGGCTGCAGCTCCTGCAGCCAACAGTGCAGAAAAATTACTGTAGCAAAGGCAGCCTGACCAATAAGCCAATGTTTGAGGCTTATGCCAAAAGAAGGGTCACTGCAATTTTCCCTGCACGCTGGATCACTGCCTGAGGTCCGAGAGCTGGTGCTGTGTGGCACTGCAGCAGGTTCTGCACTGTCAGGGCTGATTTCTGTGGAAGGAGAACAGAACAGTTGGTTCTGACTGAACAGGTACTTGAGCTGACTGAGAAGGGGAAGCAGAGATGTGCCATTCCCATTAGATTTTTGTTAGCAAATAAGTACAAGTACTTTACACAAGTGTCTGTACTTACATCAGAACTTTATCCAATGGTGATTGTTGTGTGGATGAGGAATGACATCAAAAAGGCTTAAACCCAGCTTATGAAAAGCTTGAAAAATTTCTCTAATGTAAAAAATACACTCAGCCCATAATGCAACCTTGTGATTTTCTCACATGCCATGCTGCCTCGCTATTTTGGGTGGAAAATGGTTTCAGGTCATAACTAAGGAGTGTACTTATACAAATAACTTGATTTTTTTTTAATAATTCCTGTAGGGCTTAAATTGATTTAGCTTATCTGTGGTCTGGGCTGTAATGCTATCATCTGCTTTTGCTGGAGCTTCACTGAAAAGGCCATGCTATTAATTTCCTACAGTCACCAAGCATTTAGAGTGGATAGCTTATTTGAAAAGGTTATTTTAGCTATTTAGGCTTGGATACTGGAAGTGCAGCTCGTCCTTTTGCCTTCAGATGTTTTGTTGGACTGTTTCACGGAGTATTATTATTCTCTAACTCCTATGGTTAGAAACTGCATATGAGAGCTTTCATTTTATGATTAAACCCGTGGAAAGGGTAAAGTATTTACCTATATACAAGATCTTTGCAATTGTTTTGTTAAATTGAAAAGGCATTGTGGCTCGCTGGAATTTCTAAGTCTAAAGAGGCTTTTAATACATAAAGCCTAGTTTTCATGTTATTGAAGGGTTTTAAATGTTATATAAAACATTGCAAAGCAATTATGTCCTAGATACAAACTCTACTTCCATGAACTACAAAGCTCAGTGTGTGTCTGGGTGCTGCTGGCTGCAAGGCATTATCTGGGCATGTTTGATGGGGAATTACATGCCCTAGAAAGAAAATTAATAAAGACATCTTCTTTCAACCTTAAATTTTCTCCCTAGGTCTTTCTGTGATTAAAAAGCACATTAATATATGCAATCCTAACACCTAAAATTACACAGCCCATTTTTTTTTGGTCATGTCCAGGCCTTCAATAACTCAAGCAACTCAGGGGAGAGTTGTGGGAACCTCTGTATTATCTCTTCTTTTCCTGATGAGCTGGACCACAGTAAATAGGCTGTGTAGAGCTCTGAAAACCCAGCCTGTTTCAAAGGACCCTTTCAGCTGCAAGCCATTATGTCATCCCTTCTCAAGAGCTGCAGCTCTGTAAAAGCTCAGAGTGTTTGTCCTGGGTGGTTGGACAGAGTCCAGGACTTGGCCATAGCTTGGGATGCAGGGTGAGTGGAACATGCACAGAGCAGCTGCAGGTGAGAACCAGGGGGGTGTGTTGGACTTACAAAAGAATTCCTCTTGGGAAGACTTGTCAGTAACACTGGAAAAGTGAGAGGGTGCTAGGAAAAAAAGTATTTATATCACATCCTTTAAGAATCTAAGAAGATGTTTTTATGCACCCATTCTCTGTGAAATTATGAGCAAATTGTCACAGGGTGTTGTGTTCTCATCTCCTGACTCGGAGCATGTCTCCTGCAGTCCTTTGTTTGAGGGATCACCAGTGGAATGTAAAGCTTGCCTATAATAAGATCTGTGATGAAAAGTTGCTTTCCCCACTTTGTTCACTGTGGCATGGCTTTGATAAACATCCATCTGTGTGTGATACACAAATTCTTTCCTAAACTGCAAAATCTGCAGAGGCAAAGTTAAGTACTTTTGACCCTTAAGTTTCTTTACCCCTTTCTTATCTCTCCTTGAGTAAAACTTGCTTTTTTTTGATGAACATAGTTTATCATCTTCATTTAACTGGTGAATTTTATCTGCTATTGTTACTTGGTATCATCCATAATAATTTTAGGGTTCAAAATACGGGCAAAAATTTCTTTTTTCTTTGGGACAAAAGGCGTAGTTTATGAGAAAGTGTATTTTTAGTATCCCTTTAGAATAAAGTTTCTCCAAATTGCTGTACCTGTGGATGCAGTGTCCAGATTACCCTGTGGAATTTCCAAAGGGAAAGAAGAAGGAGGAAGGTTTTTGTACACGGTTTCAGGAGAATGTCAGTGAAAGCTGAATAAACTGAGATTGAATGTGATTGGTAAATGACTGAACTGCTACTTGTGTAAATCCACTTGTGACTATGTTACACCCCAGTTCAAACTGCTTATTTTGTATCTACTGGAGATTAATCACTGAGTTAATGTTCAGTAACACGTTGATCAAGGGGAAAGCAAGACTACAAATTAGCACCGAGATTAGCTGTGGTCAAATGGCATTTTGAATTATTGAGAGGCAGCTGCAACCACTTTCATTGTCTAGGAGGGAAACATTCTGCACTATTGCTGATCTGGAATGCCTTCCTGGTTTACTTTTTATTATTATTACTATTATTATAAATATTATTTTGTGGTCTTAAGGCAGGTCTCAAACTTTGATGTATTTAGTGTTGCTTTGAGAGAGGATTGAGGAGCTGTCAGAGTAATTACCGTGCAGGAGCTGCACAGTAATTTTCTGCAAATAGGTTCCTTAACTCACAACCTGTGAAAATCCTGTTGACAGCAGGGATTCTTGAAAGTATAAATTCCCTTCTGAACACATATTTAACGGTTTGAAGAAACAACAGCACCTTGTGGAGCTTCAGGAAGGCCCTGCCTAATGGAAATAAATGAGTGGTGCTGGGAGATGAAGCAGAACAAGGTTGTAGGGCCAGAGTTTGTCCCTCCCCTGGCTCCCGTGGCTCTCCCACAGCACACCCTGCAGCCAGCCAGGGCTGTATCCTGCGGGATAGAGCTCAGGAAGAGCTCCTGTGGTTCCAGAGATGGGATGGCATGGGAACACAAGGTGGAGGAGGAAAGATGACTGAAGGATCCACAGCTAGGGTGGGAATAATATCTCATGGATGATGGAAACAACAAAGTAGAATTAATCAACTTTTATTGCCATGCCTCAGTTATTAGTAGATGCCATAGACTTGTGTCTAATTAATAAAGGAGCTAAAGGGAAAGAGGGTGATGGTGGTTCTGCCATCCTGATGCAGATGGAAGGAAGAAAAAGAGAACTGAGTTCACATATAGGGAATAGTTTGTATGTTCTGGAAGTATTCTATTTCTAGAAGTTTAAAAATTAAAAAAAAAAAATAAAAAGGAGCACAGGTGATTTGGAACATAAAACTGTTTTGTAATAAGCTAGTAGATGTGGGCAGCTACAAATTACTCTTGCTACTGGGGAAAAAACATCCTTGGAAAGGATGTAGAAATTGATTTTAAAAGTAATATGTGCAGTAAAGTAACAGTTGTAGGAATCCAATGAAATACTGCCTGTCCTAATAAATCTTTGCTGTCTATAGTTAGTATTTTGTTTGTCTTTTCTTTTGGAAGTTACATTTCAAATGCAAAAATAATTCTTCGAGTTGATGTTTTAAAATGCAGTTTTGCCTTTTCTTGATAGTTTTTTATTATTATTTTTTGTGAACCTGAAAAAACTAAATCTTGGGTAAAGGAATCTCATTTTTCACATAACCAGAAGCATCAGTTCTAAGAAAACTCTTTGCTAGAAAGTGGAGCTGTGTTTAAAACAGGGCAAGAAGCTGTCAAGGAGCTGTGTGACCTGCATGCAGCACTGCCACTATTTGGCAATTTATACAGAATAAAATAGGTAAGAGAATCTGCAGCTGTGTACATCCATAATCATTAGTAGTGATTTCTCTTCAACAGACACAGGAAATACATTTAAATTATATACTTAATATATATATCTAATATAGCAGACTGAAGGTGTTGGGGTTGTGGTTGGTTTTTTTTTTTGTTGTTGTTGTTGTTGTTTTTTCTTTTGGGGAAGCATATAAAAATGCTCAGTTAGCTTTCCCTCTCAGGCTGCAGGAGCATCTGTCCTGTTTGCAATCTTGCACGGAGTTAACATTTCCTGCTGCACAGACAAGGCCTGGACACACCAGCTCCTCTGAGCTGTGTGACCTGTCAGCCAGAGGAGCAAAACCTCATAGATCCTGTGTGGCAGTTAGGGACACTGCACACAGGTTCCAACCTAATGAGAGGACAGGGGAGCCAGCATTCCAGCCTCTGGAGTTGAGCAGAATTTGCTTTTCATTGCAGAACAAGCAGCAGCAGCAGCTTCCCAACTGTTGAGCTTTCTGGCAGCAACGTGGTCTCTTGGCTTTTGCACAGGCACAGCTCTTTCTGCTGTTCCTCCTGTGGTCACCCCAGTAACTAAACCCTTAGCACCAGCATGTTGCAGCAGGAACGTGCTCTGACACATGCCATGGAAGATAACTGGTGCACAGCCTGAGTAACAGCTGAGAAGAAATGAGCAGAATCACAGCAAACACCTCAAAAGGTGTCTCTGAGCCTCTGCTTAACAGACGGCAGCAGTCCTGTTTCACAGGAACCCAGAGGGAATAGAGAGGGACAGGAAAGCAGCAGGGTGCTATTTACTTCATACAGTCCTCAACCAGAATGTGTTAACATGTATCTTAACATCCTCTGTACAGCCTCCCTTTATCTGGGATATAAGCAAATGACTTCCTACCCCTCTGGTTCCCTCGTAGAGAAGACAGACAAATATTGTAAGAAGAGACCACAGATACCTTGCTGACTTGAGTAGTGGGGATTTGAAGGGGTGCAAAGTGTATCTTTACCATTTCTAGTACAGATACTTAAGTATCTCTTATCTACTTCTCCAACTGCATGCAAGTTGCTATGGGCAATTCTTCTAGACTGAGGAAAATCCTGCCGTGGACTGTGCTGCCACATTCTCCTGAAGTCTGAAGCTATCTGGATGTCTCCCAGGAGGTTCATTCATGCAGGGCAGCAGCCCCAGGGAGGCCCCAGGGAGATCCTGCCATGGGGAGCCTCATGCAGTGCCCAACTTTAGCAGCATGGTAAGGGTCAGGAGGTACACTGGTGCTCGTGGAAATACAGCTCTGACAGATAAGAAAAGCGTAGAGGTTCCCCTCTCCCTCAAGTAGCACATTTTCTCATGTTTTCTCCAGGATCTTTCACCTGCTTCTCTTAGTGCTGGTCTTGTACTTCTGTTGTGAGCTTCAGCAATTTTCTGGGGGTTTAGCTTCCAGCAGCACCCTGGCCTTTCACTTAAAAGGACATCTAATGCTGTGTTGCAAATAAATGCATGGAAAAAGACCTAAAAGCTGATGCTCAAGTCCTTTAGGTGTGCAGTGCTGCAGCTCTATCTTTTTGCACTATCATATTTCTCAGATCCGAATTTTATCTAATTCAAGGGGTAGAAGATGGTGTTATGATTTCTAGTTGTAACCTGGGAAGCCTATTTGCATTATCCTGAAAACTCAGAGCAGCTTTAAGTAGTATATCCTGCAGCTTCCAAGGAGTCATTTGTATTTCCCAGTTTGCTTTTGCACAGCTGCTGAAAAAGCAGAATTCCAATTGCAGTGTTGTCAGCTACAGTCCTGACAGGGCTGTTATCACCCATCCAACTTTCCCTGGATAATTGGGAATTCAATGCAGCTCTTGCTGAAGAAAGAGTTTTTGGAGTTGCACTGAGATTTCATGAATGCTTCAGAAAACCACAGCTAAAAGCATCCAGTGTGCTTGTACTGAAGCAAAGACAAGCAGGTTTCGTTCTTTCTTTTCAGGTCAGTGATCCCCAGAATAATAATGTATGGTTGAACACACAGCCTCAATTCCAGAAGGATGATACTGCAGTTCAAATGTTTAACACTACAGCATTACAAATTCTAGCCTCCACATAGGGCTGTTGTTACCCAATTAAAAAAGCCCAGCAGCAGCAAGTTAACACAGCAGTGTTTATTAATAAGTAAATTCAGTCCCTCCTACGAACACAAAACTGATCAGTGCTTCCAAAAAAAAAAGAGAAATGTTTGAATCTATGTAATATTTCATATCTGCATCCATTGTCTACCCATAGTGAGGGGGGGAAGTAAATGATGCCTTGTGAGTAGATTCTTCATGATCTGTGCCAGCTGTCTCCTGCTCTACAACATCGCTCCCTTCTGGCACACTAATCCTGCAAAACTCTGAATGTGGTGGAACTCAGCTTGGTGGGCAACTCCAAATCTGCCACAACCTTATTAGCCTGAATTTGGGAAATTAGTAAAAGTCTTTGGAGGAAATTTATACCTGTTATTAAATCAGGGAAATTGGATACTTTTTTTCCCTGTGATTTTTAAACTGCAACTTGCAGTATTGCAAGCTGACTGCTCCCTCTGACAGTTTCAATATGCTGTCAGGACTTCTGAAATCAAAACCTGATGGGGAGAGGAAAGTAGTATTTCATAATATCTATCCTTTTTTTCTTCTATTCTTGGCCCAGAATACAATAGCTGACTGGCAGAGGGGTGTTGCACCACCAGCTGCAGTTGTATGTTTTTTCCTGGAACACTGGAACCAGCCTGTCCCTTTGAGCATTTCTAGAATGCTGAGTCTGGAACCTCCTGAACTCTGTGACTTTCAGGAATGTCTGTAATTGAGCTGTATGTGTTCAAAGAGTTTGGAGATTCTTTATGATAATTCCCAAAGAATGAATCTTGTGCGATTTCTGAAATAATAATTCCAAATACACTGAGTTCTTGCACTCAGGTTATCAAATTAGAAAAAAACCTCAAAGGCCTGAACCTGTGGCAACAATAAGACTTGGCAGACTTGCTAGGTAGACACAGATCTCTGATCCCAGTCTGATGTAGGGCTCTCTCTTCAGGGAATGCACAAAGTATAGTGGTAAGGAAACACAATTCCCACTGATTTAGTTTAAAAGACACTTCATTAATTTTCATTTTTCTCCACAATAACTAATTGACTCACATTAAATGGGACTCGTCCCATTACCTCCAAGAACAACAAACAATTCAGTCTGTAATAAAAGCTGACCTAAACCCACACTTTTATATAGCACTGCAAAAGATTTTCTGTGGGAACAGGCTTGAACCAGAATAAATGCAGTATTTGCTCTATGCCTTGCATGCAGAGTCTGCAAGTTGATTCATTACTGTAATAAAAAGATATGCTGTCATTTCTTAGAATGCTCATGGTAGGGCACTCAGGATAAAAATTAAATGTGCCAGCAGGAGTTTAACCAATTTGTCCATTTTAATTCATTTTCTTAGGTATATTTCACATTCATAACCGATTTGAAAAATATTGACAGGCTGACAGTGAATTAAAAAGTATGGTGCATTGCCATTATTCCTTTACATGGGGCAATTAGATGCTGATTTCACACTGATTTAACATTGCTCTTCTAGGCTGCTCTCACAACTGACAGTTCTGCCTTTCCTCTGGGTATCCAAAGCCAGTGCCTGAACTAATCAGGAATGGCTGCACATTGAACAGTTTGGGCATTCTGGAACAAAGTAGGCATATTCCAACTCAGAACTAAACAAAAAGGGAATGTGTTAACAGCATCACATAGAGTTATAGGTCCACACATACTGATTTATAGAAGATAAAATAAAATGCCTGGTTTTCTAGACCAACTTTTCATCTAATATTTCAAGTTCTCAGTATAGGCAGCATATTGATACTGTTGCCAACAGTTACCAGTAACTTCATGGAGCAGTATAACTTCAAATAAGATGGAATACCAAAAGGAATTTTGTGTGCCTGAGTAAAAGATTTTTCTGATGGGCACTTCCATTGCACACTATGGAAATCTGTGCTTGAAATGGAGACACTGCATGGATGTGTAGCTCCCATTTTAGTGCTGGAATAATTAATGCAGATTATATTTTTTATATATGCCTGTGTGTTATATAAGGTGTTTGGGAGGGTTGGAGGTAGGGTGAGTTTTTGGGGTTTTATTATTTTTAATGAACAATTTGTATAACTTCTACCTCTGCACCTGGGTGATTTTTAAATAGGTCTTTTTCCCTTCTGTTTTTTTTTTTAATGAAACACTAATAAATAATGGACTGTCCATTCCATCTGCTCAGAACACAATCCCATAGTAATCATCTGCAACAAAAGAAATTCCATATTCTCTTCTTATTGATTCACCTCCTCTTGCAGCTGTGGACTTGGCTTTCCCAGGTAGTTTGCTGGAGGTCACCTTTGTGGGCTCTGGGTAAGGGCAATTAATCTTAGTCAGTGGAATTACTTGCTCTGTTACAGAGCAATTCAGTAAAGGAATAGGAATCTAAGCTTGGATATTCTGACTGCCAATGTTTACTTCTACCAGTTGTCCCCTCATATAGCTTTCTTATTTTCAAGAACTTGGGTGGTTTCAGCTATTTTCTCCAAGTCTGTAAGAAGACCTGATCTATGTCTAAGAGAACTTACTACTGGAATAAAGCCCAGGGGTGCAAAGTAGAAGTTGGGGGAGTGATGGTTGTAAGCAATGTTATTGCTTCGCTCTCACAAAGAGCCCTAACCTTGTGTAAAATGAAATTTAGCCCGAATTTTCCACAGTCTCTTTAGTTTAAATGCCAAAAAGAGTGCCTTTAGTGTATACCTGTTTCTCTGTAGTACTGCTGAGCACTTTCTCAAGTTCTGTAGAGCTGTTAACCTTAAAATAATTTTCTTCTAAGCGTCATTTCCTCTTCACACCTGCTACGAGCTGGTTCACAGCTCAGAGCTCTGCTTGTTCACTTGTCCATTGGAGCTCACTGTGAGACAAGCAGATTTTTAGATCAAGAAAGTAATTACAGACAGGTTTTCTTCTGTGCTTGCCTAGAAGGATAAGGAAGTTAAGAAGGACAATTCCAAGGAAGGGTTTTTTTGTCCCACAGATGTTACTTTGCTGTCAGCCCCTTCTGGGTACAGTGCATGCCATCTTGTGGACAAGTCACATTATGTCTGAGTCCTTGAGACAAATATTTAAAGACCATGATATTTTTCTGTGTTAGTTATTTGCACCTCAATGCAAACAATGTTTCTTCTTGGGTGCTTGTTTTTCAGTTGAAGTTACTTGAGTTTGCTTGGTTATGAATCACTTGTTACCAGCTGTAAAACAAAAATATTGTAAAATTCTTTGCACTTTTCTTCTTAATTAAGTTTAAATCAGTGTTCTTCTGGGAACAAATCAATCCTGAGAAACATCTCTCACTGCAGCATAATTGCTACATGCCAACAATGAGAGGAAAATAATTTTAGAAATTCTCCTGCTTCAAGAATGAAAGCAAAAATATTCTTCTTATTACAGACATCAGCAACTGGTACAAATATTTTTAAGACATCTATACTCTTTATTGACCTATACTAGTTTTATTCTTTCTTGGTAGTATGCAAGTGACAACTCTTTAGACACTCTTTAGTGACTGAAAAGTCCTTTACAAATGCAATAAGGATTCGTTTTACAAGGGAGGCTCTAAAATCCCAAATGTTTGTCAAAATATTATTCTTGCTGAATGAGATAATTTCCCTTTTGTAAAAGTCCTTTAGAGATAGCCCAATGCCTGTTCTTCTAAAATTTAAAATAAAGCAATCTTATGGTAAATGTCTCCAAGAATAAGGACGTGAAGAGTAAAACAAATGGTGAAGTTTTTGCTTGAAAATACAACTCCAACATGAAAAAGTTTCAAATAAGCTGATCTGACTTAAAACCTAATTTGAACTCGATTTTCTGTTAAAAAAGAGGTTAATTTAATTTTTTTTAATTAATAAAAATTAATAAACAAATAAAGTATTGTCACTTACATGCTGATTAAAGAAACATTAAAGTTCACTGTGCCTATAGCTCTGTCTGGCCTATGGCTTTGGGGTAGATGTTCCTAATTGCTCACGTGGAGATACTGGAAAGGTGGCTGATTATCCAGCTTTCCCACCATCCAGGTACAACAGATTTAGTACCACAGGGATGGAAACAGTAACAGATTTGTCAGGCAACTCTGACGATCTGAAAGCTCTCAAGGAAATGGCAAAGCAGCTGGGTCAGATACACAAATGTGGGTAACAAAAGCTGGTAAGAGAACTCATGACTTACTAAACAAACATCTGGGGCCAGACCCACGTGTTGCAATATGTGAAGATACCAAAATAGCCAACTCTAATGACAATTAGCGAGGTTGTGCACAGTGTGATAATCACAAGGAACGGTGTTTGCTGACCAATGCTGAAAAGCTATTTACAAGCTGGACTAAACTGAGCCATGAATTTGCAGAGAAGCAGTTTATTTTTAGTTACTGTAGACCCTGCTGTGGTTGTGTCACAGAACACGTGATTTTGCTGCAGGGCAAATTCAAGAGGAGCTGTGCATACAATCAAGATGTACAGAATCTGTGCATACAGCAGATGAGCCAGCTCTCACAATCCCACCTGAGGGTTTCTAGTTCTCTTGTCTTTATTACTGATCTTTGTAAGCATATTCAATAGTTTATTGATTGCTTTGCTTATCACAAAGGATTAGTCTGAAAAGACAATGGTTTCATTTCAACTAAGGAAGGCCCTAAACATTTGGCATCCAGTTTAACAAGCCACTCAAGGCTGCAAGCAGATTTGGAGAAGTGCTTTCTTAATGTGTAGCAATGGATGACGATATTGCATTTCACCATGATTAGTCATCCTTTTGGTAAATGGGTATTAATCCTCACATTGCTGTTGCTGTTTTAGATCTGTAGCTATGACACTAGTGCTGATTTGGTCCCCAGATGATAAGCTTCCTGGCTGACTGCTTCCTACAGACAAGCAGTATCAAGTGACAAGATATGGTGTGTAATGTCTGAGTTTCTGGAACAGGAACTGGCCCCTTCTGAGCCAAAACTGTTGGCGTTTAATTTGTATGTGGACTTGAGAGATTCACTGGAATGTCTTCAATGAAGGCAGTCCTGCCAGAGGTGGGGAAGTGAAATGCTAAACACCATGGCAAAGCTATTCTTAAATCATGATCTAAGTTAAAAAAACTACAGATTATAAAGCAATACAGAATTCAGTATCAACAACTTTGCAATTACCATAACTACTGCAAGCATTACTACTGCTAAGTTCAAATGTTTGTTGCATAAAGTGAGAGGAGCACAAGACAATAAATGCTTATTGGCATCCAGCTTTGCATATAATGTGTGTCAGTGATGCTAGAAACAGGCTTTCAGAGAAGTGGATATTTGAGGCCATAAGGAAAGCCTCATCAGATAACTATGAATTTTTAGTAATATGGTCTTAATCTCTATACATATTTCTTATTTCTTGCCTATATCCCAACTAGGTTGCAATAATTCTGGTGCCCAGATGACAGCTGTGTGAAAATTGTATCAGAATTATGCACAAGAAACTACTGCATTATTGCTTACTCGTTTTAGATCCACAGAATTGGATCAAAGCAGTTAATTAAAACACGTCTTGTGCTGCCTTAAGCAAAATAGCAGGAAGTTTGAACTTCAGATTTAGATCAGTGGTCAGATACCAGAAGAGCTGGCAAGGCTGATTTACAGCCAAGACTATACCACAGGTTGGCCAAGCAGCAGATCTGGCATTATTCTGCAGAAAGGGCAACAAGATGGGATTTTTGCACCTCTTCATTCAGCAGTGGCATCAGAGCAGTGGAAATCATGCTTCAGTTCTGTCTACAGGAAAAATAATCTGGCAGCTTTATTTTTAAAATCACATCCTTCCTGTACCCTGTCAAGGGAGTAGGAAGATGAATTCGAAGGGTTAATGGTTAGAGAATCATAATTTTTCCTCTCTGTTTTCTCATGTCATTAATAGATAATCCATCAAATAATGGATGACTTAATCAGGACAGATCTGCTGTTTTTAAATGTGAAGCTTTTCTATCATTTCTTTCTGGTTGTTCATGCTAGGAGAACCATTACTGACAGTGAATGGTTATTCTCCTTGTAATTCTTTACATGAAGTGCCAAATGTTCAGGGAGAAAGAAATCTATCATTACCTCTTTTGACACCACGCTGCTGTCTCGCTCTCTAGGGGAGATGATATGGTTTACATGCTTAAATATTTTGCTGTAGTGTGAAACAGTACTTTGCAGTCTGGCAGCTGTTACTAGCTGTTATGATGATCAAATAACACTATGGGAGCTGGTAATTAAGAAGGAAGTAATATTGGAAGGACAGTAAAGCACTAATATTTAGGTTTGGATTAATTTAGCAATTCTGTCAACCAGTTGCAACCCTGGGGGATCATTTGCAGTTTTAGACTAGATTTTAGACTAGATTTTCACATGGTAAATCCATTAATATTCCTGTCTTGCACAAGCATATTACCCCACATACAACCAACCTGCAGATGAAAAAAAGAGGTCTCTTTTTCCTCAGTGATCATGCTAAGAAGGGCTTGTACAGTGAGGAGGGTGCACACTTGGGGTGGGAGATGTTTAGTATCAGGAGGAGCTGTTGTGATACCTTAAACTAAGAGCTGGCCTGCCAGGGAAGGGGACAGTCTGACCCTGCTCTGTGGAGGCAGGGAAGGACACCTTGTGTGTCTGTCTGGCACATGGACAGCCTCTAGGGGAAGGAGTTCAGGTAAGTAAATGGGCAGCTGCAGCTCAACAGAGAGAACAGCAGCAGCCAGGAAACCTCAGCCCCACCAGAGAGCACAAGTGTCTGAGTGGCCGGTGGGGCGAAGACACTGGAAGAAAATGGGAACTGAGAAAGAAGAGGATTTTATGCAAGATAACATGTCTGAGGGCTGACTTGAAGTCATAATTTCTCTATTGTGAGGGGGGTTTTTGTGTTTTTTTTTCCCCTACCAGTTCCATGTTGGTGTGGAGCAATAGTGTAAACCATGATGCTGTCAATCACGAGGCATTTATCTTCACAAAGGAGTTTCTGAAAGGGAGGGTGTATCTGTAGTCTCTCCAACCTCTTTCTCTTTTTTCCCCCCCATCCCCTCTGTCACACACAGAATTTATTTGGGGATAATTTCAGTTGAAGATATTAGCTCCCAAATGAACATTGCAAAGCCTCTATCACAATTTGGTTTTTTTTTTTTAAGCCAAGTGTTTGGGAACCAGGGTTCAAGGTAACCCACTTCCTGGAAGTTTTGACCCCAGGCTCTGCTCTTGTTCACACAATCAAACTGCACCATACTTTCCCATGAATTTGGCACCTCTTGACGTCAGACTGTTTGACAACTGCATGTCAGTATATTTGTTTATATTGAACAGAGCTAGTGCTCACCCAAGCAGAAACAATACAGCAGTGTTACCTAGGCCTGCCTCTGCAAGCTGTTAATGATTGGGTTATTAGCTCTGAAGCATTTTGTGATCAGGAGTTTTGCAGTAATAGTACATGAGAGGAAGTATATTATGGCTGTGCTTATTTTTAATTATTGTAGATGCTTTTATGTGCGCTCACTTAAAAGTAGCCTAGAGAACAAAACTGTACTGTCTGACAGTACAACCAAAGTGCTGAAGCTACTATAGAGTGGGTCTGGAAGAAAAATAAGGTGACATTAAGGTTTACTTATTTTACACACTAAGGCCATATTGCAGTATGTAAAATATGACTAACAGGCTGTCAAATGTACATCAACTTCTGAACTTCATTTAGCTTCTTTGGTGGAAAGTTGCTGCTTTAGGAACAAAAGCGAATAACTCCAGCATTCATTTTTGGGGCTAAACTGACATCTGCTGGTGTTCTGTAATACAATATGTGCAATTAGTGTGATGACCAAACATACACTGTATTCTGTGTACTTTTCCCTTTCCATGGTGCTGTTGGCAGCCTCAGTGATGACTCAGGAGAACTCAGAGAGGTGTAACAGTGGATAGAGCAGGTGGGGCTGCCCAGCACATCCTGCCACGGGACTGGTGATGCAGCAGAGCTGCTCGTGGTTACCTCGTACTGCACTCACACTTCAAGCTTATGAAATTGCCACGTGGCCTTTTTTTTCTTATAATTTTTAAAAAATAAGTAATTTTTATAATCTTCAGGTACACAGCTCATGGGGGCAGGGGGAGAGGTAAAAAAGATGTAGCAATTTCTAGCCAGGCTTCCTCATTCACGCCTTGAGCTGGCGCCAGCCGTCCCCACCCAGTCACCTGCTCTGCTGCAGGAAGAGAACTGCCCTGGGTTCCTACACGGGCAGCAGCTTTGGGGGAGCTGTGCTGCTTTGCTGGGGGAGCACCCTGCCTACCCTAGCCAGGCTGGCAGGCTGCAGCTCTATTCCATCAGTCTGAAATCTGGCAGAAAATAACCTCCTTTGCGCTGGAGATCAGAGGGGCTGGAAGCAGCTGGGCTTAATTTCTGATTATTATCAATTTGGCGTTGTAAGTCTGGTTGTGTTTAATAAGAATATTCACAATCACGGATTCACAAACAGTGCTGTTTTACTGAAGAAACAGCCCCACCCTTCACCCCAGACA
Source organism: Manacus vitellinus (assembly GCF_001715985.3). Lineage (NCBI taxonomy): Eukaryota > Metazoa > Chordata > Aves > Passeriformes > Pipridae > Manacus > Manacus vitellinus. The sequence continues at coordinate 13,193,755 of NW_021938949.1, forward strand.
CCATGCAGTTTTTAAGCCTCACTCAAGGGAGGTGTAAGATAAGCAAGCGGCTCGACTCAGCCCCATGGATTTCTCCATAGCAAACCTGCCATTTTTCCACAAACTTGCCACTGAAAATTGGGAATAAAACTCCTTAACACCGATGTGGTATTAAGAAGCAGGCATTACTTTATTACAGCTGTCAATACACGGAAGGAAACTCTGCCTTACCTGCATGGTTGGCTCAACATAGCACACGTACTTATTAGCCAGGATATAAATATTCATCAGAAAAGTGTTACAGTTTGTTACTTTGGGTGGCCACAGTGCCCCTAAAGTGGATTGGGCTGACTTGACTTGTTACCAAACTGTCACAGTTCCACTGACCATTACATAACGTTCTGTTAACTGTGATGTCTGTGCTGTTTGCAGCAAGCTCCCAGACCCTGTGGTGACCTGGCCAACCACTGACTGACTAAAAGTGAGTCTTCTTTTGCCCAGTGCCATCCAGCAAAATGTCTGGAAAGGCAGGAACTGGAGAATGGTGAGCTGAGTGGGAAGGAGGGCGGTTAGTGAGAGGAAATACACTCCTGTCCTGGTACATGGATGCTGACTGCTTGCTGTACTGGGACATTGGATGGAAACAGTGGTCAGGCAAAAAGGAGAAATGTTGCTGGGGTCCCCAAGGAGGAGCATGAGCCAGTCTCTGATTAGATGCAAGAAAAAACATGGGAGAGAGCACGGCAATTGGAGTAAGAAGGCTTCCAGTTGAAGGTCATGCCTTATTTTGTTCTGGGAGATGTGTTCAGTCATGGCATCCTTCTCCTCTGGCTTCTAAGCTGCTCATAGCCACCTTGAGAAGGGGATTTAGTTACTAAGAGAAAAATTATTCCATTTTTAGTTAATACAGGGCACCAAAGCCAAAATTACTCATGTTCTGCTCCTGAGAAAAATAATATGTAATGTGATTTCTTGAAAATGATGTAAATTTATTCACCTCTATGTCTAGTTCTAATCCCACTGAATGCTGCTGAATCACAGTTTATACCTTCTCCCTGTTCCCCCTGAGTCAGGGAATGGGAGTATTCATGCCCTCAATACTCCAACATCGATGACATCCCCAAGCACCAGTACCTGCAGGTGATTCAGTAATTAATGTGACCACAGAGCTTGATGTTGGGCTCACTGTCACTGGGATAAGAGTCCCTTTTGTCCTATAAAACCTGACTCCTTGCTCCAGGATGGGTTTGAATTGAAGCTTTGTGCATGTTACTTAGGAAGAGGTCCAATAAAGGTTTTAAATACAAAAATAGGACTTTAACCGATTTTAGATGCTTTCAGCCAAAAGGCCTAATGCACAATCCCTGCTGAGCCCACAGGGGTCATTGACTCCCTTCAGTCTGAGCTAGATTCACCCAAACTACAGCATATGAAGCGATCCCTGTTGAATCCCTTTCAGGGATTTGGCCAGTAATTCACTTTTTGTGTTATCTTGAAGCTGGATAGAGAAAGGAGTGACATACTCCATGTTTTCCAAAGACTGAATCCAACTAAATTGCTTGTAAAGGCACTAACTAAAATCACTGAATCTGTTGAAGGTTTTGTTGATCATTTTATGTGCTCTTGCACGTTGTCTGAAATAACTGATCTGGTAACCTACGGGACATTGCAGAAATAGGGGAGGGTTTTTTTCCTCAAGTGTTACAGAACATGGAGCCTGGAAAGCTGAAGACCACTGGTTTGTCAATCTGTGAGCGAACTCTTGGCAAGAGCCGCGGAGTTCCCGGTCCCGGGGACTGCCAAGTTGCGTCAGGAGTGACTGTCCTTCCACCCAGTTTTCCCGTTCCCGTTCCCCGCCGCCCGCGCCCAGACGCGCCTCTCCCGCTGCCGGTGGGTCGGCGGGAGCGCTCGGGCGAGGCGGCTCCTCCGACAGCCCGGGAAGGGAGGAGGAACCCGCGGGTGGGGACGGGACGGGGACAACCCTGCTGACGGGTGCACCGGCGAGCGGAGCGGAGCGGGCGAGCAGAGCGAGGAGGGTCGGCGGGCACGGCCCGGACGCGGTAAGGGCGTGCCCGGAGCCGGGGGCGGGCAGGGCAGCGGGCAGCAGCAGAGCACATCAGAGGGCAAGGGCAAACGCAGAGCAGAGAGAGCAAGGCAGAGGCAGAGGCAGAGCAGGGGGGGGGCTTTGCTCCCGGCCCCGAGCGCTGCCGCTTCCCGGGCCGCTCCCGGCGCTCCGTCCGGGCCGGGGGAGCCCCGGGGCACCGCGGGCTGGTTGGGGCTGGGGCACAGCGGAGCCCGGGCGGGCGGCCCGGCCCGGGACGGTCCGGACAGCGCAGGGAGCCCGCGGGCGGTGGCTCCTGCCGGGGAGGCGGGCTCGGGGCCGGCCAGGCAGGAGTTTCGTTTTCCCGAGCGTTTTGGGCGGCAGCCGGCACAGCCCCTTGGCTCAGGGAATGCGCTCGGGAACGGCTCGTTTGGGACGGGCCCTGCCCTGCCCCGGGGAGGGGTGTCCGGCCCCAGCAGCACCCGGGGTGAAGCCGCTCGCAGGGTTATTCCGAGGCTGTTGATTACTTGGGTTATTTCGGGCAGAACTCAGCGTGTGGTGCTATTTCTACTTTACCAGTATAAAATTCCGTGTGACTTCAGTGCCATTGTTTGTGTTACTAAAATAATAGTATGTCAAAGTCTTTTTTGTTTTTTGTAGTTATTACTGAATTTTATTCTCTCAAAAACGCCTGAGAAGTTTAAACGACTTTAAGATAATATTTCTCAGCAAGTTGGCCAACTAGGAAGTTGTTGTCCAGAATTCAGATAACCAGGGTGGTGGCCCAAGTGAGTGCTGTGTTAGGGCTTGCTGCCGTGAACTGGAAAAGTCCCCAGTACTCCAGTAAACCTGTATATCCTGCTGGATTTTTAACAAAAATTCGCTTCAACCTGTGTTTCATTCCAGGTACTGATCGGTAGCTGTCTTAAACTCTGCTGTGCAGGGAGCCCCTCTAATTACACGTGGTGTTGGAGGGCAGCTTGGCATTTCAAGTGAAGAGAACTGTATAGAAATTGTTTAATTTAAGGATTAAATTGTGTTAATTCTTAGCAAGAGATTATGGGAAGGGCAACAACAGATTTGTATGGCTAAACTGGGTTAGGAAAGCTGTATTTGTAAGCAGTTCTTTACTGGGTGGGTTGTTGGTTGGTTGGTTGATTGGTTTGTTTTTTGCATACCAAGCAGAGAGGTGAGTTATTACCTTCTTTTTCCCTTGTCCCCTACGTAATATCCAAGTAGTGACCCCGACTGAGACAGATGCTTGCATTGACTGCATGAAGTGATAGTTCAGTCTCTCAGTTCACATTTAAAGCAGAAGGGACATCAGAAAAATGAAGTTGAAAAGCTGAAGTTGTGGTTATCTCCACAATACTCAGTATTTTGAGGAGGTTTTTTGTAGTCCTGATGTCCTCTTGATCTTTATTAGGAGTTTTCGTTTTGATAGATAACTTACAGGGACTCATGTGCTTTTAGTTTTATACTATTCACTGTAGTACTTTGTAAATGTTATATGTATTACAGTTTTGAAACTTTAAAAAAAGGCAGGCATAGGGGAGGTGGTTGCCACAAAGTGCTGTGAAGACCTGAGACCTGTTTGCATCTGTCTTCAGTAAAGGGGGGAAAAAAAAAAAAGGAAAGTGCAGAAAAAGCACAGCGATCATTTTTAAATAGAAACAGTTGTTCAAAAGCAAGCAGTGGTAAGAAGTGAACATACAACATAATTTAAAAATTAGTATTGAAAGTTAAATATCGAGGCTAGAAGTGTTCACGTTGGAAGTTATGATCATGATCATTTTGAAATCTGTGAAAGGGTGTTGATTTCTTAGAACTCGCCCTTCGGTGACGCAGAGCTGAGGATGGTCTTTGAGCAGAAGTAGCTGTGTTGTGGTTTAACCCCCTCCTGGCAATTGAGCACCAGCTCGCTCACTGCTCCCTCAGCAGGACCGGCTGAAGAGAACTGCAAGGGGCAAAGTTAGAAACCTCATGGGTTGAGATAAGAACTGTTTCATAATTCAAATAAAATAACAATAATAATAATAAAAGTTGTAATGAAAAGGAAAATTACAGAGAGAAATAAAACCCAGCAAGTGATGTAAATGAGAACAATTACTCACCACCAGCAAACCGACGCCCGGCCTGAGCAGCATTTCCCTCCCAGCCACCCTCTTCCTAGATTTATTGCTGAGTGTGATGCTGTATGGTCTGGAATATCCCAGCTGGGGTCAGCTGTCTCAGCAGCATCCCTTCCCAGTTCCTAGTGCACCCCCAGCCAAAACCAGCCACTGTGACTGGGGCGATAGATCCTGATTCAGCTCTGTAGTTTAGTCACAAGGGGAAAACTTTTCTAAAGAAAACAGAAGGTCAGTGGTTTTTAAAAGTATAGCTGTGGGATACTTGATAATACAAAAACTGTCACTAAAACTTACTCAGTTTAGATATCTTTGGCTGCTGTCTTGTTCCCTTGTCAGTCTGCCAAAGCTGCAGTGTGAGTGTGAGAATGGTGGGAAGGAGCAGTGCCTGTCCCCAGGGTTACCAAATTACTGTCCCTGCCTACACACTGTGCATGTAGCCACGTCTGTCCTTCGGCACAAGCTTCTGGTTACTTAGTTTGTCTGAGCTACTGTAAATCCCACACTTGACTGAGTGCACAGTTCCCTTTCTAACAAACCTTTTCACGTTTCCGCTTAGTCTGCTGGGAAGACTGTTGGACTACTGAAATGTATAAACACTGGTGTTTGCTGATGTATCACCACGCCTCCAGTGCAGCAGATTAGCCCTGTGTAACCTGGAAGGGTGAACAAACTTGTGACAAGGTCTCTGCAGAAGTGTTGACGTCACTGAAATCCTGATGAAAGCTGTGCTGTGTAAGGAAGGCAATCGCCGATATTCCAGAGCCTTTTTCCGTGCTCCAAGCATGGAAAGCAGAAAGGCGTGTGTCATTGTTGGGAACCCCGGATGGAGTGACTCCAGCCCTAATTGGATACTTAAGACTGAAATTCTTTTTCTTTGCACATTAAGTTTTGTCCCTGCAAAGTTCTCTGTAGGCTGAAAGGGCCTTTTGACTTGAAAAGCGTAGTCAGCTAAAGTGTAAAATTAAGAGGTGCTCCCTGGAGCCTGTTTTGAGAACTTTGAAGAATGACCATGGAAATGTGTACAGGAATGGGCTTGGTTGGAGAAGAGCAGACATGGATTGCAAGTGGATTTGGTTTTGTTGCTTAGAAATAACACTTGCTTTGTTTTTGAGGTTTGCAGTCTGGAGATGTGTGTCCACAGAGCCTTATCCTTGTAGTTGAGGGTTTAAGGGGGAGATTTTTGGATGCTGAGTGAGGAAAGGCTGAATAAATAGCTACCAGAAGAGGAACCACCAAGAATTTTAGATTACTTTTTTTTTCTTTTTTGATATGTGGACAGGTGGCACATAGGATAAGAGGGATAAGGGCTGGCTGCTGACTCAGCAGAGGAATTGGCTCACAGGGCTGCTGAGGCACTGAGGGTGACTGGCTGCATAGCTGAGCTCTGCTTGTTCTTGCCTGGTGTGGTCAGAGTTGATTATTCCCAGGTGGAATGTGGAAGGAAAAGATCCTGGAGGGCAGCAGTGTCCACATGGACAGGTACAGACGTGAGTGGTGAGGAGGCAGCATGGACATTGTCAGACCAGCAGAGGGGATGAGTTAAGGTTAAAACTTACTACAAAGTTTGGAGCCATGATGGATGGGAGTTTCTAGAGCATCTCACAAAAATACAAGAAAATCGAACTTGTCTTATAATGGTCAGAAATTCATATGTTCTCAAATAGATGTATTTACATTATGTCTTGTGAAGTAAGGGGGAAAATAGTCACGAGCAGTAATAAAACCCAGCTTCCTTTTGGTATCAAGATACCGATCCAGAGTCTGCATTGCACTATGTGTACACCAGTATTTGGGGCAGTGGGAGTATTGAATAGTCATACAGTTCCTGTTGTTGCTGCCAGTCTGTACTTGAGATGAATTAGTGCTTCTGTGACCTGAACCAAGCTGGCAGCAGTGGAGGCAGTTCAGCAAGTGGCAGTTTTCTGGAGGATTGTCCTCAGTGAAGAATCCATTAAAGCAAATGAACTTGTTTGATTTCCATCATGAGTGGTATCTTCTGCATCAGTTTTGTCATAACTTAGTATTTAGTCTTTAGTGCTTGGATACAATCAGAACTAGACCTTTGTAACCTTCTTCTAGAAGAATAAACTAACTTCTGTTTCCTGGATTGTTACAGAGTAATTTAGGTTGGACAGGTGTTGTTTGGATCAGCCACCTGCTTAGGACCTACTTAGGTGACGTTCTTCAAGGCCCTTGGACTTTGTATGCACCTTTACTTTTACTTTTCATTCCAAAGTGTGTTTCCTACTTTTGTTCTTGTTATGGAATTATTTAGAGCCAGATAAGGTCCTGATGAGGAAATTCTGCATTATTATCTGGCTTGTTTACTACTCCTTTTGTTTGCTTCTGGTAAAAACTCCCTGGTTGTAGTTTCTGTTTCCTTCCAGCCAATCTGTTCTGTGCCCTTGTGTGTTTTGCCTACAGATTCTGCTGGTATTCCTAAGGGGTGTCTTCTCAGACCTAAAGATTAGGTACCAGAGTCATCTGTGGGCAGCAACTTTGTGCTGTGTGTAACGAAAGTGCAACAATCCAAGTAAATTTTCTTACTGCCTGAGACTTTTTTCCCCCTTATTTCTCTCCCTGCCAAGTGCAGGCTGTGCTGTGCTCTGTACCACCTTGAGGCCTGCTAAGGTAAAGTCCTTCAAATTGAGGGCTATAGCTTCTTGGAATAAGCTTGGGCAGTGGGAGTATGTGAAGGATGCCATATCCAGGAGAAGGTGGTTGGGCTGGCAATAGGGCAGCGGGAGTACAGAGCCTGGCAGGAGTTTCTGAGACAAGCTGTGAGCTCTTAGGTTTGGATGGCAGTGGCAGAGAGACAGTGGCTTGTCTCTTGTGCTCCTGGCAGCCACATGGATCTTCTGGTTTTGTTCTCAGTGGTGTCTGCTCCCTTGCTCAGCTGAAGTCCCTTGCATGCTGTGCTGTTTGACAGCCTTCCTCTGGCCCCGTTTCTCCTGCCAGCTCCTCTGCTGTGCCCCCAGCAGGAGTTGTCAGCACTGTCTTCATCCTGGGCAGAAGCCAGGATGGCCCTGCTTGAGATCTGCTCTCTTGTACACAAACATGAATAACCAAATTTACATACGTCTTGTTTCTTTTCATCCCCCAAACACACTATTCAATGAAAGTCCCTGAGATAATGAAGGCTGCTAAGAAATCTAAGAAAATAACCAGTTGTTATGCCCTTATAAAAAGCATGCTTTGTTGGTGATATTGCCACCTCGTTCATCACTTGGGTAGCCAGATACAGACTTGCTTTATGTTCTCGTCCTTGCTTTATGTTGTGGTTTAACCCCATCCAGCAGCTCAATACCACAAAACTGCTCACCACTCTCCTGGTGGGGAGGAGAATCAGAAGAAAGCAGGATCTGTTGCTTGTTGGTCTCTGCAGCCAGCATAAGTAACTAATCTGCTTTCACTTCAGTAGAATGGTTTCTGAATGCTGTACCTTTCCCCCCCCTTTAGGCCAGCTTGGTTCTGTATGCAGAGCAGTAGAACTGCAGAAAGGCATGGACTGGAGGGGTGCTTTGTCCCAGTGCATATGTTCCAAATACAGATTAACCTTCCCAGATAGTACTGAGTGAAAAGATTTGCATGAACACAAAGTGATTGTGCAACAACAGAATGGAATGTGGCTCTTGGAGAGCTGTCTGATGGTCCTTAAGAGGAGGAGAAAAGGGGAGATGATGAAGTCAGCACTGATGTTCCACAGAAAATGGTGGGCAGAGTATAGGAAATGCGTAGGTGGGAAGGAGAGGAAGTCTGCACTGAAACCACAGTTGTTTCTTTCCATTTTGGGAAAAAGCCATGGTCAGCATTCTTATACTCTGGAATGAAATAAGAATTGGTGGAGGAGAGTTGCATTACAAACTCATTAAAACTTTGTTAAATGGCAAAAATGGCAACCTTAGATATCTTTGAGGGTCATAAAAGCTTTGAGTTGAGTTGGATATACTTAATTGTTTTGGTTTCTTTTTCCTTCAATGTAAATATTTTTTATTTCAAGTCACAACAGAGATAAATACTGTTTTTTAAATATTTGAGCTTCATTTCAAACACTCAGGCTCATGTTGGCTAGCAACTACCACGTGGCCTATTGTACTGTTTGATTTTTCAGGTGAACAAGAGGGATCAGAAATACTGTTCTTGGAGAATTAGGAGACTGCCAGATAGATTAGTATACTAATAAACACACCCCACATCCCTGTTTTAGCATTTTTAACTTAGAAAGGGAGAACTGGTATTTACTGCCCTGTGAGAAGGAAGTGGGAAGTAGGCAACAACAACAATGAAATCAAGATCAACCTTTAATTCTGTCAGAAACAAATACCAGTCAATAGACTTTATGCTGGTAAAAGTCCATTTTAATCTAGTTATATTCTTGCTTCTGAATTGAACGTAATTATTTACTACTTGCCCTTAATAAATAATGTCTTTTGTTACAATTTTCTCTCTATTATGTTTTAGATACCATGTCTGCTCCGAGTGTCAACCCTGTCCCATCTGCACCACCTTCTTATGAGGAAACTGTAGGAATCAATATGAACTACCCTCACCCTTATCCTGTTCCTGACCCTGGAGTGAAGCCAGATGTGAAGGGAATGAACCCTCCCCCATACATGGGACAGCATGCACCAGCAAATAACCCCAGTAAGCCTCAAAAACTCTTCTGTACCTCAGGCTGAGGAGGTGTCAGGTGGCTGTGGGACAGGTGCTGTCAGAAGATGAAAGATCTGGTTCACAGGTGTTCACCACCTTCCAAAAAATACTTTTGAAGGGAATAACGTGAACCAATTCTCATGAATCCTTCAGGGTACACTAACATCAATAACATCATTTGGCTTTCTGCAGTTTTTAGTGCACCCTTATTCTTAAGACAATGTATTTTGCATTAGCAAATGCCACGGTGGTTTCTCTTTGTCATTGTGCATTTCATCGCTCTGAGTCCCTTATGTTTCAAAGTTATAGCTGGTTCTGGCTCAGGGGAAATTTCTTACTGTTCTTTTTTCCTTATTTGCTCACTGATTAAACAGCATATTTCTCTGCCCAGTTAGAGTTCAGACGGTGTATGTGCAGCAACCAGTGGTGTTCTATGACCGTCCTGTTCAGATGTGCTGCCCCTCCTGCAACCAGATGATAGTGACACGTCTCTCCTACGAGGCAGGAGCTCTGACCTGGCTGTCCTGTGGTGGCCTCTGCCTGCTGGGGTAGGTCAAGTCCAGTTTCCCCTCTTTTTACTTCTTACCTGACCTTTTATATTTCTGAAGAGTAACAGAGCTCTCAGTTTGCTTTGTCTTTCTGTCTGAGGCCTGAGCCTTTGTGATTCAAACAGCCTACATCTGCATTTATGTCCTGTAGGACCTTAAAGCAGGTCTGGAACACTATAGACTCCAGAGCCATGTGTGTTCTTCCTAAAGCTTCACGGCACCAGTTTTACCGATGGATTTCACAGGAAATATATTTTAACTTTTTGTGTATGGAACAAGTGGCAAACCAATGTTTTTCTCTTCTTTTTTTTCCTTTGCAGGTGTATAGGAGGCTGCTGCTTGTTTCCATTCTGCATTAATGCTCTCAAGGACGTGGATCACACCTGTCCGAACTGCAATACTCTTCTTGGTGCTTACAAACGTTTCTAGGCAGTGTTAAAACATTGATTGATGAAGTTGGTTAGCACCTCTGCAAGCCCTCTCTGAAGCTTCATATGGAGACTGCTCGTTTCTGTGCATCTTGTCACTGGAAACCAATAAAAAGTAATGTTTCTTACTAGGTTGTTTGAAAACAAGTTTGCCTGAGGGGATTTTCACTTAGGTCTGTAAAAAGTCTACATAATCTGTATGGGCCAGTCAGTCCAGCAGCAGCTGAGAGCAAGGGAACATTTCCCTTTTTGCTTTATGCAAAACAGGTTGGTGATGCTCTGCAGGTAATCTTATCTCAGTCATGTTGCACGTTGTTCTTGCTGCAGTCTCAGCACAGACCAAGAGGAGGATGCCTATGGAGAACTCTTTAGGCTCATGCTTGGTGTCAATGCTTTGGCAACAGCACTGTTTACACACTGGCAGGGAGTTGCCTCAGAGACAGGTGCCCTTCTTTGACAAAAGAAATTATTTGCTGGCATCTTTTCATGAGCACTAGAATTCACTTTAAAACTTGGAAGAGAACCAAACCTAAAGGCTTCTTCCTTCTTGGAGGTTGCTTTACCAAATGGACAACTCAGGTTATTGTGCATCAGTGGTGATTGAATCCAGTATCTGAATTTTCTTACCAATTTAAAGTCTCTAATCTGCAGTAAAGGTGTTCACACAGGAATTTTTAAGAGATACTTGTCCAATGTTTGGCTGGAGTTTTTTTTTACCATCGACTGCAAGTCTGTGAAGTGTTCTCTTCATCCGAGAGAGCCTTGGTTATAGCATTGGAAAACTTCCTTGTATATCTGTATAAGTCATCTGATAGATCATACACAAACCTCAGCCTTTCTTAAGGCTTGAATTCTGCCTGAAAAACATTAGATAAAGGACCTGGGCTTCTAACTGTTGATCTGCTTGTTAATTACTATTTCTTCATTAAGAAGGCTAAATAAATGTTTGTTAAGGAGTTTCTCTGACTTGTACTATGATTTTTTTTAAATGAAATAAAAGATAAATTTTGTTTTCAGATATACTTATTTAAGACAATAATCATAAAAAACTAGGGAATGAGGCTCTGAAGGTTGAAGTAATTTCCATGTCATAAGCAGCAGATTTGATGCATTTGAATGATACCTGTCCAGAAAAGGCAGACAGGTATTTAAACAAGGCTATGATGGTAACACTGTGTTAACCTCTGTAAAAGTAAAAAACTAAAATAAATACAAATAAAAAATACTGCATTTACTGTTCTTGCCAAATGTGCCTTCTGTAAATACCTGCTATAAGTTAGTTTTTCAAAAGTCTTTCAACACTTCAGGTTTGAAATCCAGTAATTCTGTAGATCACATACAACCTCTAGGCCTCCTGTTAATTAGTTTCTGTAAACTGCTGCTGCTTGTGAGTCAGTCTGCAAGTGGTTTAAGAGCTTCCTTGTGCATTTGTAAAAGGTTTCTGGTCTCCCCATACCATAAGAATTTACATCAGTAGCTACTGACTGTCAAAAGAATGAAGGAGATAAAAAGCTGGTAGTTTTGTAGCTTTCCCCGTTGATGTTGCAGTACCAGCATGTGCTTTTGTCTCCTGGTGCTCCACCACAGTGCTCTCCGTGTTCTTGAGGGCCCTGGGTGGTGCTGCATTGAATTTTCTGTTCTGGTGGCATAAGCAAGACAAAAGTGTGCTACTGGAAAGCAGCACAACCCCACTGCGTGTCACAGAAAATGTGCTGCTTGTCAGTTTATCACCAGAGCAAGGCAGGAGGAAGCAATGAAGATTGCAGAGTTCCCAAACTTGGTATTTGCTTGCACGGTGGGGAGGATTTTTAGTTCTGTTAGTACTTCTGTTAGTCAATCTGGTCTGGGTAATCCTCCCATATATTAATTTGGTAAGTTTTCTAGTTGTTATTCTCTGAGCTCCCTTTTTCTCTCCAGAGTGATGGTTGGAAAGTCTGAGGTGGTGGCACCAGAATATAGAACACTGACCAAAACAAAAGTGTTTTTCTTTCTTTTATGTGCACAGTCCATTGCTTCTCTTTGAGTTCCCTGTATGGATTGAGAGTGGGACATACAATGTTGGCAGCTCTTCAGTCTAGTTCAGCATTCTGCAAAACTTTCTGCTGCCCCCTCTATACTTAAATTTCCTTAAATGCAAAGCCTGTGTTTGTTCTCTTGCGTATGGAATTATCTACAGAATGCACCACTTTGTTAAACTTATCTTGGAAAAACAAATGCAGGATATAACTTGCCTTGTGTGAAAGCACTTTGTGTTTATTATGTTGAAATTATTGTTTGGGTTTTCTTTTAAAACTGACTGGTTTTAAAATAAAAACTTTGTCTTTCCTATCTAGTGGTTGTAATTGGAAAATTGTAACACTTGGACTGTTTCCAAACATATGGAGAGCTGAAATGTTAAGAAATGTTATTACAGGAAGAAATTTTTCAGTGTCACTTGGGCCAAGTCTCTGATGAATGGCATTCTCTGCCCTGCAGACCAACTGTCACACATGGACCCACATGGAAAATGTGTTGTTTTTCTGCAACTCAGGCACATTGAATAGTTTTTCAGTTAAAACACTTCTGGGTAAAACTTCTGGGTAAAACCTGCAATACAACTAAACAAACACACATAAATATGGCTCCACACTCACATACCAGTAACCAGTGGAGAGAAAATAGATACCAAATATCACTGTATTTAGTTGGAAAGAATCCCTGTTAATCAGGTAAGGATACCCTGGGGTTTTTTTAATGTCTGAAGCACTTTTTTTTTATGAGGTGCAGAAAATACAGGAAGGTGATGTTAATACCTCAAACAATTTTGTTCTAATGCATTGGGATTTCTTTTATTAAGTAATTTTATGGTTATTTTGGTAGTAAGCAAGTGGTGAACAAATGGTTTTTCTTCTGTTGCCACATACAGAGGTGACATGCTGACTTTGTGGGCTCATCCTATTTTCACAAATAAGTAAAGAAGGGACATAGGCTGTCTGAAATCCTCCGGCCTTCCATGACAAATTCAAGTGAAGCCTTCCCCTGCTCCCACCTGCATTAGTTTTCCAGGATGACATTGCTTTCTGTTAGGCTTTGACAGTGTTATTTCCGTTGGATTTCTATTTTTCATGGACAGAATCTTACACAATGTTAAAATTCTGATGAGGCTTGAGCCAGAAGGAAATACAATTTGATTTGTCATCCAAAATAAAAGCTGTTAAAACCAGTAAAAAGCAGCTGATAGCCTTACCAGAGGGAGTTGTTAGCAAGTTCAGTGTGGTTTCCAAAAGTTGCTATTTATTGCAGTGTTTGAGAAAATACTTCTGTCAGTCTAACCACAAGTTCTTTTCTGAAGAAATGAATTGTGATTTGTCTACTCAAACCCAGTTAAACATTCTTCATAACTGAGCAGCAAGAGGTGAGTATTGTCATTCTGGAAGTAAAAACTAAGAAGTGAAAGTCCTGTGACGAAGGTGTGATGCGTTCAGAGTTCAGGTGAATTGTATTTTATACAATTTAGGATGACTTTTAATCTATTTTTGTGAGAGGAATACCCTCCTGTATGATATGCTGGGTGTGAATCCAGTATAGAAATAAATTTGCCATAAATAAATGAGCATCTTATTACTTTTTCAAAGTAGGACATCAAAAGGTGCATGTGAAACCTACTGATTTCAAAGGAAGTGCTTCTTGTTATCACTTGTAATTGATTTTAACAGTCTGAAAATATAATGTCTGTTTGAACAGGTGGCTGTGTGTGGTCTGGAATTGCTAAAAGTAGTTGTGCCTGTGTCGAGAATGAACTCAGAATGAGTAGGCGGGTTTTTAAAGTCCTTTTGTGGTTGTGTGCTTGATCGTTGTAACAAAAAAAATCCCCAAAAAAGCAGCTTCAGCGACCTCCAGAGGACTGTTGCATTAACGGGTGTGTGACAGGCACTGCTCTGGGACCTAAAGCCGTGGTGTATTTGGGTGTGGCTGCAGGGCGGTCACAAAAACATTAGGGGGGATAAAAAGACAACCCCCAAACAATTTCTACCTCTTGCTCCACACAGCCTCTGAAGCGCCTTCTCCTGGCCGGTGGGCTGTCTTGACAACTAGTTGTACTAAAGTTACCTCAGGCTCATGCCTCGTAAAATGCTTTTTTTGTTCACAAAGTAGTGCTGAAGATTTTTCTCTCTCTAGGATAATACAATCACAGAGTCATGAAGGTTGGAAAAGACCTCTGAGATCCTCGAGCCCAACTATTACCCTGACCCTGCCAGGTCCAACGCTCAGCCGTGTCCCCAGGCACCACATCCACGTGTTTTTTTGAATGCTTCCAGGGACGGCGATTCCACCCTTCCCTGTACAGCCTGTTCCAATGCTTGACCACCCTGTTAGGGAGTTGTAGAGAGAGAGGTCGCCCCTGAAGCCTCTTTTCTAAACACCTGGGCTGAACCCCCCAGCTGCTCCTCATCAAGAGCAATGAGGAGCTCCTTTGCTTTGCTCTGGACACGCTGCAGCAGCTCCATGTCCTTGGAGCGAGGGGCACAGACCTGGACACAGGGCTGGAGGTGCGGACACATCACCCCGTTTCCCCGCAGCCCTCGTCGGCCCTTTTCGCCGGCGCTTGGGGCCGGTGCTCCGGGGGGCGGCCACAGCCTCGGGGCTTTCGGGTGACCCTTCCATGGCTCGATTTCCTCCGGGAAAGCGGGCTGGGAAGTGCCGGTGCCTCCCGGCCCCTCGCGGTGTTGGAGATGCGGCGCTCCCGGAGCGCTGGGCAGGGCTCGGTGCCCTGAGGGGCTCCGGGGGTCGCTCCAGGCCCGTTTTGGGTCCGGAACCAGCCAAAGCTCCCGGACACCCTATTCCGTAGGCACAGGGAGGTGAGTGAGCTGGAGTCGAGTTTGGAGCTGTCTGCGAGGGCGCTTCCCTCCTGCTTTGGGCTGTCGGGGTTAAACATCAGCGTTACAATAACACCGCGTTTAAAATATCTGTGGGGCCTTTAACAGAACAGACTTTCCCAGTTTGTTACGGATTTTCTTGACAATGCTGGTGCACCGTTTTCAGGTGTCCCCGGACAGGCTTACCCTGTTGTGTGCCAGATGGTGATTTTTATTAAATTTGTTTTCCGAACTTGAGTACAGTATCCATTAAAATGGAGGAATACTTTTCTGAGACTTACAGCCAGCGTGGGTCTCCTGTGTGTCATTAAAGTGTGCCTGTAGCACATGTGCCAGTATTTTCTTCAGTACTTTAAGGTTACCTAGGACAGCAACATGGGGGAAATTTCTCTTCAGGAGGTTCTTTGTCAGCCTCTTTTGGGGGAGTTGTTCTGATCGGTTTTTTTAGAAAAATCTCATTTGGGGGAGGTAGAAAAAATGCTTAAAAAATGTTAAATTTGAGTCTTGGGCTGCATCCTGCACTTACCAACCATCACATGAGGGAAGCCAGTCCAGTGCACAGGACACTGATGCCATCCATGTTTTATCTTAGAGGTTTGGCTCCAGAGTGCATTTAAGAGTCAACTGCAATTCAGGCATTTAATTCCTAGTTTAGAAGTTTCAATACAAAGGGCCCCAAATCTCTGCTATACTGAAAGCAGCTGAAATATTTTTAGCAAAAAAGCCCTGGAGTTTCATTTGCAAATTTCTTTATTTTTGGGTCTATGAAACTCAAGATTCAAGCAAGCTCAGATTTATAAATTCTGGAGTGTGCTCATATACCTACAGTAAAATATTTTTCTTTTTTTTGTTTTAATTAATGTAGTTTCTTCCCTAAGAAATGGGAAGCTGCAAATTTAAAACTTGAAATTCAAACTGGAGAGCAGATCATTTGCTCAGCTGTGATGCCATATACTTGCTCTCTTTCCCTTGCAGTTTTGTGGAATTTCTAATATGTTAACATCTCTCTCCCTTTTTTTGCAAAAGGGTTGGAATGCTGTTGGAGATGGGACCATTGTTTGTGTGTGTCTGTCTCTCCCCCTCGCTATACATGCGCCCCTTCCCCTCTGCCAGAGCCCCTCCTCTGGCTGCAAGAGGGGAGTTGAAATAGTGAGATCCTGCTTTGTGAAGGAAATTTTCTTTCACTGCCTTGCTCAGAGGTGCCTTTGAGAGGAGAACTGATGTGTTTTTGTTAACTTCTGGCCAGAGGAGGTGCTTTCGATGGCCATGGGGTTGCACGCCATCATTTTACTCTGTGCTGTTGTGGCAGGAGCTTCAGGGAGTAAGTAGAAGAAGCTTTTTCCTCTGCTCTCAATGCAGAATACTTCTGTTAAGGAATGATCTCGCTAGCAAAACTCTTGAGATGTTGTAAATTATGTTACAGCTTGTAGGTTTGTGGTAATTCTTGTAGCAGCTTTGTCTTGATTTTCAGCGTGGTGTAGCAGTTTGCTTTACTGAGCTCTCTGGGTGGTACTGGGCAAGTGGGAGAGCTTTACCTGGAAAGGGGGCAGTTAAATAGTGCATCTTCCTTCAGGATTTTAGGGAAAGCAGCAGAAACACTGGGGTTGTGCCAGTCATTTTATTATCCTCGCCTGAAAATCGTATGTTAGTATCGTGTTCTAAAATTGTGCTCACTTTGGTATTCGGCAGATGAAGGGTTCTGAGAAGTGTGAATAGATCACGAACTGTCAGTAGTTTGTTACTCTTATCAGTTGAAGGGAGATAAGTGTGGGCTATTTCCAGAACCAAAATAAATGAAGGAAGAAAATTTAAAATTCAAAAAGAACAAAGCAAAGAGCAGAAACCCTAAATTTAGGAACTCTAACAAAGTTAATCAGGTGCCTGATTGTCCAGGCTGCTCAGCCTCCCACACTCTGCCAGTGATGAGCACGATTAACAATTCTGAGCTCAGCATTCAGGTGCCTCCTGATGCTGCACTGAACAGTTGGATTTTCCAAGTTTGTCTTACCATATTTGTTTTAAGGTTCTTTAATAAGTTGTACAGGTTTCTTTGTTGAAAGTCGTTAACTTAACACTGCCTTTTCCCACTGTTTAAAAGAAAGGGGGGGCTGAATTGCCCTTTTCTCACCTCATCCACTCTCTAGGATGATCTAGGGATGATTTTTTTCCCTCCAAGGAAACTGAGAAATGTGATATGTTTGGAATATTGAAATTAATGCACATGTTTTATGTACAGATAGGTATATTTATAAAAATTTATAGTCTAGCAATAATTCTCATGTATTACCTGACCTGATCTCTCTGTGCCCAAAAGTTTTATCACTTTGCAGGTATCTCTAGCACTGGATCAGGTTTGCTTGAAAATAATGTTATTCATACTTTTGGAGGGTAAAACCTGAAGTTCTATACAGAGAATTAATTCTGCAAAACGAAAAGGAGCATTGGATGGGAAGAAATATAAGTGTGGGATAAGATCTTTTCAAGAAAAATGTAATTCTACTCTCTAGAAACTTAAATTTTAATTTGGGAATAAAAATGTATGTAAGATCGAGGGGGAGGGTGAAGAAACAAACCCTTTCTTGTTTTCGTCCTAAATCCAGTGAATTCCCTTCTTTCCTCCTGCCAATAGTTTTGACGTTTAACAAAAAGGATTAAGAGAAGAGAAAATTAGTTTGAAATAAATAATATTAATGTGGATTTTTAAATGTTGTAGTTTGACAAGGGCGTTTCCTTTGGGCACATGTAAAACACCCAAAAGCCAGAACCAGAATAAAGAGGTTCTTTTACCTTCTGTCTCCAGTGGGAGACAAAGCTGAGCAGCACAGGGGTGTTAGTTACTGCTTCACAGGGAGGCTCATTAGCTTTTCATGGCATAGGGGTTGGGGTGATTGTACTTATTATTGAATTGCTTGGGACATTTTCTTTCACTGTGGCACATACAAGTGCAGCAGGACTATGTATCTGATTTTGGCTGTTCCTGTTAGCCCAGCCCTTTTGAGTTCCCAGTCATGCCTGCAGGGGCAATCACAGTGATGCAGAGGAAATGGATACCCTAAAAATTTCTTTTCACAGAGGAGTTTTTGAGGGTGAATGAGAATTTTTCTTCCAGTTCATTGTGGATGTTTTGCTGTCTAGCAGTGCTTTCAATAACTGCTGCATGTAATTCTGCCAGGCTCATTTTAGGTCGTTCAGCATCAGAGCATTGGAATGAAAGTCCTGCTAGCTCATTGTGCAGAGATGTGTGCACAGAAAGAGGAGGAGTGGAAGCTCTGAACCAGCAGCCCCAGCTGTTTCCCCTGTTAGTGCCAACGTGAATCTACAGCAGTTCCATCTCTGTGGTGTGTTCTACATCCCCTTGAACTCGCTGCCCTCCCAGTCAAAGTCTGAGTGAAAGTCATGCAGGAGAACAGGCTCCCCAGTGTTAAAGGACATCTGAACCAACTGCCATGCTCAAGTTGTGATGTTTGTGTTCCTTAGTGTGCTGCTGCAGCAAAAGTTTTTCTTAGGCAGTAAAGTTTGCTCTTGTTCTCAGTGATGCTTAGGATTTCTTGAATGACCATGTGCAGTAAAAGTCATAGCTATGTAGAAATTTTCCTGAACTGCAATAAAGTTAAAAGACCATGGATATGAAGAAATGTGGTGGATAATACGTAATTCTTTCTTGGATTAAGAAACTCTTTCTTAAATTCACTTGGTAGCCACTGTATTGTTGCATTTCCATGCTTACCTCAATAAATACACTAAGGCAGGTCATTCCTTTATGTATGTGCTTGTGAGTAAGATGTGTGGAATGGGGTGAGAGCAAAGTCTTGTCCCTGTGTACTCGGTAGAAAAACTGTCATGGATTTATTTATTTGTTTTTAGGACCATGCTTTGATTTCAGTTATTTCATTGAAATTTAAAAGCAGTGGGTCTGTACTGAGCTGCACACACATTTTCAGTGCTTTTCTGTTCTCTTACCTGTCATTGCAGAATCCTCAGAGAGTTTAAGTTATGGAGCATCTTGCTTTGCAGAGTGTGTAGGTGAGTAAAACAAAACTGTACTCAGGTCTTCTATGTGATAAGGAAGGAGGGATTTTTCCTTCCCTTCCGTAGGGATGTTGTGTTCTGAGAGGAATGATACCTGTGTCTGAGGAATCAGCATTCATGGAAGTAGAGGAGAAGTTCCACTAAGCTTTACCAGGCCCACACTTGCCTAAAGTTCTCATTCTGTGCACTCAGAAAGCTCCCAGACTTTAAAGCTGAGCAAGGACTAAACGAGTACAGGACTAAACCCAGCCATGGGCATTAAGAGCACTGTGAATGCATCAGCAGATCTACTTCATCTGGCTCTTGCTGCTCTCTGAAAGGTGTCAGAAGAACATCATGCTGTGAATGCACTGCATCCCTTTTCTGCCCTTGGAAATTGTCTTCCTGCCTCGAAGGAGTTGGTGAGGTTCTGTGCATAGGAGAGAGGGGAAAGATTTTCACCTTCTGTGCAGGAGCTATAGCCAGCTTTGAAAAACCCAGGTGCTTTCTGGGTTTTTAAAAAGATTAAAAGGCAGAAAAAAATAGGGGAAGGGGAAAGCCTCATAAACTGAAAAAAACACCCCATTTTTTTGTTTGTTTCCCAGGACACAGTGCATGGTACTTCCCCAAAAGAGCTAGATACAGCTACAGGTATTCAGCAGTCACCAGCACATTCCTGCAGGGAAGTATTCACAAAAGAAGTGGCATCTCTCTGGAGAGCACAGTGATCATCGAGGTATTGGGGAATTGCCAGATGGTTTTGAAAGTAAGTATTGTCATAACAATCTGAGAGATTGGGAGGAGCTGACATGTAACCTTACCTTTCTTTGGGATTATTGCTACATTTGAGACCCTTGTTTTTCTTGTAAGTAAAAGATGAGATCCAGTTCCAGTTCAATTCTGGATTTCATAATTAGAATTGCAGCATTGCTTTGATGTGACACAACTTCCTTTTGACAATGAAATACATTGCCTATATCTTTGCTCCTAGGTGCAAGATGTGCAGATTAAGAAAAGTTTTGCATCCAGAGAGGAGCCTCTGAAGGAAATGGACAGTCTAAGGTAGAAAACTTAATCTGGTGTAGTTTGGGGGTTTTTTTGAAGCTATATGGCTTAGCAGCTACTTGACTGGACATCGTTCAGTGTGTTTCATACTATGTTTAGGTTTAGAGTTTCTTTTGAGTTTTTTTTTTTTTGTTTTTTTTTTTTTTTTTTGAAAAAGCAAGGATCAGGATGTGCACACCACCAGCAAAATGAGAAGTATTTGGTCCAAACAGGTTTTTTTTAAACCTAATTTTCATCCCTTTGCATGTAAAAATAATTGGAGAGCAGACTATTAAAATTATTCTGGGCACAAATTACCAGGCCTCTAGCTGGTTAGCAGCCTGTATGGATCAGAGATCTCTAGGCTGTAGTTGTTACTTGTACAGACTCTTGAGTTTTGAAGTACATTTCAGAAGTTATTGCTTTGGAAGAGTCTCACAATGCAAAACATTGGGTTTTTTTTTCCTTCCCAGATATTTAAACTGCATTTATTTATCTAATTTAATTTTCTTCCTTTTATGTTCTTGGTTTTAGTAGCTCATTCATAACATATGTCAGTGTGTTTCTCACTGACTTCTCAAGGTATAGTCTCCAGTGTAGATGCCTATACAAAAAGATCTCTTCAAACTGTGGAGGTCTGGCATTTTCCCAGCGAGCTGACGCTTCTTGTGTTGTCAAAAGAAAAGCAGTTCTGTTGTCTGATTAAGCTCAGCCTTGTAATCTTCCTCTTTGTCCTGCCACTTGGATTCTCAGCCTTTAAACAACACTGAAAACTGAGGTAATTGACTCAATTCAAA
Organism: Manacus vitellinus; assembly: GCF_001715985.3. Classification (NCBI taxonomy): domain Eukaryota; kingdom Metazoa; phylum Chordata; class Aves; order Passeriformes; family Pipridae; genus Manacus; species Manacus vitellinus. Next base: position 13,214,241 of record NW_021938949.1, read on the forward strand.
GGGTCAAAAAGAGCAAGCTTGGAGTAAATGCATTGCTTTTTATATTAATCAGGAAGAACTTTGTGTTCCCCAGTGTGGGCAGTGGTATCAGAGTTCAAATGAGAATACAGGCACATCTTCTGTGAAGTTCTCTGCAGGATTTTCATAGCTGTAAGAGTAGTTGTGCCTCATTCTTTGCAGAGAAGCCAAAAAATAGAGATAGCAAAGAAAGCATTCAGTGAAGCTTGGCTATTGAAAATAATTATTCACATGAGTAAACCTTATTAGCATTTGCCTCAGCCTATTGTGAACATACAGTAGTCTGACTTGTCCTCTGAACACGCATGTAATTTCCACAGATAGTAGCAAAAGCAGCCACAGTTGCCTAGGAGTTCAGAACCCCTTATCCCATGGGCCCAGTCTCTTCCTCTGGAAAGACTTTATCCAGATGTTGGTGTGTTTAAAGTTTACCTCTTACTCTGTGACCCGGCTGATGAGATGAACGATTAGTTCCACAGTTAATGGGCAGGTGAACTGTCTGTCTCCCTGTATGGGAGCTGAACACTGGGCTACTGCAGAATTCTTCCTTTGGATGGCTTGTTTTTCCCCATTTAGAGGGGAATTATATGATTAAAGTACATTATATAAGGAGTGAAAATCAATGTTAAAAAGTGATCTCTTGCAAATGTAGAAAATGCTGTGTACTCTGGGATAGCAAAAGCAGTTAGGGAGTGTACTGATAGCAGAGGTGGGGGAACAAATTTGGGATAAAGCCCAGGTATAAACACCTAGCAGAGCAGGAAGGTATGGGTTCATTGGAAAGCAGTTGTTCTTGTGTATGACACCTGAAGAGACATAATATTACTTTACAGTTCAGACAGGCCTTCCAATGCCAAAGGTACCCTGAATTATAAAATGAAATTTCTTTCCTACATTGAACAAGAACATTAAGTGCATTACACTTGTAACATCTAATAAAAGCAGCTCCAGGTGAATTCTTTACAATTATGTCAAGGGTGCTGTGATTATCTTGAGAGGATTTATTTTTAGGGTTTTATGAGGGGTTTTTTAAGGACTCCTAGGGTCAGGGTGGATTTATGAAGAACAGAGGCATGCTACAAAGAGTGGAGATACAGAATGAGACAGATCCATTGTGGAGGAACAGCTCTGTTGAGGAATCTGAGCCTGTCATAGACCGACTTGCACTATTCAAAGCAAGAAACAATAAACTATTTTATTGCAGGGGAATACTAGAACAGCATCCTCTTCATTTTTCTTTCCATGATGGGAAAGTTCTGAAGCTCTGCCCTGTGAGGAGTGAGCAGCCCTGGGCACTGAACATAAAACGAGGCATTCTCAGTGTCCTGCAGACAGCGCAAGCACCCGCTGCCGGTGCCGTTGTTGAGGAGGTGAGACCATCACTACAGTCATGCTCTGAGCTCACTGAGGCCCTTGGACATGCTAAGTCTATGCCTTTTGTAAATAAATAAGGGTTTTTTCCACTTGGTTCAGCAGACAGCGGCAGTCACCTAATTGTTTTTTGTAGTGGATGTTATAAATTCTCATTCTTGCTAAATCCACTGCTTCGTTACCAGGGTGGTAACACCAGGGCTTTACCTGTCCTCTGGGGAAAATATTATATTCATTATTCATGGTTACTCCTCCTTTCTTTTTTTTCATTAATTTCAGGAGGCTTTACGATCTGGCTTCTCGGAGTTCTTTGCAATTATTTTAATGCTTAAGCTCAAGTTCTGCTGGGTTAGACTGGAACAATAGGCCAGCCTACCCTGCTGTCACCTGTGTGTTTGCACGAGTGCAGCTGAGACACCTCAAGGGCTCTGGTTCTGTTGTGAAGAGCTGTCTCTAGACTGACCTTCAGCATGATGTGCACTACCTCATTCTCCTGCTATTGCTGCATGTCAGTGCTTAAAGGGATTTTCTGCTGTAAGGCTTGAGAGATCCATATGTAATTAAATTTATGCTGATTAGTAACGTTCTTCTGAATTAATGTTTCCCTGTACACCCACAAAACCTCAACTGAAAAAGCATACAACTGTAAATGATCTGATTCAGAATAACACAGAGAGGTTAAACAGATCAGCAGGCCCTGGCTACTATAAAGTTTGACCAAAGTCTTTAAAATTATTTGCCTTTTCACAGCTTTTGTGGCAAAGCCAGTGTTCTGCCAGGGAGAATTTAGGTCTCTGTTGTTACTACAAAAAAGTAATTATTGAAATGAATTGTAATAACCCACAATACCTCCTTGTATTGCATGTGTGACTCAGCAGTGTATGTTTGTTACTAGGTGGACGTTCTGGGAATATGCCCAACCAAGTACCAGCGAAAGGGTCCTGTTCTTGTAAAGACAAGGGACTTAAACCTCTGCTCCCATCGATATTCTGGTTTTACTTCTGTGCAGTCTGTTGTTCTTCCTCATGTGTCGGTGAGTTTCAGGGGAATGACACTGATTATTCCACGGGACCTTTTAGCTTATTTGAAGAGTGTGTCTGCCCAAACTTGAGTCCTTAGCAAAGAAATTATGAATATAATTCTGCCTGAAATGCCTGTTATTTACAGAATTTGTTTTCATGCCAATTTGCACTGTAATTGATGAATGTTACAGTACAAAGGCAAGAGGTTCTTAGGGACCTGGATTAAACTCTCATTAAAACATGTTATAGTGATAAACTGAAAGTGGAGCATGGAAAAGGGGAATAGAGAGATGTGAACAAGAAAAAAACACATTATGAAAAGAAAGTTATTCTTTTGAGAAAACTTTGGAAAGATAGGAGCTTTTCTAAGAGCCAGACTTGCAGCTTTCCACTGTTGACAGCAAATACAGTCAATGTTTGTATCTTATGCCATTTTATTAGGTGGATATTACTTGTTTCTTGTATACTAGCTAGTTGTAGTTTACCAGCCTTTTGCTTTTTTCAGCTCTACTGACCAAAAAGAGCCGCTTAACACTGAGGCTTTGTGAACTGAAATGAATTGAGACCATTTGATGTTGAAAGTTAGCAGCAGTTGCTTTTCAGTGATGAAAAGCTAGACTGAAAATAAAGAGCATGTTAACCTCCCCAGGCTGGGCACTGTCAGAGGTCTAGACAGGGGACTGCAGCTATTCCAGAGCTGGAATCCTCTGTGAAGCTGGGAGAGGAAGGATTGGGAGGATTAAACAGGTCATCAATAACTTTACCTGAAGTATCTGTTCTTCCCAGTCTGAGCAACAGGTCCTGTCTTCCAAACTGGAATGTGTTCAGAGCATTAAGGATGGAGTCCTGGCAGAGGCCAGATGCACCGAGTCCGACCGTGTGACGCTGTTCCCTCAGAAGGGTGGTGGGACAGACACACAGACACAGTCCTCGCTGCAGCTCCTTCAGGTGGAAGCAGACACACTGCACAAAAAAGGTTTCTGCTAAAATAAAATAAATGTATTTCCTAGAAAAGTCTTGGGATTGTGTCTTGCCTGTGAGAACTCTTTGCCCATGGCATTTCCTCCAATGTATTAAATGATTTGGAAGTGGGTGTTTTTACAGGCTGGGCTGAGCTGTCCCTTCTTCAAGAGCTGGAGCCTGCCATAACAAAGCAGGGTGGGTCTCCAAAAATGACTTTCTGTAATGGCCAACTCCTTTTTGCCTACTTTACATACCTAGTGCCTTGTACACAGAGCATCAGCCTTCCTGTGCCTGTGGACAATTCCTAATTATTATGCAAATGCGTCCTAATTAATTGTAAGTGCTAATGGAACTGACACACCCCGTCTGAGAACTGTTTTGACTTTTTCTCCTTCTTTGCTCTGCGTGCTTCTCCTTAGGAGAATGATTTTACTCTGCGTGCTTCTCCTTAGGAGAATGATTTTACAACAAGCAACTTGCCTGAGGAAAGATTTTAAAGTTGGGCTCTAAATGTTGAGAAACATTTTGTATTATTTTTGTCTGCTTCTAAATAGTTGGATTTTTTCTTTAAAAGGAAACTCCAAATTTCCAGGATGCCTTTTGTTTATAGTTATGCCAACATAAGATGACAAGATTCTTCCCCAGGAAGAGATTAAGAGCCAAGCCATTTATTTTTCTTGGCACCCAGACCTCCTGTTGATTTTTTGGGAGGTTGAAGTGTTGGATGAGTGATTAGATGACATTGAATGTAATGTAGCAGGGCCATTCTAAGAGGCATATTGATGGAAAGTAGGACTTTTTTCATGTGTATCTTTGTCTTGTTTCTCTGACTCACACAGGTCACAGTTATCTTTAGATTTTATTCTCTTGTGTTCTTAAATTCAAGCTGGCTGCAGGCATTTATATTATATTTACTGGGACTAGAGGGACTCTCAGAGGTAAAAATAAAGACTCAGAGAGAAATTTCCCCCCAGCATAGAGGATTAACCACAGCAAATGGCCAGCAACCAGCAGATCTCTGATTTTTCCTTATGTCTTTCCAGTGGACTATGAGGATCTGTACGTGACCAGCATTCTCTATGAAAGGGAAGAAATGGAGAGGCAGGTCAAAGGAAGGGAAGTGACTGAACTGGTGTGGAAACTTTGCTTAGCACACAGTGCGAGTTATGAGGTGAGCTTTTATACACAGCCTCTGTTTCCCTTGAGTCTCTTTGTGGTCAGGGAATTCTCTTACACGGATAAGAGGTGACCAGGAGAGCAGCAATTTTGAAATACTGAAGCAGTTCATTGTTTTGGACGTTTTTTAAATGTAAAATTAGAGAAAAATAAAATGCTTCGAAGTGTTGTTTTCCTATGTAAACGGTAAATCAAACCAAGGTGTCAAAACATCATATCTCTTGTAAATGCTCATAGGCACAAGGGATGTTAACTGAAAGCTTCAGGCCTAGCATAGAGGGCACTTCACCTTCCTTTATCTAGAGCAAGTCCCAGGTCAAGGAACAGAAGCTCTGCCTGTCTCTTTGCTGGGGTGGGACACAGACACTGGGAGATGGAGTAAGGGCTCTATGGGACTGGAGAAGAGTTCACTGCTGGATTACAGCTCTGCAGTAATACACTGTGTGTATTCACCTCTCTCTTGTCTTTAGCTGTGATTAACAAGCACAAATAGGCATTTAATATGTGATGTGAGACTTAAGGGTAAGGCACAATGCCCCGGGCTCAGGGGAAAGCAGCAGGTGGCCTTCCTGGGTGGTGGAGTATGGGATAGGTTTCTGTTTCTGAGTTACAAGCAAATCTGCTCTGTCCTTTAGCTGCATGCTGTGGAGATTGGGGCTATGGAGAGCTAACAGAGCCATATATATGTTGGTTCTTGCTAAGGTAGAATAGAAGCAGCCTCTTTTGGTACTGTAATGCTTAATTCTAGGTGTCTGCCAGTGTGACAGCAGTATACAATAGTGTTTAGGCGCAGACTAGAGGGCTACACACTGGCTGGAAAATGCTGAAAGAAGAAATTACTGCAGTGGATCTGAGAAACTTTCTCCAAATTCACCCATAATTCATTGTCTTTGAAAGAATGGTAGACGATTTTTCCCAGTAACAGTGGGATGTCACTTCTGCCTCCAAAGAGGTCTACTGGCTCCATGTGTGGGAAATTTGTTTAGTAAATCACTAGGATTAGCACAAGTGGCTGTTGTCTGTGCCACTGCCTAAAGGAGAGGTGAATTATTCATCATATGCCTGTCCCAGCACAGGGTTCGATTGGTCGCGAACCATTTCCACTGTTTCAGGGTGTTCCTTCTGTGTGACAAGACATTTCAAAGAGAATCTTTATTATCCCTCATTTCAACCAATAAAATGTCCTTTGGACCAGGAAAGAAGTTATGGGAATGGCCACAGGTTGCTTGGGAGACAGCTGCAGTTGTTCTGCGTGTACAGCTTGTTTGTCCCCTTATTGTTTGACTCTGAATGAGGTGAGATTATGCATTTCTTTCAGGACACAAAGCCAAGAATAAGTGGAAGGGAAAAATCCCCAACTCCAGGGAAAACAGTGAAGGGATGAGAAAATGGAGGTGGAGACTGTCATTTCCAAGAAGCAAAGTCGTTGTTTAATTTTTTAATGCTATTATGGAACAAGATTGAATTTCAATGTGGATGTAGATTAGCTAATGGACCATTAAGTGAACAAACTACATACTGACAAAGAATGGAAAAAGGGATGGGGAGAAGCCCCCTCTCTCACTTGAGAGAGGCTTGAGGATCACACCACTTCTGCTGGAGGCTGAATTTCCATTTGACTGTCTGAGTTTTGATGCCTGGTCTGTAACTCCAGTGAATGCACTGTGTGTGCACTAAGCAGGGTGGGCAAGAGTATGTCAGATTTGCTCTGCCTCACTCCTATACCCCAGTCTGACCCAAAAAAAGGGCATGATAAGGTTTTTCCTTTCTTTTTTTTTTTCCTAGTAAGGTAATATAGTTACTAGCTACTTCTTGACTGGGTGTAAAGAATATCATGTTTATGCTTTCAGAAGAATTTTTAAAATTTTTTTTAAGTAGAACTATAACAATTCTGCAGATAGAAGGAAAAACAAGCTTCTAAGTGTTGTCCAAACCTCAGCTAAATGATCTTTCACGCAAACCTAAGACTAATATAAAGTTAGGTTGACCATTGTTTCATTCAGTGTTAAAGCTATGTCAGCAGTTCTGGCCATAAATCAGGATCTTGCTGTGCAAACTCAGAGAAGATTATGATCTTCTCTTCTGGGTTGTAACCACAGTGTTGCATTTGGGTTTATTATTCATTTGTATGCCAGTGGTGTGCATGGTGGTCACTGAGGGACTGACTGATATCCAAAGTAAAAGCCCTCTCCCTGTATGTTTGCAGTCTGGACAGAAAAGCAAGTGAGGGAAGGAATGTAGGAACAAAGGGAAGAACAGAGGGTTTGCTCTCAGGTTAAATTGTGAATCAATGGCAATGCTGGTGTAAGCTTGTTGTGCTCTGTTCTCTGAAGCTGGTTTCTGCACAGCAGGAATATTACACCTGGTTTTGTGCACTTGCAGACTGCAGGCCTTTTCATGACCCTCGTGTTTGAGCTCCGACATCTCTCTCTTGAGGCCTTAAGAGCACTATGGCAAAGATCTTCATTTAAGTGCAGAGACAACTGGTAAGGCTCCTTTAGTAATTGCATTCAAAAATTACATAGTCACAAAATGTTTCTCTCCTATCTAAAATAGTTCAGTGTTTTAAATCTATGCCCTGATGTTGGATTTATATTTGGAGCATTTTAAAGGAAGCATTTGTATAGCAGATCTTGTTTCTGTAACAGAGGGATGATATTCTCTCCTCACTGAATGACTGTTGTGTACAAAATAGACTTTCCTGTCCCATGCCTATTCCCACAGACAGACTTCCCGTTTCAGAAGCAAGGGGAACAGGAAACCTGAGTCATGGCTTAGAGGGAAATCAGTGCTGCTGGTTTTAAGCAAATTTGATTCTTGAGTATTTTGTTCATTTTTAGATTTGCTGTACTTTTTTCTTGTGTTACAGGCAACCATTAATAGATGCTCTCCCATCTTGTGCTACAGAGGCATGTGTTGTCCTAATGAAAGAACTTGTGGCTTCTGGAGAAGTCGAGGAAGACAAAGTAGAACATTTCTTCTGGTCATTTGCATTCATTCCTAAGCCCACCTCGGGCATGATTGAATCTCTCGCTGTGAGTGGATGTTGCTTTTTCTTTTTTAATTTGTCATTGATCTCATAATCATGGTGGTCCATAATTTTTGTGTTTTACAGTAATAGTCTTTTTCATAGATATATACAAAACTCTGTCCAGGTAATTTTGGTGGTGAAAATACTGGCTATTTTTACCTGGTTTCCAAATGAGGAAGCAGCTTGATTTGCATCTGTAGCCCAGATATTTTAAAAAAATTTGGGGTTCACAAGCACTGGTTGAAGTGGTGGGATTTTCAACAGTAACAGGCTTTCTTCACACAGAAATTAGGAATTAGCAGGTTTATGGGAGAGAAAAACTAATTTTCATCTAAAAATGGGTAAACTACCCAGGATTTACTGAGCTATCAGTGGTTTTCATTAAGTATAGAGGTGGAACTTAGAGAAATTGTGTGGTGGTGAGGGTTTTACTATTTGTAGGGTCCAGAAAAATAGTTTAGATTTGTTTTTACACTCCTTGCTAAGCACACAGGGCATGATTTCTTGTGAAAAGAACTGAGGTCTGTACCATGTAGACACTAATTTAGCCCATATGTACAAGAATTTTTTAGTATATCTCTGCAAGGTTGTCCTCTTTTTGTTTGCTTATGTACTTCCTTTACAGACTGTTTGAAAACACCATTGTTGAGATTGTGTTTTAGTATGTAAATATTTTGATACATTTCTGTGGTATGTTACCATAGCCACTCTCATGACTTCTCTGAAGCTCCCTGTTCTTTTTGTGCTCCTTTACAGCCTTTGCTGGAGTCACCCAGAGCAAGCCAGAGCTGCTTCTTGGGAGTAACTGCTCTCCTACACAGGTTTTGCTCAGCTCACAGCTCCTGTGATGATGTACCTGCTGTGCAGGGTGTGCTGAGGATTCTTGGGAAATTTTTGGGAGGAAACTGCACTGTGCAAGATTCAGAACATCTCAGTGAGGTATTGGCCATACAGAGGCATATGATATAGTGCTTTACTCTTCTGTACCCTTTCTGATCTAGAACTTGTTTGATGAAAATGGCATTCATTGGATTTCCAGAAAGCCATGAATACAAGCTTTGTAAATTGATATTCTTTGCAAGGATGGGCTGATAAAGTTTTGTAATCCAACAAGTACAACCTATCAGCGTGGGTGTTCTTGTTGTGGAAATAATACCCAAACTTCATACTGTTGATCAGTATAAAGAACACTCATCTGTTGACAAATTATTATTTTAATTTGCTTATTGTGCCCAAAACCCCAAGACAAATCACTGAAAGGTAAAAATATCTGTGATCAAAAGGGACAAAATATCAAAGTACTCGAAGAACTTTTGCAGGACATCAAATGTGTGACTTCTGCTTTTCCATTGCAACACAGCCTTTTAATAATGTTTTTGTATTCCACCAGATCTAAGCCAAATTCTACTTACAAGTGCTAAATGGCATTAGAATAGAACAGTGCTCCATATGTGTCTTGTCTTCCCAGTGAAGCCACAGTATAGCTGGTACAACAGGGGCTGCAGTAAACTCCCCAAATGAGCAGTAATCATTTTAAACACGGTTTTGCACAGAAAATGTTGTTGCAATAAAATTCAATGTAGAGCTGACCACACATGAGAAACCTTTTATTCCACCTTGCTCTGTATTTACAGATGCAGCTGGTGTTAAAAGCCGTCGGAAACGCGGGACTGGCAGCGGCTTCGCTGGCTCCTGTTCTGAGCTCCTGTGCTTCCCTGAGCAGTAATCCCGTGGAAATCCGCCTAGCTGCTATCCAGGCCTTCAGGCGCATTCCCTGCTCTGTCAGGGTAAGTGATTTATTGCCAGCAGGTGACTTCCTGGCACTGCTCCAGAGTTTTGACTTTTTGGAATAGCTACGAAACACACCAAGAGATAAGGAACAAGTGCAGACGTGTTCCAGCAGAGCCCCTCTGCTGCTGTAGCTGAGGTAACACATCCAGTGACTGAGGCAGTGTTTGTGACTTCTTAAATAGTTACTTCAGTTGGGTAGGTTATGGCTGAGAACCCACAGTACTTGATTCTTCCCATAGTCTATTCCACTGTATCGTTCCCTGAAATATAAAGTATTATGGTGAGAAGCTTGTTGTGATTTGCGATACACTGTCAAAGTTAGAACATTTTGTTAAATGGTTTAATGGAGGAAAACACAAAATCTGTTTATCTCAAATAACTTGATGCTAAAAGGAATGGCAAAGCCAGGAGTGCTGGCCTGGGCAAAGCTGGCAGCCCTGCTCCAGAAGAACAAGAGGTTTCACATGGACTTGCATTCGGAGAAGTGTTTTTCTGTGGTCTTTTAAAATTTAATTGCAGCATGGATTGGCATAATTCATTTGTTCTGTAGTTATAAAGCTTGGTGTTGATCCTTAGACCTGTTCAAAGTATGAAGTCCATATGTTGTCATACACCCCATCAAATGAACTGCTAAACTGACACCCTGTGGGTGAGCCGGGGGGTGTTAAATACTAATAAAAATGTTGCTAGTATCAGTCACTAATGTCTTAATTCCTGGCAGTTTACCTAAAAATTCATATTTGTTGATACTGGGGAAATACTGAACAGAATAAATTTGTTACAGTCCTGCTCTTTGACTGAGACCAGAACTAATGATTTCAATAGCCTGTGAACAAAAACGTGTCCATTGTTGTCTGTGTCTGAGCTGTGGCAAGTGAGAGAAATATGACAGCCAGGTCTACCCTTTGGTGAAATAAAAACACCTTCAACAGTTATGCTGGCAGGTGAGGCTCTGTGTTGCAGAGTCCTGTATAAATTACTCTGTGTAGGATTCAGAATTCAGGTCATAATGACAGTTTATTCAGGAAATTTGTGGATAAGGTCGTACAGAGAATATGTACAAACATCTGTATACATATTGCACAAAGTGACTTTGTCAGATGCAAAGCAATAGCTATCTCAAAAATCCACCTGGACCTGGAAGTGCATACATGAGGTGTTCTAAGGGAGTAAGTTGTAATTGTCTTTATTTTTTCATCTTTTTCTCTTAGAATGATATTTTAGTTCAGTTGTATCAAGCAACCAGCGAAGATGTGGAAATAAGAATTGCTGCTTATTATATGGCAATGAAATGTCCACATGAAGAGTTATTTAAACAAGTACAAAAGACTTTGCTGAAAGAAACATCCAGCCAAGGTTAGCCAAGCAGCTACTAGAGTCTGACATGTTCTTAAATGATACTTTTAAAACATTTGTTTTACAGGTGTAATGGTACCAATCTGTAGAAAATTTTATTTTATCTTTGTAGATCGTTTTTAAAAGATCGTTTGTATGATTGCGACAGTTTTTATTGAAATTGTGATATTGTTAGTTTAGCAATAGTCAGTAAAGACTTAATTCCCCCTACTGGCAACATTTCATTAGCTGAAGGCTTTTGAGAAAGATAGGTGGAACATCTTTGTTGCTCAGCGCATTAGAAATACAAAGGGATAACTGCAAACTGCATTCTATCGAGAAAGAAGTGAGTGGCAGAAATAATACTGCAATATTCTAAAATGGCTTCACCATGTTTAACAAAGAATACCTCTAGACTAATCCTTTGCATTTAAATCTGTCAAGAAGAAGCAAACACGAGAAGGGTCTCTGTGAGGTTGTTTGCAGGCTGATGAAAGCAGGCTCTGTCTGCACTCAGGTGTGGCTGGGTCCTGGCCGGCTCCACATTTGAAGCTGTGTATCCATTTTACCAGGATGTGATATCCTGCAGCAGTTAGGAGTTCAGGCTCAGCATTATGTTCACCTGATGATGTGGTTTGTGGTTTGGAGGGCACTTGTTCCCCTCTGTTCAGAGTTCAAGCAGAGAGAAATTGCATCCACCTGCAAAACCCTGTCGAGGTGCACCCTCAGTGACTCTCCTCCCTGTGGCTCCACGCAGAAAATTTAATCTGTCTGATTTATGAAGGAGCTCTACCAGTCCATCCAAAATGCTGTGTGTTTTAAACAATTTAAAGCAGTACTTATGAATTTTTGCTGTTTTCCTTCCTTTGTCTTTTCTTGATGTGACACCTAAATAATTTATACATTAAACTTTTGAATAACAGGTACTTTTGAAGGCATAGAGCACATATTAGTTTTTAGTTGCCACCTTCAGAAAAAGAAATTAGAAAAAATGAAGTTGTGTTGTCCAAAATGCAGTTATATCAGTATTCAGTGTCTGGAGCATATCTTTTATCTTCAGGAGACAAAAAAGCCTCTGTTTAAGAGCCAGACTCCAGACACATGGGATATATTTGCCTCCCACAACACAGCACATATGTGGCCAAGCCATGAATCCACACATTGTCACACAGAAATACTAATTCTCAATCACAATTGTTTAACTGTATGTGACTTTTTTTTTAATTGAAAGACTTTTGGACCTGTTGTACATTGCACAGTACAGAAAGACTCTTCATCTTGGAATGGTTTCTTTGTTGTATGACAGTTTTCTCTTATAAATCCAGCAATGTTGTTGCCAATGTTCATGCATTAATCGATTAATAGACCTCCTGGTATTTGAAGTTGCTTAATGCTTGCCTTTAAAAGGCCATTTTTATTCCTGCTTGTAGTTTTTAATGGTTACTTTAAGATTTGCATGTGCTTGCTGTCTATCCCACACTTAAATTTTATTTTTAATGTTTCAGTACACTGGGTCAGTGATTTTTCAAGAACAAAATGAAGGATGTTGCCAAAGTTAAAAACCATCTCCAATTCTGTTACATTCCTTTAAATTTAGTGTACCAGATCCTCTGCAAACAGTAAATAAATAGGTTATTCTTATACCCTTGCCTACCCTTATACCTAGGGTAGCTGAGAGGCATAAATGAAATTAGGGAGTGAATGGTCCCTCACATACCATATTGGAAAGAGTATGACAGTATTTCAGTAAGTTTACTGTGATAAAGATGGGTGCATCAGACTGATTTTAATGGTGCTGAAAAGGAGTGAATTCAGTTGTGGTCAGAGGGGTGGCTTAGAATTAATGCTGGTGTAAATAAATGAAAATATTGTCTGTATCTGTTTCTAAAACTGCTTTAATTTTTCTCTAATCTCCAAATGCTTTTCTTTGTTTTTTTAAACAAAATTTAAGTGGGCTCCTTTGTTTGGAGTCACCTCTCTCAGATCCTGGAGACAGATGATCCACTGAAGGAGCACCTTCGAGATTCTATTCCTGATGAAATCCTTAGCAGAGATTTTGAAAGGGAGACATGGAAATACTCCTCATATTCTGATGTCACGTTTCACTCAGGTATGTGGAGTTTTAGAACTTAGTGCTTTGTAACTTATGGATTATTAAAATCCCACATGGCTTTTCTGGTCCTTTACATGTTGCTCCATGTTTAATTTTTATGACTTACATTTGCATATCTGGGTGCTATTAAGCTGATTCTGCTCTGACCTTAATTGGAGTATATGAAATGTAATTCCAGCAAACCAGACACCTTGAATCTTTGCCTTTTGTGAGAGAGGAGACTAAGAACCAATAAATTTTAAAGATTATTTTTGTGAACACCAAATTTGATTCCTTCCTTAGTGAGCTTCCTTTGCAGCAACAGAGGATTGGGATGTATTTTTTTCTTCCTGATTCATGTGCTTGTTTCCCTTTGTATAAGAAAATATTCGAACTATTTCCTTCCTATTTTACTATCTGTTCATCATTTGTTTTCAGTGAAAACACTAGATGATACTCTTTAAAGTAACATTTCTATTTTCTGTCCATTTCTTCCAGTGCATTTGTGTATGTTATGTATTGTAAATGCTCTTCTTTTGATGTTAGTGAGTAATATCCAGTAAATATGGAATTCCAGTAAATGGAAATTACTTACAGTAATGTCTTTGTTGTACTAAAAAGTTAAATAGTTCCCTCTACTGACAATGTTTTATTCAGCATCATCTTAATGAGCAGAGTTACAGTTTCCCAAAGAACTATGAGTTTTGCACAGTATATGAGAACAGCTGATCTCCAACTGACAGACATCTGGTGTTCTCCATTGCAGCTGGTGCAGGTGCAAATGTGGAAGCATCAGTGGTGTTTTCTCCTGCATCTTTTCTACCACGCTCAGTCATGACAAATCTGACCGTTCACCTCATGGGACAGGCTGTAAATCTACTGGAGGCAAGTTTATGGGGTTTTTTTAACTGTGGGTTTTTTATACCCCTCCTCAAGGGACACTTGATGTATTGAAGTAAAAATAAGTGTTTTCTGTTTTCCCATTGTGGTTGCTTTAGCAAGGTGTGCTTTTCACTGCTACAGCACAGTTGCCCCAGACTGGTGACACTCCTCTGTATAAGAGATTTAGTCATAATAAGAGCACTGTCACTCTACTGGTACCATGAACTACCCAAGAGAGTTATAACCCAGCTCTTGTTGAATATAGCTCAAACTGTCCCATCATGTGTAAATGAACCAGTACCCGAATGGAAAAGGATTTTTATTTTGGACTGAGTTTTACATAATCAACCAATTAATTTTTGTGGAAAGATTTAATACTGAAATATCCAGTACTGGATGCTGCATGAGGTAGAATGCTAAACTTTGTAGGCTGCTGGGTCTTATTTGGCAAATCTTTCACTGTTGGTTGCATCTAGTTGTATTTTTTAATTTCTGCTTATAGAACTTGACGTGGCTTATGCAGGTCATTGCCAGGCTTTTCAAGGCTGTAATTGCTTTTCCCTAGGTTGGTGTACGATTGGAGAATGCTGAAAGTCTGGTACAGAAGGTTTGGGGGCAGAAATCTGCTTCTTTCAGTGACTATTTTTTTGGAACCACTAATGAAAGAAACCACAAATCAGAAAACCCAGTGGAAACAGCAGAGAAAGTCAAGCAGAGGAAGCTGAATTTGAAGCGATACAGCCCTGCTGATCACCTCGTGACCAAGAGTGGGAGGCCAAAGCTGAGAAAAACAAACCAGAATTGTCTTGGTAGAAAGTACAGTAAAATGAGTGAGTTAGTCAAAAAGGTAACTGACTCTGTAGATCTTGGAAAAACTAATGACATTCCCCAGTTAAGCTGAGGACCTCATCTTGCACTGGACTCTGTTACTGTGACCCCTTTGCATAAAGCACATGTGTCCTGTTCTGCTCACTTGCAGGAACTCAGCAGCTGCCTAAAATACAAAGCAGCAAAGAGCCAGATCTTCAGTTTTTCAGGGTGCTCTATTGTCTCAAAACAATGATTCTCAGCCATGGGAGTATGTTGCCTGTGTTTTGGGCTTCCTCTCATTATTTTGAGCTCTGATCCCCTTTATACTGATGTCCTGTTGTCTATTGACTGCTTTGGCACTGTAAACAGCTGCTTGATGTTAAGTTCCTGTTGTTTGTGATCTGACTTCCCAGTTTGATGTTGGATGTTACATTGACCCTTTGTGAATTTACCCGTATTTGAAAAGAGCTATGTTCTATGTACATAACAGGAAAGCTCTGAGAACTGACTTCAGTTGTTGCTATGTTAGCTGGAAAACTTGGGGACCATGATTTATTCAGTTTGTCTTAGATCATCTCTCTTCTTGGGGCTCATCTTCTTCAGGTGTAAGCTCATGAGCATGTGTGTTGCTGTTGTATTGATGCATAAGGGGAGAAAATGCAAAATCTTTACTTCTTAGCAGTTTATTTAGCAATCATGGCATCCCTAAAGTTGTATTGAGATTGCATTTTTCAAAGCTTCACCTCTTTGTGGGTATGGATTGCAATACCTCTCCTTTGCCAGTCATCCTGTGACTGGACATGGTCTGTGTTCATAGTGGCAGTCAGCTTGTGTGGTGTGGAGCTGAATTTTAGCTGGAAAGAACAGGTACTAAACCAGGGCCTTAAGTGGTCTTGAAGTATTTGTAAAAGGGAGCCTAAAGGGAGTCTCTTTACTAAGAGCCTGCACTGAGGAATTGTCTATTATGAGTTTGAAAGGAAATTATAACATCATTCTCTTTGATTTCTTTCTTTATCACATGTCAGTTCACTGAGAGAACGGTGAGAAAGGAGACACTGAAATGTGAGCTAAGCATGAAGATCTTTGGAAATGAACTTACCTTCTTAGATTGTGAAGATTTAAGAAAACAAATGAAACATTATTCCTTAAATCTGGCTGAGCTGGCTGTCAAACTTCTGAAGGTAAAAGGAACCTTTTTTCTATTTGAAAGTACATATCTTAAGAAACTACTTTCTGACAGATATGCAAAAGATACAAAGTATTAATTATTGTTTCTCTAAATTGAACTCTAAAAAGTCACCAGTGTATATTTGGTTTAAATATTCATTAGTATATTTACATTCAGTACATTAGGCAAGGACTTGTTGTGTCATCTAATGGCTCTTATCTCTTGCTTCTCTCATTAAGCATTCTCTCATGCTTAAATGAAAAATAATTCTTTCTTTAGCTGGGGTAGGACTAGTGTCTAACTCATGCCATGGCCAGATGCAGGCTTTGGGCTGCTTTCTTCCTGATGTCCCAAATCAGCTCACTTAAAAGCATTTTGGCAGCAGACAGATGCAGTCAATAGTCATAACTGGAAAAACTGCTGAATGCTGACTTTATTGTGCAAAATAAAATTCTGGGGTTTGTTTGTTTGTTTTCACCACAGGGTCAGGAGGTCCAGTTTAATAAAAGGATGAGTTTGGCCACTGAAGAATTGCAGTTTCCAGCAATTTCAGGCTTTCCTGTTCAGCTGGCAGTCAATGCCTCGGCAGCAATCAACATAAAAATCAAAGGGAATGCGGATTTCAAACAACACTCAAACTTCTTTCTGAATGGGTATATCAAACCAAGGTAATAACTGCTGCACTGTGTCACTTCCACATATTCCTGATGTCAAGTAGCAATTCCTGATGTGGAAGTTTTCTGTGAGTGTCCCTTGTAATCAGTTAGGAGATTCCTGAAGAACAAAAGCAGCCATCAGCCTGAATGGTGGCCATGGTGTGAGGGTAGCAGTGTTTTCCTGTCCTACCTGTCTGATTTTGAACTCTGTTGCTGTATTTCATGCTCAAGTCTTGGTTTAAATCCCTTACGTAGGATATATAGTAAAACTATACTTCAATTCATATTAGAACATGTATGTCTGTACACACAAATTTTTCAGTTATTTCTGAAACAAAATAGCTCATTATTTTAATCAGAGAATATATTGTGTTACAGCAGCAAATGGTTATTGAAGAGGTTTAAATTAAGTGCTTTAAAAAGAAAATGCTTTTCATAGAAGGATATGTCTCTGAATCTTTCAACAGTGCATTTGTTCAGCTTTCTGTGCACATGGGAACTGTGGGGACTGTGGGACAAGCTGGCCTAGGCTGGTTAACAGGAATGAGGACATCTACTAGTCTTGATGGGGGAATCCAGGTGAAAAAAGGGCAAGAGCTCAAAGTTTTCTTGAACACTCCAGAAGAATCTATGGAGATAATTAATTTCAGGTAAGATTAAGCAAAGGCATCACCAAAAATAGTAATCACATTAACTTTCTGGAATCAGAACTGACCTGACAGGCTCATTAATAGGGAAGAAATATATTTTGTCAGAAAACAAACTGTTTCAGTCTGACTCATAATCCAGATCTGTCATTCAGAAAAAAAAGAAGGGGAAATTATTTGGTGCATTTTGCATTATTTTACCATAAAAACGCACATTCAAATCAAAGCTTTATGATAAAAGATGTAAAATATTTTTTTTCATACTCCCCTGTTTCTTCCTTCTGAATGCCAGTGCTGCCTCTGGAACTTTAGTGTCATAAGAATCTGGTTCAAGGTATTAAAATGGTGGAGGAAAAGCTTAGCATTGCTTCTGCAGATGGCATTTAGCAATACCAGGTACAGAATGCCATTTACGGAGAAATTTGGAGTACAGTAGTAAGAAGGTGTACTCAAACCCTTCTGGTGAGTTTTTAGTGAAGTTTTGAGGTTCTGAAAGAACTTCAAGACTGAAACAAAACTGGTGTCCATACATAGCCTAAGGGAAAACAAAGTCTCTAGAAGCCAGGAAGTGAGTGGAGTTCAATAAGCTGACCACAGCAAATTGCTCAGAACAGAGAAATCTAATACTGACTGTGAAGAACTGCAGATGAATTCTCAAGACAGTGACAGGTCACACATGGAAACTGTGGATAAAAATCAGTGCTAATGAGTAGAAATTTAGACTGACCTTAGCAGAACTGCCTATTTCTTGTTTTTCACATCTGGGAGAAGGTGGCATATAACTGAGAGTTTTGTTTAAATGTTGTTGGAACTTCAACATAATTGTTTTTAAGTGACTGTTCACAATTCTTGGTTGTAGCTCTAAACTCTACTTCAGAGGGGTGGATGAGACAGAAGAAAGAGATGTTTTCCAAGACCACACAGACACCCGATCCTGCACCAGGGAGGAAGGTGAGCCCAGCTAATATGTTTGTCTCAGAAAACCTGATCATTCTGAAAGATCCAAATCAGATAATTTTATTCAGTAGAGTTCATTTTTTATATACTAGTTCTAAAAGGTCTTCAGTGCAATGTTCCCTTGCATGTTTTCTTTGCTTGTTGTTCTAACTGGACGTTCAACTGTTGTCTTCCACCAGTGTCAGAGATTCTTGGCTGGCAGCTCTGTTCTGAAATGTCATACCCTGCCCTAGCCAGTGGTTTGGTTTTCCCCCTCGCTGGACCTTCCAGAGTGGCTGTCATATTAACAAAGAAAGACAGAGGCCTGCAGCAGTATGTTGTGGAAGCTGCATATAACTATATCCCTCAGGTACCTGTGGTGTGTTGTACTCTGGGTTTAATTTGAGTTTATCACTCTGATGACAGAGTGGTATATCTCAGTACTGCATATTCAACCAGCTGGATTTCATGGTTTACATTATCATTAATTCATTCCCATTTTAGTGGGAAAATATGTCAAAAACAAATTACAGATGCTGATAGTAGGTACATATTATTTTTGTATACAAAGCAACCCACACAAAGAGTCTGTTGTCTCAGTGTCATAGACTGTTTTGTAATTGCCTTGCCAGTGACTAATGTGGTTGTCCTTTCTTTCTTCCAGGAGAATTCATGGATCCCAAATGAAGCTGTCTTTCGCTTCTTCATTGGGACTCCAAAGTCAGACTTGAAAAGGGATGTTGGTGTTGATCTCAGTTTTAGTGTCCCACAGAAGAAACTCAGAATCCAGTTTATACAACCAAAGAGAAAAATCGAGATTGACGGTAAGTAGGTTTTTCAACTAAGAAAGTGATCATCAATTAATATCAGTTAGGAGAACTTAATTAGAATTAGCTGAGAAATATTAATATATTTCAGTCAATAATCTAGTGCTGAAGCTACATTTTTGTGTGTTAGGCATTCAGTTTACTGCTTTAGGTAACACCCATTCCCAGGGGATTTTGCATCTTGGTTAACACGATGTTGCACAGTCAGAGGTTCAGTACCTGGTTCATAAACCCATGTTAGACAAGAAAGCTGCTACCAGAGTTGATGAAATTAAGGCTAAGGGATGTGATTGCCTTGCCCTGTAATCTTGTACATATGCTGAACTGGCCTTATATTTTGATTTGCTGTATTCTGTTAGTTATGATATGAAACTACTTGTTGCCAAATCAATGAAGTAGTGACTATGATATTGTTGTGCATTCTAATAAAAAGTAACATTTCAATCACGGTGTAACACGGAACACAAAATGAACAAACATGTTGATAAAATATAAACTGATAGATACATGGTAGGAATATAGGCAAGATATTTCAGCTTCTTTGACATACTGGTCAGGTGATGTTTTGTGTTGGTGTATTCTACCAGATCACTTATTTAGAATTCGCCCCTTCATTTATTTTTGTTTTTTGGTCCTGGTTATTTTCAAAAGGATTACAAGGAAGATTTACCTACACTGTGCAAGGCTTTGTGTACACACTGTTCTGAGCTCCTGAAATGTCTCCACAGCACAACTTATAAGTTTTAGCACAGACCTAAAGGAAGTGTATAAATCAGTTCCAGAATTAACTCGGATTTTTGGAGAAAGCTTTGTTGCCTCTTCTCAAATAATAACCTCAGAATGTCCTTTCAAAGTGACAAGTGTATTCTGAGAACACTTTGAAAAATGCCTGTGCAAACTCTGATCCTAAATTTTTTCCTTTGAGCTGATATTTATTATGTTTTTACTCTGTATATATATTGTTCGTAACAATAGCAACTGTCATCTTGGGTACAGTTTTATGAAGCACCACTGAACACTGTGTGCCCAGAAAAAGTAAACAGTTTTATTTTTCTCCAAGGGAGGATTGAGTTTTCTAAAAATTCACAAATTGGACACCTGGAGCTGATAGTGGATGACCGAGATGTGTATTACATTAAGGTATGTTTTTAGTTCATGAACAATCCATCAGAGAAATTACCAATTCTCTTTTTTACACGTTTTTGAGATAGACTCAGGGCTAAATGGCTGCGTTTTAAAAGCTTTTAAAGCATGGCTTCTGCAAGTCATCTAATGCAATTTTTTCACATTCAGATGTATTCAAAACCTTGAGGTTCCTTGCAGCATAAATTCAGTAGAGAAATTCACACACACTCCTGTGGCCTTTGGTCACAAAATTTTTCAGACCTGTATTCTGACCATGCATGACTAGTTCTGAGTAAGCCCAGGCTAATTTCCTCACTTCTGTGGACTCTGTAGATGTAAGAATCTCTAAGGTATCGTCATTTATTACAGAAATTGTGGGGGGGCAGAATAAGCAAGAGAATACCAATATTTGAATGCTGAAATGAAAAAGCAAATTAAAATGCAGGTGGGAGTTTATCACTGAAACTCTGCTGACATTTTTGTTTAAATTCCAGGGCATGAACAATTTTTTCATTATGCAGTTGATGCCCACAGCAGGATGCCATGTCTTATGTGAGCCTCCAAAGCCAATTGGTTTCAAACACTCTGTATTTTCCTACAGTGAGCATGTTATTTGCCAGATTTTTTTTTTCTAGAGTAATATTTCAACAAAGGCTTTCTGAATGTTTCTCAGGAAACCAAACACTAATTAGCATTGCAGACTGTTGCATTTGCATCTATTTCAGCCTAAATCTCTGTGAGACTGCCAGTATTTTCAGTAACACCATATTATTTTTTGGCCCAGTGTTGCAACATTCTTAGTGGTTTCAGTCACTACTAAAACCAGCAGGAGCTGAAGGAAATAGCATCTCACAGCACTATGATTTTTGTGTAACTGGAAAAACAAATCCATCCTTCCTCCTCATTATTTACTAATGGCAAGTTTGATGGTTTGAGGGGAGATGGAAGGTCATTTGTTGGGTGTATAGAAAAAAACCCACCTTTTCTTTCTCTTCTTGTCTCATTTCTGAAATGCCCAAGTCTCTACTATTGCTCTCTCAAAGCTTTGATCAATTTGTGTTGTTGAGTGGCTTGGCATTTGATATTTTGTTTGTTTGTTTGTTTGTTTTGTTTATTCTAGGGAATGACAGATTTGCAGGTGCTGAGTGGAGAGCAGAGATACATGACCCAGCTGGAGGTAAAGCTGATAAAGCAAAGCAGTCCTGTCATTCTGTCAGGAAACATCACTAAACAGCTTGGCAAGAAGATAGCTTTCTCAGTATCCCTGAATAATTTATTGAAGGATGCTGCATTTCTTTCAGGTTAGAGGACAGTAAGTATTTGACATATAAACGCAAGTTCTGGAGCCCTTATATGTTAGGGTTGCCTGGTTATGGACACCTATTCCTAAAATTCCTTTCAAATCAGTAAAGACTGCTTTTTACAATTATTACCCTTGATCATAGAATAATAGGAATTACAAAATACATTTTTAAGTCTACTTTGAGTTAATGTTGAAGAGGGTGGAGGAAATAAGATATAAGGAATCACTTAACAAAACCATGCCAAACAATATCAGCTATTAGGACATTTCCTGTTTTCACTTTTGTTAGTATGGAACAGTGCAGAGATGTGCATTTGTAACTAAATGTTTTTTAAGATCTGTAGTTCTAAAAATGTTGAAACTTTTTTTTCTCACTAGCACACTGAAAGGAAAATATAAGAGAAAAGTATCAGAAAGGGCTTTACTATTTTTATAACATCAGTTCATTAAGAAATAAATTAATACAGTGGAATAAATCAGTGATTTAAATCTAAGGCTCTTGTTTTTTCCTTGGTATTCCTTACTGCAGCCTCCATGTGGCAAAGACATTGAAACGTCACAGGATTATGCAGTATTTTCAAATAAAACTAACTTTTACACAATACAAAATGCCAGTTTGATTTTTGGGAGATGATCTCTTGGTGAAATCCTTGTCCTGTTGCGTGGATTGCCGGTGACTGCATCAAAACCAGTTCTGGTCCGAGTTCAGACTCTTGTCCCTGAGAACTGGGCTGCACCAGCGATGCTACTGCAAAGCCACAACCTTGCTCTGACTTTACATAGAGTTCAATATCCCCATGTTCACACGTTAGGTCTTGGTTAATTCAAAGATCAGTCTGTTAGAAGCAATATGTGAGCAGTGTGTGGTACAGGCTCTCTGTGTAGCAGAGAGAGGTTGAACATCCAGCTCTGCCTCTTTTTTCACCTGCTCACTGCACGAGGAGTTTGTTGTGGTGGGGGGATAAGGAATGAATGCAGTTGTGGTTTTCCCCATTGTAGCATTCCTTTTACTAACTAACTTCAAGTCCTACCACTGCATAATCACTTCTACTCTTTTTGTAGCACTTCTGGAGAAAAAGGTGGATGATAAGCTGAGACAATACTCTTTGGAAGGGGAGACCTGCCTTCCAGGCGTTCTTGGAGCTCACGTCATTGCTCTTCTCCAGCAACATGAGGGCCTGTGGTCTCACAGTTTGAGGATTAAGTATGGGATCCTAGGTACACTGAAAAAGAAATGTGTGCTTTCCTCTGGATTTTTAGGATAAATCAACAATAGCTGTAAAAGTAGACAAATCTCACTCGAATGTTTTTGAAAAATGGAAGCCTTGAAGCCAGTACCAGACTTATAGTTTCGAAAGTTTACTTCTGATTTATTTGAATTGGTAATTTTGTGGTTTAACTTGAACAGGAGAGGCAAAAAATCCTCGTCATGAATGCAGTATGAGGCAAAATATTAAAGTGGAGACAGGTCCACATGGAGTGTACAAAGTGGATATTGGGCACGAATTTCACTGTGTGCAGACTCCAACCTACAATCACAAGGTAAATACTGGCCCAAGCACTTGTGTGCTGAGTGTCCTTGTGTCACTTATGTACTGAGGGGCTCAGCACATGTAAGAGAAAGCAAAATTCACAGGAAAAATGCAGTTTTCTGTTCTTTAGGTTCACCTGAAGCATGAAGCGAGTGCATCTTGGCTTTCCTCCCAAATGGAAGTGAATTATGGGAAACACTGGGATGAAAAAAACAACAAGAAGAAACTGCTGATCAGCCAAGCATTTAAGAACAGTTCCAGTCCATCTGTAGTCAGCTATTTCATGGAGGTAATCATGATTGTTGAAGAGTAAGACCTTAACTTCAAATATCCAACAGACAAAATAAGAGAAACAAATTTAAATTAATTTATTTATTTATTAAGACCTTTTTTTGTAAATATGGTATGTATTAATAATACAAGTCAAGTACCCAGAGCAGAGGCAGAAGCTGTGATCTTCCTGCTACTCTGTGTATATGTGTGTTAAATTAGACAGTTCTGAAGGTGGGATCCTGTTTTTATTTAAATTTGCTTCACTTGTTTTCCAGTTTGCCCTGCAAGTCCTGGAAAAGCAGGTGAATTACAGAACCCAGCTGCAGCACTTGCACACCTCTAAGGTGTATTTGCAGAGCAGCACCAACTTTGAGGTGCAGTACAATGACCACATGCCATTTGTGGCTGGGCTGCAGTGGAAGGACGCATCCAGAAATGGCCTGAAGAAGTGGGAAGGTGAAGTACCACCAACCATTTCCAGCCTGGGATTAGAAAAGCAGGCATTGGAAGGTGCTGCTGGGCTTTTCTGAGGTAGTTTTGCATGGGTGTAACAGAATGAGAGAGATGTTGGTTGGAAGGGAGAAACCACGAGGTTATCCAGCCCAGCCTCCTGCTTAAGTCAGGACTGGTTTTGTGGCTTTGTCCAGCTGAAGTTTTTGAAATCTCCAACTTCCCACAGCCTAGCTGGCTGGCCTCTTCCAGCAATTCCATTTATTAGCAAACCTGCCTATGTGTTACAGTGTGCCATATGTTACAGTGTACCATATATTACAGTAGTGAAGGACATTAATTTCATTATATACCATCCAGAGATTTTAGTAACTGGAAGAGACTAGGTTGGTAGTAGCATTTTAGCTTCATTCCAAAACCCCAGCATCTTATCAGCCTGGTTGCTGAGTTGGAGTCCAGGTAGCTTGAAATCTCATGTTTCTGTCAGCTCTAATATATGTTCTTTCCAGGTGGGTTAAATCTAGACACCCCATGGCTGTATCTGTATGCAGCTCACAAACTACATCAGCCTCAGAGTTCTGCTTATTTACTGACCACCGAGCTGACAACTGGAAAAGCTCTCTCCATTAAGAATCTCGTAGTGGAACTGTTCTATAAAGATCAAGGCAATGAAAAGGAAGGCAAAGTTCACATTTACACACCAGCTACCACATACCTGCAGGTTGGTAACACGGTGCTTCATCTGGTTCGTGGCTTTGATGAGAGGGCTCTGTGACAGCTCTGGCACTGTCAGCTCACTGCAGGAGCTGCTTTTTTGAGAAACTCGTGCACTGTGTCCCAGCTTATCAAAGGGGATCTCAAGATGCCTGTGTTCTTCTGTTCTCTATGCTTGAATGATAAGCTGTTCTTCTCCAGAGCAGTCAAATCAGCACAGCCGGGGCTCTGTATCAGCTTTGAACAAATGTTAGGACCATCAGCTCTGCCCCTCTTTGGAATGGGTATCCATTGCTCCCTGGGCAAAGCCCAAAACATGATGGCAGAATTCTGCCTAGGAGTGTACACATAGTCATTACTGTTTTGAAGTTCTTACCTCCATCCCTTCCACGAGCTAACAGTTTCAGGAAGCTGGAAAATTGGATCATCATTGAAAGAAATATTTAAAATTTGTCCTTACTGATATGAAACAGCTGAGAGTGTCTTTCCTTTAAAAAGTAGGAACGATAGCCAAACTGCTAAATTAAGAGCCCAGTGATTACCTGAATTCACTAATTTTGAGGCACTGGATTTAAAGGCCTGAGGAGAATGTAACTCTCCTCTTCCTGGAGAGCTTTTTCTCTCTCCTTTGCTTAGAGAGGGTAAAATAAACTTGGAGATCTTTGTGACAGTTCAGAATATTTTCATAAGTGGAAAAGCTGACACACATTTCTAATAGTTCTTGCAAAGATCACTCTTTCACCTCTGTGCTGCTGGCACAATGGAATGCTGTCTGTCCTAACTAAGCCAGACTAATGTCTTTGTTTTTCAGGCATCCACATTTAATCGTCTCGGGAGGAATGTTCTGCATAGCTATGGTGAAATGATCTCTCTGTGGAATCAGCTTGTGAAGAATGAGATTCATTTGGAGAATAATGAACGAGCCAAACTTCTCTGCTTTAAGATAACAAGTACAAAACAGGAATTTAACTTCACAGCCAGCTATCAGAATCTGCCAACGGTAAGAAAGAAAAACAAATGGAATTTTTTTTGACTCGGCACTGTGTTTTTTTTAGTTCTCCCACCTTCCTGAAAGATGTTATTGTTAGTGTTGAAATTTAAACACTTCTAGGGCTGCATCTATTTCTGTCTGTTTTGAAAGGCTGCGGTGTAAAACTAGGTTCAAAAAGAAAACAAACAAAAGCTTGTGTAGTGTAATTTGGAGTACTTCTCACCTATTTGGGAGGCCAACTGCAGACAGAAAGTCAGAGAGGAGGGACAAAGAGGGACTACATGACTAGAAAAAGAGCTGTAGATGTGATTACCTACCATTTGATGCAGAGGTATGACAGGTGTGGAAGATTCTACTGTCTTGGAGAATCGGAATCTCTTGCCTGCTAAGTGAGCAGGGTAAGCCTGGGTTTATGTGCTATTTTAGGCTCTACATCCCTTCCAATCTTAAAATAACTTTTGCTTTGCTTGATGTCTGTGGCACAGGAAAGGCAACCAGCAGTTTCTCCTTGAAAGGGATACTTCGATGAGTTACTTTGGTCCATTTGTTCCTTGCAGGAAGTCTTAAATCCACAAGTGTTTTTCTAGACATACCATTGAAAATCCAATTAGTTTTTGTTTGACAGTGTACCAGAGCTCGCTCATATTGCAAATAGGTGACACTTAAGTGATACATTATGGGGCATTTTTCTTCTGCTGAAGTCAGTTTTCTACTAATGTCACTTTTAATCCAATGTAAATGGAGGTCTGGATTTAACTGCAGCACAAAGGGGCTGATCTGTGAAATGACTGCCTTGCTGCAGCCTGTTGGGCAGTATGGTTTCTATATTGATGTTCCTGAATATGAAAGCAATAAATCTGATGCAATTGTCCTTTATTCTTCTGGTCTTGTGATTTGAGTGCAGCCAAAGAAGACAAACCTTTCTGTGAAGATTGTATGGAGAGATTATAAAAGTCTGCCTGTCATACTGCAGTTGGAAGGTCAGATAGAGGAGCTGAAGAAGGAGAAGATGCTCTATCAGAAACGTGGAATCCTCCATTTCAGGTTCAGTTGTCTTATTATTTCTATCTGTGAAGAATGTTTTGGCCTAAGTTTAACGTGCGTTTTGATGCTCTTGGGGAATGTTCTGGGCTTTACAAGGTGAAAGTGCCACATGCACAAAGCCTGTGCTTTGTCACATCTGGGTCTCTGGACTTGCTCAAGCACAGCAGCTTCATGGGGTGGTAATTTGTACTATTAGCTTTTGCCCTCTTTATTGAAATGACAGTGAACAAAGCTGTCAGAGGCAACAGGCCATGTGTGCTGTGACATGTTTGTTGGCAACAACAAACCATCAGGTTTATAGCCTCCTTCCAGGAAAACAACAGGATTTATGGTGTGTCCAAACTTGGAAGTCATGAGAAGTTCCAAAATCCAGATCTGATCCCCTGTGCCATCCAGATGCCTTTTTCCTAGTCCTTGGGAATAATAAAGCCATTCTAAAGCCAAAGATATCCTCTTTAAAACATGTGACAAATGGTCTTGTTTGGATTTTGGAATGTTTCCATTTTCTGATGAGAATGAGTGTACTGCTTCCAGATATTGGCTGTCCCTGAAATTACCCATTATCAAAACACAGCTTGAAGGCCTTGGGAAAAATGTATGCTCAGATTTGAGGCATCTGGATCACCTCCAGGGACACCTCAGCTTTCTTAAAGCACAGCAGGACCAACAGGAGTGCACAGGCTGCCTTAGGAGCCCCTGTGCAGCTTGGAGGTAGCTAAAAAACTGTGAGGCATCCTTTAAGTAAAAAACTACAGAAATGAAGAATGAAGAGCTGTACCAGATATCTTGGCATGTATAAAGGCAGTCCAACATCTGCTTATAAAAGTTTGTGCATGTTTCCAAGATATCTGACTAAGTAAATGTGCAGAAATATTTACTGAAGTCCATAAACATTACACTGAAGTACTAAACTACTCCAAGAGCTATGTAGTGGCTGAACATCTGTTGCACAGGATTCTTGGCATGCAGATACTGTTTCTACAGAAAGCATAAAATGTGGATAGTGAGATTTTCAAACTTGCCATAGGCTTTTGGACACTGTCCCTGTTTGAAATGAAGTCTTGGCCCTGCAGGTATATGAAGTGTATGTGCTGGTTGTGCATGTCAGAATTTTAGAGCATCACCCTTTCCAAGCCTTTTCCAAATCCAGGGTGGAAACTCTTTAAACACACCAGAATTTCTGATGGTTTGTGTGAGGTTGTAATTATGCTCTTTAATTTCTTAAAGGTCCTGGGTTTATGTGTACCTGACACCCTGCTGTATCTGCAACTGAAAATTTTGGAGTTCAAGTTGAATTGATTTCTTTTTGTAGTTGTCTACTAAGATCTTTTTTATACTTTGTTTATTCCTTGTTTTTCTTTTTTCCAGGCATCCTTTTAAAGTGCCCTTTCTGCAGAGCTTCCTTCTGCAGGAGACTTTTACTGTTGACAAAAAGCAAAAGCACTATTTCATGGAGACAAAGGTTTTGATAAATGGGGTTGAGGAAACAGTTCAAACTCTTATACTTGGTTACCAACCTGAAAATCCCTATGTGAGTTTTCCAAGAATTTCCTTTAATTTGACATACCAAAAAATTCAGCAAATTAGTGATTTACTGCAGGTATCTTATGTTCCTGCATTTCCTCTCAAACTTTTTTTTTAGATTTGTGCTGGCCTAACTCATCCTTATAACCACAAGTTGTTCCCCAAAGATGTTGAAATATGCATTTTAACTCTAAGTCATCAAAATGTGAGTAAATTTCCCACTAAATTCAGTAGAAGGAGAGATTCATTATCAGTTTATTTACACTTTATTGTCTTTTCAGGCCTAACTTGCTATAGGTCTTTAGTTCCTCACCATGTAACTGCTGCATCCAAAATGTTCAGAGGGTGATTATGTGCTTGGTACCTCCTTAATTTTGTATAATAAAATGTTGCATAGTAATATATGATAAGAATACTTAATATATTATTTTTAGAATATTGTTATACATGGATGTTGTTAATAATAACAAGTGCTGGGATAGAATGGATTCAGGGGTCTCACCCTTATCTAGCTGTATCTATTCATCTTTCTCACCAAATATAGGGGTTTTCTCCTGCTTTTCTAATTTCATTCTGAGCCACAATGTAATACCTCACAACTCTGATTTTTCATGATGTGGAGGGATGACTCTCTCATCTTTCATAATATACAGGGTTAATACTCAATGCAGTTCCCTTATTCCTATTCTTAACATGTAGGTGAAGAATGAATTTGAGACTATCTTGAAGGTGAATAAAGAAGATGTCCTCAGCTTCCTAGGGAGGTATCAGAACAAATCCAGTGAGGCTGATTTTAGACATCTTTTGCACATGGATATGACACAGTCATTCCAGGTATTTGTGGTTTTCACTTTTGGCATTTTATTTTTTATGTCTTGGTGACTGTTTTACTGTATTGTCTTTAATACCATAATTGTTTGATGCTGGTAAATGTCCTAGTCCAATCAAGTCCTGGCCCTGCCAAAGACCCTAAGTATCTCATCAGATTAAATTATAATCTGTATCAATAATATCTCGTAAGAAACACACAGACCTTTTGCTTTCATACTTTTTAAACTGCATTTGGTTTGTTTTTCAGTACCTTTGGATAAAACTGGTAAAATTTTATACACACATTTGCTTATGTGCATGTTCCACCTAATGCTGGAAGTTCAGACACTAATTCACATGAAGTAGTTGCTGGGAATGCAGTGCTCTGTTCTGACGTTTTACTTTGTCAAATAGCTTGAGTTTCCACAGGCAGTGGGCCTCAGTGGGGAGCTGTTTTCCAGGCAGAGCAAACTGGAACACTTTGACTGTGGTGTGAGTGTAAAAGCCATCATCAACAAGAACGTGTCTTCACAGGTCAGTGCCCTGGTTTTACAGCCTTGTTGCTTGGACCTTGTAGCTTTTGCAGTCCATACACTCAGAGCTGTGCTGAGTCTCTGCTCACATGCATTAAGAATACATGGAATACAGCCTGGGAGCTGTTAAACTTCTTGCTAGGAACTGCTTTGCAGCTGCTTTTCAAGCATGGGAACACAAACCTATGTGTATACTACATAGTTGGTCAACTCATGGAACTCAATGAGTACCGTGGAGAGGTATGAATTATTAGGGAAATGGTTAACTTTTGTGGTTAGAGGTTTTTCTGGCCAGATGGCTACCTGTGGTTGGAATAGGTGGCTTGTGTTTTGGCTGAAATTCAGAAAACTCTCAAAGTTAAATTAAATTGTACTTAAAATTCAATGTAGTTCACAATTTTTTTGTTGACAGCTCTAGCATGGTGACAGGGTTGAGATAAGGACAGGCAGACCATGTACCCATTACCTTCACAGACAAAATGAACTCAACTTGGGCAATATTAATTTAGTTTATTGACAAATAAAATTAGAGTTAGATGGTGAGACACAGAGATGAAAACTAAAAACTCCTTTTCCCCTCTGCTCCCTTCCCTGTTTTTGCCCAGTCCCAACTTGCTGTCTGCAGTCTCGTTGCTCAAACTGATGTTTCAGTGTTCTGTGCTGTAATCTGAGACCCTTAATGTCCTGCTCTTCTTTTTCTCTGTGTGCAGGCCCAGGCAGCCCTGAGGAGTTATGGTGAGAGCAACTTCAATGGCTCTCTTCACCTTCACTCCAGTGGAAGGGACATGCTGATGCTGGAGCTCGATGTGAACAATGAAAACAGGAAGAATGGCAGAGCTGTTGCACTGAGGGCTTTTCTCCATCAGACAATCCTGACAAACCCAGAATCGATTCAGCTGCAGCTCATTGGCAAAATGTTTCCATCAAGGTAGAGGAATCAGAATCTTGGTCAACTGAGGAACTGAAAAGTGTTCACTCTGGAACAAGTGCTCGCAGAGCTTGTGGAGTCTCCATACTTGGAGATAACCCCAAACCTGGTCACACACACTCCTGAGCACCCTGCTCTCATTGACCCTGCTTTGAGTGAGAGGAGGAGTGCCTTGACCATCATGAATTAAGCACAATAATATCTTACTAGCAATTTTTATCTCTGTCTTTTTAGACTTCTGTTATCTTCTGAGTTGAAGCTTAATGAAAATAGGCTTCACGTGGATTTCATGGGAGCCAGGGAACAAAAAGCTGGTTTGGTTTTGTCCCTAAATGGAAGAGTCCAACATACATTTGCTGGATTAAAGGCCATACCTCACCTTCTTTCTCTGAATGGATTACTGAAGTGCAAAAACAACATTCATGATGGTACTCTCTTGCTTTGTGTTTTGTTGCTGTTCTGCAGCTATCTAAGGAAGCTTCTTAATTTTAATGTATTCCTTACTGAACTGCATAAGGCATCCAGCTCTTGGGCAAAATAGTGGGTGGCTTCTTTCCTCTGCAGGTCTTCTGAAATAGGAGGGGGCTTGACTTGAGGCTCTTACTCCTCTGAATGGCTTCATGGGTGGAGTAGGTCACTGCAGAGCTCTAGAGGGATTGTTTAGCCTGGAGTTACACAAGCAGTGGATCACAGTCCCTCTGTAAATTTTCCTTCAGAAGGCAGTGCAGTGTAGCTCACGGCCTAAAGGCACAAGCAACTAGGTCAATGAAGTGAAACAGCTGCCAGAAATAGTATTATGTAATTTGTTTTAAACACAAACACTTGTACTGGTAGAGAAACTCTCAACAATAAAATGATTCACTCTCTAGATTAGGTGAAATTATTTGTTACAATAAATGGAAATTAATCTCCTTCCTCCTGGTATTAAATTAATGGTTATTTTTTATGTTGCTTCTAGAACTGTGGTTATTTCTGTCCCAAAGGACTCTCTCCACAGTAATAACTTCTGCCTGTTTCAGGTAATATCAATGTGATGGTCAACAAAACGCTGTATGGACTCCATCTCAGGAACAGGAATGTGTTTGGGAATGTCACTGTACACAACATCACTGTTGCCATGTTTCAGAATGGCAGTCTGGCAATCCCAGTGGAGGCAAGACTGAAAGGGCACCTGGAGCTGAGTAAAGAGATGAAGAGGGGGCTAGCCAGCTTCCAGGTGGATGAGAAGGCTCTTTCTGTGGATTTTTTCAATATCATGAGTCATGGGCACAGCAGAGTCAGTGGGACTTTCACACATAACATCGACTTCTTAAAAAATGCAGGTAAACTCTGACTTGATTGTGTGGTATGACAAGGTGTCAAGGTGAATTTATTTACATGACTGCAGATCAGTGGAAATAGATGAGTTGCTTTTGCTCACACCAGAAAGAACAAAATGTGATCCAGGCTTGGCAACATTCTTTTTAATATTGTTGAGAAAATACAATAAAATAGACACAGAACTAGTTCAAACAGTTTTAAAGTACTTCAGGGTAAATTATTTCTCTCTTGTATATCTGTATTCCTGCAAGCTGATTAGTTCCTTCAAATGTAGTTTTATGCCAAGTGTTGCTTCCTAAGCAAAACCATGGGTTTTGTTGCCATAGAGTTTTTGATTTTTTGATTTTTATAGGCTTTAGAAGTAGTTATGTAGTGAATGTAAATTTTAAAGTAGCTGTGTTATCCCTCACCCTTTAGCACAGTAGTTTATACATTTTCCCAACACTGTTCCCCTTCCCATATCAATTCCGTTAATTCCATTAGCTTGTTTGACTTCCCTCAAGGTAGGCCTTCATCCTGTTTAAGAACATCTGCCCCCTGGCCTGGGGGGCAGATGAAAAATTATATAAAGCTTCTTTTGATCTATAATACATCTTCTCTGTATTTTATAATGACAACCCAGAAGTGCTGTGTTGATTTTGCTTCCTTCCTTGTCAATAGGATTGCCATGGGATGGCATTCTTACTGCCAGGTGTGAGCGTGGCACAGGAAATCACACTGTTGCTGTAGCCCTGCAGAGTGGCAGGGAAGGGATTACTGTTGAGTTTGGAGGGCACAGACTGGCCACAGAACCTCCTAAATCCCAGCTCTCTGTGAGCTTAAAGCACAACATCTCAAAGATAAAGGAACAAGGGATCCCTTTTATTGTAGAGGCTGCTGGCTATTATGAGGTAAGAGTTCTGCCTGTGATTATTTAATTTTTTGGCAGAACAATTTCTAATAACTGTAGGCTTTGCCTTGGGACTATATATATTTATTTTAAAAGCTGCTGCATTTTTGAGAGGTACTGAATTACTGTGTGAAAGAAAGGTGTTTTCTGGCTTCTTGTCATACTGTGTACTTGCCATCTGAAATCTTGGAGCTCAATCTAGAATAAATGAGATGCTGCATTCAGTTTTCATTTAAGTGAAGTGCTTTGTTACATATGAACAGATGTCCTGGTACAGGATTGCTTGGCCACTGTTCTCTCTATCTGCATTTCTGCTATAGACTAAGAGACTCTGCCTTTGCCAGTTGTTGCTGGGATGTTGTTGTTTGTTTCTTTCCATAATTTGGTTTCTTTTGTGCATAGAATTTCACCACAAAGATTGCTGCAGGGATAACAACCACAGTGGAGAAGGAACAGCTCAAAATTGAAATAGAGAAGGAAATCACTGGCAGTGCTGTGGAAATTTCTCTCTCGCTTCACCATGATGTGGGAGCACTGATGGACATTGTTCCACGTGTACTAGAGGTTTGCAGAAATCCCACCATATTTTATAGTGTATTTGATGTAGTGTATTTGAATGCTTCACATCTCAGCTGTTCAGTTGTACCCAGGAGAGCAAGCTGGCAGGTCAGAGGGAAGAGAGATTTTTGTCAAACAAGGCCAGTAGCCAGTACAGAAAACCTAAAAATTGTTTGCTTAGCAATAAAGAGCAGGTTTTTCAAGAAGTGGTGGTAAGAAAACATTTATGTCATGAAACTGGAGTAGGTGTTTGCCCAGGCACAATAACTTGCAATCTCAGCTTTTCCATCCTACTGCTTACTTTCTATCCTAATATTTGAAGATACTGTTCTGTCTTTACCTACGCTGATAATATTTGAGCATAATAATGCACAATTAGAGACATGATATAGCCTCAGATCTACTAAACTGTTTTTCTTTTCGAAACTGAACTCTAACATTTAATCTCAAAGCTATGTTTTGGTATCTTCATCTGTTTTATCCTTCAGCCTTGTAGCTCTCTCCTTTGAATTTTAGTCCTCTCTCATTTTCTTCATGCTCTGTTTGTAATGCCAACAGGTTTCTTGCAGTGGAGAATCTGCTAACAAACAACTTTCTGGCCTTTGCAATGGTGCAATTGCATTTCATCATTTTGAGGTACTGGCTTAATTTATAAACTCTGCTGTCAACAACATACTGTCTTAACTACCACTGAGGGACTCTAAGTACTCAAAGGGTCACACATGTAGAAATGGGTTTGAGCTGACTGGAAGTTTTGCATGCACTCTCAGATATTTTCACTCCTGAAATATTTAGATTCAAACAAGCTACTTCTCCTTCAAAAACTGTTTTAGCTCAAGTCTCCAAACTTTATCTTCTGCCAGTCAGAACTGAACTGGGTATCAATGGCCCTGTCCTGTTACTGAGCAGCCAACCTGACAGAGGAACTGGGCAAGGGAGCATGGGGGGCACAAGCTGAGAATTTCAGTTTATTCCTTACTCTATTTTCTGCTCTTTCTAACTAACAATTTGTTTGTGAAAACCCCTGTGGCTCTTCAACTGTTTGACGAAGATACACCTTATAAGGGGATGTATTCTTAAGAATGTGTTAAAAATGTCTTCTGTGAGTGACATCACAGATTGCATTTGTCTCCATAAAGGCAGTAATCACAGAAACTCTGATTCCTGTGTGTGTGATTTATCTGGTATTAGTAATTGTTTTAGCAGAGTTACGGATTTGGGGTTTTTTCCCTATTATTTCTATTATGGAACTTTAAAGATATTAAGCCATCTCTCCATTTGTTTAGGCATTTATAAACATGTAGGATGAACACAAAATGGTGTAGGGAAATAATTCTCTTCTCTAGTAACATGAACATTTAAAACCAGTATGTGGCCTGACAGGAAAGCAAACTTGACAACAGTTTTCTGTAATTTTTCAGACTCCAGCAAGAGTTTCACTGAATGGGTCAATGTTTACCAGCAACTTTACTGTCATCTTCTTTGGACATGTTTCCTTTCATGACACATTTGCCTGCCTGCAGCTCCAGGGCACTGCCAACATCCAGCCTCATCTGGAAATCCATTTCCAGCATTCTTTGCCTTCACTTCATTCTCTGGGGATTGCCAGAGAGAACCAAGTGAAGGTGTCAGCCCTGAGAAGTGACAAGTATAAGGGCATCCTTGGTGTTGTCCTTGGGCCTTGCAGTCTGAAAGCTGATGGAGAAGTGACCCTGGCAAGCAATGAAACCCAGTGGGTACTTACTGTCAGGAACAAGTGTGTCAGTCTGGAGGTAAGTCCAGATTGTTTTCTGCATGGTCTGTAGTCTGTGATTTCAGATCACAAGTCACAGAGAACTGTCTCCTGACATTGTTATTTATGGACAGGACAATTTCGGTCATTAAAGTTGTTTTGGCAGAGAAATGAGTCGGAGCATTCATGAGGGAAAGTGTATTTGAAGATGTGAATTTGGAGTAATACAATGGTAGATGTTACAGCTGTTGCCATAAAATAGTTGTTTAATAATAGCTTTTTAATTAAAATAAACTTATGTCCTAGAGTCTGGTGAAAAGCATGTCCTTTCTGTTTGAAACCGTGGAGGTATTTCAGGAGTTAAGTTTCTTTTTCTTCTGCATTACTTATGAGAAGATTGTTGTAGGATTTATTCTTTCCCCCCAATTTATTTTGTTTCTGTTGTTTCACTGACAAACTTCTGATTTCTCTGTGAAACAAGCTGTCTTGTATGGTACTTTCCAAAAGCAGATTGTTTCAGAAAGAAGAAATTCTTTCTCATGAATCAGGAACAAATTAGGAAGACAATTGCTTTACCTTGTGTTTTTTAAATAGTACACTCTTTTCTGTTGCAGGAGGTGGGATTGCCTCGTGCAGTGGTCTTTGGGGGCTCATTTCAACAGAACATCTGCAACGTGGGCTTGTTAATGAACCTCCAGTGTGATGGCAGAACAGTTGATGTGCAGATAGACACTTCCTGCCAACACGAATACACACTCCAAGGGATGCTCAGGCACTCACTTCCCTGGCTCAGTCAGCTTGGGCTCCCTTTGGAAAACTCTGTCTTGTTCTCTGCAGCCACAGACTCCGCCACAGAGGGCATTTTGTTGCTGCAGGCTGGCAGATGCAGACTCAAGGCTAGAGGAGATCTCTGTATTCAGGATAAAGCTGAATGGACACTGGAAACAGAATCAGAATGTCAACTTCTGCAGGTAGGTCTTGGAGGCTTTTACAGAGAATTTTGGGATCAAATGCAGGCCATATAAGGTTTTAGCTAAAATAACAGTGTTTGAGTGTTGGAAAGGCACTCTAAAAGAACACCTGTCTTAGAGCATGAGGCCAAGAAGGTGTCTCACAGATCCTGTTCACAGATGTTCTCTCTAGACCGAGATCAGTTCAGTCTTTGCTGTTTGTTGCCTTCACAGACCGAGACTGCCCTCTAAGGCTCAACAGTAGCATTGGTTTGAACTCTCAAAAATATATTCCCTGGTCTGTCTGTTTATATCAAAGTAAAAATTGTGACATTTCCTTGGTTTTTCCGTGTAGTCTCACTGACTTCGTTGGAAAGAATGACTCTTGCAAAATCGGGGGGGTTTCTAGATGTTCACAGGCATTTGTGTTTTGCTTTCAAATCCCCACATTGAGTAACTTCCTCAACTACAAAATAGCAACATAACAACAAAAGTGACAGGAGCCTGAGTATCATCCATAGGGAAGAGGGAATGAAAACCTCTTAAAGTATTAAAAACAGTAGAATTTTCTGTGGTTTTGCAAATCCTTTGTAAGAATGAGCAGAAACACTTCACTGGGGATGCTGCACAAGACAAGTTTGAAGTTTTAGTATTAAAAAAAAAAAAATTGTTCTACCACCAGATGCAAGAATGTCTGTTAGGCCTATTATTTTTTGTGGGTTAGTTTGAAAATTGAGATTTGCCTGGTCTGAATGAAGCAGTGAATGTTCAGTAAACTTTTCCAGTCTGAAGAAACAGACATTTTGTATTTTTGTAAATGGAAAACTTCATAAAGATACAGAAGTTGTAAATTCTGCAGGGCAACCCTAAAATCTTCCCTCAGGCCTTATTCAGGCAAAATCCCAATCTTTCTTGTTGAGAGGGAGAAAAATGGCAGCATGGAGATTGTAGGTTTTGTCTCTGATACTGTAACATAAAATCTCCATTTTTGTATGCTGAGGGAGAAGAAAAAAGCCTTAATACACACCTGTATTAAAGTGTATGTATATTCCAAAGAAATTCTCGTTTTTAAATCTCAATAGGATCTCAGTTTCCCAACTCAGTCACGGCTCACAGGATCCATTCAGAAAGACAAGTGCCAAGCAGAGCTTCTCTCAGTCCTGGAAACAGGAGGCAAAACTGCCCGTCTTGAAGTGAGAGCAGAGTGCAAGCCAAAGATTACTCTGGAAATTCAGTTCAGGCATGACCTCCCCCAGCTGAAGGAAATCCCAAGGGAAAATGAGCTGTCCATCACTGCACGGAAACAGCTGAAATATTTTCTTGGAATAGGAATGAAAGTGGGTGCTTGTGAGCTTCAAATGAATGGGGACTTTGACCCTGAAAAGAAGCTTCAGTGGAAAATGCTTATAGAGAATAAATGCCAAACAATTCAGGTATTGAAAAGAATTTATTGCTTTACTACTGCATTTGTGCATCTAAAGCAGGATCTTTGTACCTAACAAAGTTAAAAGACAATAGTCTAAGGATTTCAGTGGTAGCAGAGAAAAGTAAAACATTATCTTCTTTTAGTGTTACATCTCACCTTTAGAACCAGTTATTCACTCTATTTTCGTATGGTGCAAGCCAGATTTCCTATTAATCAGTACCTGCAGTTAATGGACTTGCTTGTACTAACTCTGATGTGTTTTTTTTTAAGCATGG
This sequence comes from Manacus vitellinus, assembly GCF_001715985.3. Taxonomy (NCBI): domain Eukaryota; kingdom Metazoa; phylum Chordata; class Aves; order Passeriformes; family Pipridae; genus Manacus; species Manacus vitellinus. The sequence continues at coordinate 13,251,343 of NW_021938949.1, forward strand.
TTTTAAAGCAGGGCTTTAATCTTCAGAAATAAAAAGTATTCAAAATTCTCTTGGGCTTTATCAGCAGTAACAGTTTCTCAGCAGTTTGACAACCAAACTCTGAAATAGTATGAAAATATATGAAGCAAATAGATAATCTTCAGATCAGAAAATTGAGTGTACAGAAAGTTTGAGAGAGATGTTATCACAGAATAATCTGTAGTTTCATTGTACAAGCCAGAGTAAATCTGAATATACGTAGATGAGATTCACCTGCTCTCTTCCAAAAACAGAGCTGCCATAATAAACATTTGTATACTCTTTGGTTTCACTGGAATTATGGATGCTTTGGGCCACTGGAGCAATTCTAAGCATAGAAAACTGAGTTTTCAGTTAGGCAAGAAGAGCTGCCATGTTGTCCTGTGTTCTATTTTTTCTGGCTCATTTATCAAAAATCATCGGATATATTAAAATTAAAAAAGACAAACTGTAAAAAATATAACAAAAAGCTGTCAGGATTCCTGAGGCATCCTATGGCTGTGCTGCCTGATATACCTCATTTTACAGCTAGGTACTATTAAAGCTGCTATTAGGAACTAAAAGTTTCAGGGGTTAGGTGTTTATGTGGGTGAGTGTAAAAGTGGTGAATTTTAAAATTTGTTTTTTCTTTTACAGGATCTTGGAGCACCAGTGAAAATTGATGGGTCAGGCTACATTTTGACGGATAAAATGAACCTGGATTCACAAACATTGATCACTGTTGATGAAAGTAAATTCCAAGGACTCCTGATACTCAAAGTCACTGATGTAAGCATCCCTCATGCTGTCAGACTGTATGCACAAATTACTGAGTAATGTACTCTAGACTATTTTATTGGGAACAAATAGTCGGCTTTTAGTAAAAAGTGCCAGAATAAAAATAAAATAAAAAATAAAATCTTTGGAAATCTGGCACCTGTAATGTGCAGTAACAAATATACTGGATAATAGGATACAGGCTCTGGCACTTCCTGAATCACTTCCTAGTTATTCTCTTTGTAAATTTTGTTGTTTACATTGTATTATTTGATGTTCCTTGTGTCACCGTGACTTACATTGCAAAATAATAGGCAGGGATTAATTGAGACACTGCTGTTTATTTAAGTAAGACAGTACACAAGATAGGCTGTGAATCTCTTGCTTTCCTGTTGACAGTTAAACTGTTGATGGTTTAGCTTTTCTTGTCATCAGTGCAGGAGAGCAGAGAACACACACAGGTGTCTTATTCTTTGTGATCATTCACTTTCTTGTCCTAACTGGTAATTTCTGCATATTTCTGCCACAGAGAAACAAGATAGCTAGTGGGAGTTCTTTGCCACCACAGAGAAACATTTACAGGTTTTCTCCTCTCAGCTGAAATATATATATATTTTTTATCCTACCTAGGCTTGATGTTTCTTTTCTCTTTCCCTAAGTGTAATTTCCCTAAGTTCAATGCAATTTATTTTAATTAATATTAAATGCAGGACAGAGAGATTTGCTAAATTTCTTGTTTGAGCTCTGTGTTGCAGCAAGCTTTGGGTTCTACACATGCTTTGCTATCTATGCTGTGAAATATTAACAGGAAAGGCAAGAGCTGGATGCAGTGCTAACCCACAACATTCCAGGAGCTGCTGACATTGGCATTCCTATGAAGATGTTAATTGATGTGATATCAGAAAAAACCAGTGACTTCTATAAAAGATTTATTCATTTCTGTGTGAACAGCAAGCAAGTAAGTGTCTCTTCCATGTTAGTGAGATGTGAAATAGAGGTTAAAGTGAGCTAATTGATTTTGTAAATATTGTTTCTCCATTTGAGATAGGCCCCTTGTGCATGAGGCCCCTTTAGGAATACCCTGCAGGGGCTGGTTTGATTTTAAAGACCTTAATTAAATAAAGGCAGTATCTTCCAGCCATTCTTTCTGTGCAGTCACTCCTACAAACAAATATGACAGCAACAATGATCCATGATTCCCACTGGCAAATTGTATCAAACCTTTCTTATCCATTATCTTCACTTGGTGCAGCTCAGTCCCTTTTACAGTACAATTCTTCACTGTAAAGTTTTCCTCATTTTCAGTTTTACTCTAATGTGTTCAATAATTATAATTAATCAGAGAAGTCTCAATATCAGAGATGTGCCACAGTTAACTTTTGTCACATTTACTTGGACCGAACAGATTACAGAAGAACTGAACTTTGTCCAGAAGTTGGATGTTGTGTCTCTTAACTACAAACTCACTCATAACTTAGAGGTGCTGAAGACTTTGCAAATAAAAGACAGGATTGAGCTGCAGGTAAGTTACCAGGCAATGGCAAGGGAGACACAAATCCAGCCTGGAATGATGCCCTGATGGAAGCAGCAGCTGTAAAAGTGAGATGGCAAAGGACAGCGGGTGCAGATGGGATTTTACATGTTTGCTCTTTAGGTGGAGAGGGGAGTCTGGCTGTTCATTTTGTTTGTTATTGAGGAGAGTCCAGAAGCTCAGCTTGCTCCTGAGGGGTTGGGATAATGCCTTACTAGACCAGAACTTTCCATGAGACTGAGAGACTGGAGGTTGGCTCCCATGTGTGGGCAGCCCAAGCCCGGCTGGGCTGGCAGCCTGCCTTGCCTGAGGAGGGCAGTGCAGTTCAGCTCCTGTGCCTCCTCTGTCCCTTCTACAGACTGGGCAGAGGTGAGTTCTGGTGGGATTGCACTGTTTACATTCCAAATGGTATTTTCTTCCCAGGCTCTCATTACCTGGCATGTTTCTTTATCTGAGAAACACAAGCCTGCAACACAACACTTACTCTTTATTAATCCTGTAACTGCTTGAATAGCATTAAGGCATGGCCATACTGGAGAATACATGTTAAAATGCTGAATTTAAAAATAAAAGGGACATCTGTAACTATGTTGTGTTATAAAATTAGACAAGATGAATTTTTTGACACATTTGAGATGACACTGCCTCAGCTAAAGAAAGAACCCTGACCAACAGGAGCTTTAACTTTTACTAAACTCTCTTTTCACAATTTACCTTTGTTGCACACAGGCTGTCTTGAACCTGGAAGTCACCAAGAGCTTTAGTATGAAAGTGCTTTATGGTACTCACCTAACAGTGCTTGAAGGACAAATCCAGGAGTTTGAAACAAGTACCAACATAACAGGGAATTTCCATCACACTTTGCCATGGCTGCTGCAAGCCAGAGTCCCACCATCTTTACAGGTAGTTTTGGTTTGGCTTTTTTTTTTTTTACACAATTATTATCCTTTATTATGATGTAGTAGCCCATGGTTTGAATGAAAACTACCATTTTGTGAGGTACAGGATGGAAGCTGAGATTTTCTGATATTTAAAAACTACGGACAGCTAAAACCTGACCTACTGAAAAAGCAAATTTCTTACTGATTGCTTTCTGAACCAGAGTATTTCATTCTGATCAGTGTCAGTACAGAGGGTATTGTTGATATTGTAACTCTACAGGAGACTAGTTTCATTACCTTGCACAGGGGACTGGAATATTGCTCCTATGCTCTTTAAAGGGAATTTTATACTTAAAGAAGAGCTTCTTCGGGTGTTACTTGCAGGGAAGTATTGGAGCACCTATTATCTAGTAAATATTGTCAGTAGGCATGGATCAAGTATCCTTTATATAAAGGGAGTCATGTGTTTGTGGGATAAAAGAGATCCTAATGAGAATTTGACACGGATCAATGAGGCTGACGTGGCTTGAAATTCATTCAGTCGAATGGCCTTTGTACTGGAAAGTCACAGATGATTAATGAAAGGCTAAGATATGTTTTGTTGATGGATAGATTTTTAACATAAGTATAGACTAGAGAGAACTCCCTTTCACTTCCATTAGTCTCCTGTTTTAAAATTAAATACTATTTAAATGTTGTTTGGAGAACTTATGTCTACGTGTCATTTTTTAGGTAGATGTGGTTTTTCAAGGGAGAAACACTACTCAAGAAAGATATGTACACATTGCAGCTGGAGAAACATCAATCACATACATAATAAACTCCTATTATGTTGGTCACCAAGTGGATATCTTCTGCCAAAGTGTACACAGCAGTGAGGTACTTCAGGCAGCTGGTTATCCTAAGGCAATCAACTTGATTCTCAGCTTACAGGAATCAGGTAGGTACCTGCCATCCCTGGCAGGTTTTTTGTTCTATAATAGCTCTCTGAGGATGTTTCAACTGTTCCTCCAACAGGTGCAAACTGACTAAGACCTAAAAAGAGGTTTTCTCTTCTTTGTAAGTGAAATTGTCATTCTGAAACTGCATCTGTGATTAGTTACATTACATGTTTTTTTAGCTCAAGGGAAGATCTCATGTGGTACAACACCTGGTAAAACAGGTTATCCCTGAGATATTTACCTCCATAAAATAAGATCCAATATCACACAAAAAAACCTTGTTATACAGTGCAAAAAAATGTGAATTCCACTGTAGTTTAAAGTAGTCTTTGAAATAGTTCTAAGTGGCTTTTGTTGTCTGAACTGTGGAGGGGAAACACACCCACCCTGATGAAGCCAGTCTCCTCTGAAAACTTGGCTTGGCATTAATCCTCTCTGCATATCACTCAATGCAGATTTACATTGTGGTCTGTGTGATTTTGTCTTCTCCATGAAGGGTTTGGGGGTTTCCCATCTCTCATCTCACTTTTATCTTGCAGGAGTCTGTATTTGTCTTTTTCGAAAATGAAAAGCTTGTAGGAAAGTGGGGAAAGGGCCTTCAGGTCATGTTGTTTGAGCAGTGTTGGGTTGCTGTAGCTGGAACCAGAGGAGTCACTAGAGGTCAGAACAGCTCAGAGCTCTTCTCTGGAAGTGGCTGCTACTTGCCACAGGCTGCAGTTGGTTGTGGGAACTAGTCAGCTCTCCTGCAAAAAAACATGACTGATGGGAACTGACCTGACACTTTACCCTTATCCTGGGTACACAAGCTCTGTTACCTCAAGACTTTGTAAGGTCAAGGCTCAAGGACATCCAGAAAAAACTCTACACTCCTCCAATCACAGGTCAAAGCTCTTGTAATCCCGAATGATGACCCAAATGCTGGCTGGATTGATTTTATGCAGGCAGAACTGAAATTCCTCAAAAACATGCCACTCAAATTGGCACTGTCCTGTTCTTTCTATATAGAAAACAAAGCCAAGACTGTCTGTGAAATCCAATATGATGAGAAAGATATAACTGTGACTGTGGATGTTGGCACAGACTTTCAACTCTTCGGTGTATTTGTGTTCATGGCAGAGGTGAAGCATTCCATATCACTTCTCCATCATCTGGGGCTTCCCTTCTTTCTTAAGGTAATCCACCCTCGATCTTTTGCTGTGCTTTGATTAGAGCTGTCATTTGAGTTACACTTACATGAATCCAGAGCACCTCCAGGAGCCTCAGTGAAATTACTCCAGGTTTACACAAGTGCAGATGAGAAGTGACTTGCCCAGTTTATCTGAATCCTCCTTTAACTTAAGTCCACAGCTAGTGGTCTTTTTCCAAGGAAACTGGTCAGGTACCTGAAATTCCCAGTTTCAGGGTTCATCATTTCAGGAAGGCATGCATTTACTGTCACCTCCTAGCTGATGAGCTAACCTCCACTTCAAATTGCAAGATACATAGTTAGGATACAAGATTAAAGGTTGTCTTTCCTGAACATAAATATTAGACCAATATTAAACCTTCATATTAAGTGCCAGTGTTTCAAGTGTATATTTAATGCCAACATTTTATTGAAAAGTATTAGATATATCCCCTGCTTCTTCCCCCTTAATATTTAGTGAAGTGTCTTTTATCTTCCAAATGTTTCAATGAAGAAAAGAAGAGCAGAGATAGTAATTCTTGAGGTGCTTTATTCATGTATGAGGTATAACTGTAACATGGGACTTCAGAAATTATTGTTCCCACAGACTTTGGCAAACGTATTGATATTTAAGTGTCCCAATCTTCCCCAGAGGGATTCCATAGCATTTCAAGGATAAAGTTGTAGATGATCCAGGAGCTGTGAGAGGAAGAAAATACCCTGCAGTAAAAGATTTATGGAGCCCAATCTGTTTCTTAAAAAAAAAAAAAATTCTTTACAGTATATGAAAAAGGAGACTGGGGGAGATATGAACAAGAAACAGTGGCTTTAGACTTAAATCAGGTAAGGGTACATGGAAAGTAAGGCTAATATTTATCAATAATGCAAATTAGTAGCTATGGAAACACACAGAAGAAATGGAAAACATCTCTTGAGGTTTTTGGTTTACATCCAGAAAGCATCTAGAAGGCCTGCCTGGAAGATAAACTTCAGTCAAGATGATGATTTTAAGTGAGTCAAGAAGTCGTGCTCAGTTGACGTGAAATGTTGGGGTAGAGGTTATGGCATGTGATTTGTTTATTTTCCCCCTCCACAGGTGACAATTCAGGAAGTCCTGACTGAAAATGAAACTGCAGGAGCTCTGAGGCTGACCTATGAACAAAACACAAACTTCTCCTTTGCCATCAGTAGGAAAAAAGACCAGCAGGGGTAAAAGAGTCATTCTGAGCACTGTAGAAATATCACTAGGCCACTGTGATTCCATGGAAAAAAGTTACTGTTTGAATCACCAAATCACTGGTGAAATGGATAACAAATCTTGCAGAAAGTGAGTAGTCACATCAAACAACCTGTTCACCTCAGGAAGTTTATGAAGGGCTGCAGATTCCTCACAGCTTGGGGTATGCCTCTCTCTTTGCCTGCCCCCACAGCATCGAGGTAGCAGACAGTGAAATAATCCATAAAACTCTAGGTTTGAGCCAGACAAGTACTTAAAAATATACCTTAAGTCGACATAACTGTTTAAATCTTATTAAATCATTTTGGCACCATTGAAACTTGTAAAATTACAGAGACTTGGTTTTCTAAGTTGGAATCAGTATGGCTGTATCTGCATAAAACTAGGATTTTGAGGATGTTTAAGAGGTGTGATATTTTCAGCCTTGGGGTATTTCAGATATTTCTTAATTTTCTAGCAAAAGACCTTTGCATTGAAAAGTCTTTAAAGTTCTTTTAGATTCTCTAATAGTTCTAAGTTTGTAAACTATGACAGTTCTTGCAAAGTCAGATTCCAAAGTACCTATACAATTTTTAAAAAGCTGATGCATTTTCTATGGCAAAGTAATTTCTGTTTCAGTGGGCTACATTCTGCCCCTGGGATGCACACAGATTTTTCACTGAGGTCAAAGGTGCTCTTTGGTCTCCTCTACCTTTGTGTGAATGCATCAAAAACTGGGAGCTGGGTGAGTGTTCAGTGGAAGGTACTGCCATTTGTAACTCTGAAACCTGTGGCGGACTTGGAGTAACTCAGATGAACTTGTGCTGCCAGTGAGAGTGTACTTCCTGAAATATTGTTGAACAAAAGTACATTTCTTCCCTTTAGTGAAGAGTTGAATATAAAAGCACTCCAGACTCATCCCTTCTTTCTACAGTACTTCCCCAGTGCAGCAGAAGTGTCTTCTAAGGTAACTATCTGCAAGTTATCTATCACGTACATCACTGCAAATTAGACTTGTCTAATATTTTGGGAGTCAAGCTACATTATGTCTAGTACTAGTAACTGACATCTTTGTTGTTGTCCAGGATGTTCACATTTTCAGAGATTCTAACAATCTTTCTTCTTTCTTTTTTCCTTTTTTTTTTTTTTTTAATTTAATGGGAATTTGAAAAGGTAAATTATGATATGAGCGAAGCAAAAGGCAAACTCTGCCTCAGGATGGAAAAAAGGGATTTCAATGTCACAGCGAAGCTCACTTTGACTGGAACCAGCTACACCAATTCCCTTGAAATAGTACAGACCATGTCCCAGGTTGGTATCATTGACTCTGAGGGCAAACCCAGGCTGTGACTGCCCCGTTTTAGAGGGGGGTGTTCAGGATGTGGTTGCCAAACACTGAGGGTCAAATACAGCTCCTGCTGTGTGATGTGTTTTGCCCTTGATTTCTCCAGCAGCTTGAGCAAACATTTGACTGCAGATTAGTTGTGAGTCCACTGCTTGATTTTATATTTGTTTGCTCCTATAGATGGAGCACATATATAGGATTTATAGGAAATCAGAAAAATAATATACTACAAACTGACCAATTGCCAATTTTTATTATGCAGATACCATACATTTCTTTTTCTAAATAAGGAAGAAAAGATGTCATAAATAGATATTGTTGTTTGTGTTATCTTCTGGATTTATTCTGTATGTTGTAAGAATTATACTGTGAGAGGAAAGAGAAAATGAAATTGTATATTAAGCAAAGACTATTGTAAAGGGGACACTCAGTTGTTCCATTGTGTGAAAAGATGACTTACTGTAGAAATGAAGACAAGTAGAAATGAATAGCTGCTTATACAAGAGCAATGGGCTTAGAGTATCATTGTACTTTTAAAAACACATTCCTAAAACTAGACCCTACAGGACTTTATAGTACCAAAATTACACTTAGATTTTTAACTTCTCAGAGAAATTGGGATTTAATGTTTCCTCTCTTTCATTTGTAGTTAAAAATGGTTCCAAGGCAGCTTGTGTTTATGACTGTTTACCAAAAGGGCAACAGGACACGTATGCTGAGGCACATTGCTCTGTGGGATGGCAAAGAGACAAAGGTAACAGGCACTTACACTGGACTCTTCCCAAAGTTGCCTGGAGGTCATGACATTCAGGGTAGGTTTCTTAAGTCTTTTGCCAGTGTCAATAGCAAACTATAAAATAAAACAAACAACATAAATCTGATTTCAAAATGCATATTCAAAATGCATGTCCAAATGGTTTCAATCCTGGTTCCAATATAGGCCTTCTAGGATCTTATATGCTTTAAATTCATTGTAATCTGGCTGTTAGAAACATCCACTTCAGAATACTATTTCTGCTTTGTGGATGTGGAACATAAAACTTATATAAACTTTTTAAAACTGTAGTAGATTCTGGTACTCTACTGCACTGGGTACTGAAGGGAGCACTGATCACACTGGCCACTACTTTGTTGAGGCTTTGTTATCTGAAAATAAAGAAAAAAACTGCATTTACTTATTTGAGATGTTCCTCTTCCACTGTAAGGCATTCTCAACTTCAAACAGGTTATTTTCCTGGCTGTTCTTGCTGCTTTGGGTGTAGCTATCAATCTTTTGATTATTGCAGGTAACTGCTGTTTAGCTGGTAGATAGAGGGCTCCTGTTTTCACTTGCATTTCCTCACATTGAGCAGAAATCAGCACACTGCAGTCATTTGGGCTGTTGGGAAGGTGATGTGTGTGTGTGAGCAAAGACATTGCTTCTCTGGGAACCAAATGCTGCCCTGCTGTCAGTGAGAGAGTATGTCCTAATGCCTTTTTCTTTATCAAAAAACGAAGACTCATGATTTGTGGTGAGGAAATCTTACTTGTTTGCTTTTTTTCCTTGTAGTGGAACTTTTCCATCCTCTCTCCATCCCTTTCCCACGGCATGCCAGGGCCAACTTATATGTGAAACATTCGGCACGTCATCACCAGGATGATCTTACTGTCATTTGGAATGAGGAGGACCAGGTACAGCAGTCCAGAGCAAATAAATATCAGCAATATCAAATGGTTCTTCTTTTCTTTTTTTCTGTGTTTTTTTTTGTTTGTTTGTTTGTTTTGTTTTGTTTTGTTTTGTTTTTTAATCTTATTAAACAAGCCAGGGAATTCAAGCAGGAGGCAAACTATCCTTCTTGGAAATGTAAAAGGCTTCAACTATGGAAGATGAGCAGCTGATATTCTTGTTGGAAACATTTTCAGGCCATGCTAATTTTTTTATTTGCAGTAAACCCACAACTTGCTCCTTAACCCAAGGCAATGAAATGGATGTGCTTTAAAGCAGTGGGTAAAGGCCTTTGAGAGTGAGTGGAAAGAATAGTACAAACATCATGTTCAAAGCAGCGTAGGGGAAAAAAAATAGAATTTAAGACAAATGAGTAAGAGTGAGCATTACTGTGAGGCTGAAAAGGATGGACAACCTGTTGCATGGGTATAATATTGTGTTTGCCCACACAGAAGTGTGACACATACCTGTACTTGGTGTTTTCAGCTTTACTGATGTAGTCAAAGCTTTTTTGTATTTCACTCCTCTAAGTAGTGAGAATGACAAATATGGCACAGTTGAAACCAGTCTTTGCCTTCTTAAATTAAATCAGCATTATTTTTAAAAATATAAATAGTAAAAATGACAGAACGAGGAGAACTTGGGGTAGGTTGATTGCCAGGTGTGGTTAAATGGGGACACTTACTGACTTGCTGCAAACTGTGCTATCTGTGTATGTGTGTCTGAAATGCAGCACCTTGGCTGAGTACTACATTGTTTTCTGAAAATAGAAAGATAAAAGGCAATATGTAAGACACATTAACATATAGAATGTTTTTTCTTGTGCTTTGATGTGCTTTGACTGTGCAAGCTCTTTCTAAGCACTCTCTGTCAGTGCAGCCTGCAGTGCCTAAAGATAAGACAAAAATTAAACCTCAACAAACTTAAGCATTGTTCATGGTTTTAGTAAAACACAGAGAATAGTTTTCCTTTCACCTGTGCCATGTAATTCAAGTAGCAGGAATATCCTCATTTGAACATTAATTTGCCTCACTACTTCAAAAAGGACTTTATTAGGCACATAATTCATCTATGGAAAAGGTACAGGGAAATCTTACTTGGGTGTGTGTTTGAGGTCAGTATGTGAGAGCTGTTTTATTTCACAAGTTCCTTTTACATCTGTTGCTATGGATCAGATATCAGTGTCATCTTCTCTCAAGTTTGGAAGACACCGGACAAACTACAGAGCCACTGTTGCCCACCCATTTAATTACACCCTGAAGCAACTGGAGATCCATTCCCTGTCAGAAAGAAGGGGCAGAAAGTACAACCAGCAGGTGAGAGCATGAGAAAGGGCTGCAAAATACACGTCTGTCATGCTGTATTTACTGTTAGTGTGCCTTTCATCTCTGAGAATGGCAGAACCAGATATCACCATGAAAAATGTAAAGAGAACCAAGGGCTATTTTCTCCTTGTGTCCAAACCACCAGCATTGTTTCCTTTTCTAAGCATAACTGCTTTTGACTGACAGTCTTGCACTTTTAGCATTGACCCATTTTGGATGGTAGGAAGCTAGAAGTGCACAGGGGGCAGCCTAGCAGTGAAAATCAGACAAATTTTCTCCACAAAGAAATGAACAAATTTCTAGTGCACATACTCCAAAACCTTCAAACAAACAACCTCCCCCCAAAAAAACCCCAGAACACAACCTAACCAGAAACCTTTGATACCCCTGTGGAGCAAACATAAATTTTTGGACTGTATGGAAAATTGCCACACAAGTGTGAAAAAAATACGCAAGACTAGAAAGGCTTTAAAATACAATTATGAGTGCACTTGCAAAGCATATGTAGGGAAAAAGAGGAGGAGGAACTCCACAAATCATCCTTCAAGATTAGAGACTGTAGTTGTATTTTCTGTCTGAAAATGTGCTTCATGAATCAGGACACTCCAGCTGCTGAGGCTGAAGATTTTCTGCTCAATAATGAGCTGTGCCAACTGTGCAGTGTTGTTTGTTCTTTGGTGCTCTTGGTTTGCACTTAGTACTCAGTACCTCTCAAGAATCTTATTCAGAGGAATAAATTCTCTTGTAGGGTCATTATTCCAGTGGTGTCATTATTTGCTGTACAGGACAGACCCCAGGCAGCTTCCAGAGAAGGCAACAAAATACTTGCACTGCCTCGGTTGTAGCAGCACAGTTTCCCCGTGCTGGTCTCCAGACCACAGAGCCTGTTGCAGTTTTCATTGTGGTTCTGTTTCTCTCCACTGGATGGGGATCGTTCTGCTGGATCACCCTGCAGCTCTTCTGCTGGTTCAAGTCTTGCTGCTGGACAAATCCTTCTCTTTGATTTCAGCTGCAGCTGGCAGGGAATGCTGGGCAGCCTGCTGACATCCGACTGTCCCTGGAGGATAAATCCAAGGTGGACATCACTGCCTGGGTGGGCTGTGTGACACTCTCTGCAGGCCAGGTAGACTCTCAGAAGGGAGGGGTTTGGTTTTTTTCTTCTGCACTTGTTACCATGTGAAAGCCTTTTACTTGAAACCAATCTTTTCGTGTCTGAAGAATTTAGTTTCAAGTTGCCAGATGTGGTTTTATTGGGGCTGCAGCTTTCCCTCGGGACAGAATTGTCAACCCCTCAGGTTTCCTGGCAGAGGTTGAAGCAGTGTTTTATGGATATAGACCATTCAGGGGTTCTCACAGGGGTGTATTTTTGCCCAGGAAATGTACTGCCCCAGGATATACTGAACATATTTATTTTTTAATTAATTATGTGTGTCAATTTTTTCCTCTCTTCCAGCTTCAGAGAATATTAAGTATGGAACACCTGCATGCATGTGGGTCTCTAGAGCAAAAATCAACACTGTTTAATGAATATCTAGATCTGAACTGGGATGACAAAAAAATCAAACACAATTTAACATATGAGGTAAGAGAAGGTAGTTGTATCTGTTAACTCACCATTTTTATGAAAGCTGTTCTTAATAGATGAGAAATTATTTCTGTTTTAGACATAATGTTGCATGGATTTTAAGAAAGCTTCTGTGGAGTCCAATTTTCTGTGAAATATCAATATTTGACTCTATCTTTTACATATTTCTCTACATAGGAAGAAAGATAAATGTAGCATATTAAAGAAAGAAACAGTTTTTACCAACTAGAAGCCTCACTTGTGCTCTAAATTTGCAAAACTTTAGAGTTAATTCTGAAGGACAGGAACCAGAAACAAGGCTGATGATCTAAAACACTGTCAAGTGGAAATGTTATGTTTCAAAAATGTTACATTAAAATCCTGAAGCTACTAGAATAACAAAAAACCAGCACAGGGACGGGGTGAGTGGGCACCCAGGAGTGTCTAAGATCCTGTTGTCATATTTTAACTTTGTTTTCTTGGTTCATTGCAGAGAAATCAATTCTTGTATCCTGATAAATTCCAGTTAGAAGCTGTCCTAGAAAATATTTTCCTGACCCCATGCACCAAACAGAAGATTCTGGGTAAAATAGAAACAAACTACTGCTCTTCCCTGGATCATTATACAAGCTTTGAGCTCTGTGACCTTCAAAATGTAAGTCTCAGATAAACATACTGAACCTACTTCACTTTAAATGTAATTACTGTTTTGGAGACTCAATTTTCCTCAGCTGCAACTCTTCATGAGAATTGCCATACTTCTGTGACCTAAATAAATAAACAGTGTCTTTTGATGGGCTGAGGCAGAAAGGTTCTGTTTGCCACTGTAGTATGTTCTATAGGCCCTGCTGTGGGTGTAAAGATTCCCACTTCCTCCATGTTCTTTCTCTCCTATTCCTCTTTCAAAGGTCTTTTAATTTCATGTTTCTGGAGAATATCAAAACAGGCTCATAAGTGATCAAAAAGGAAACTAGAGAGCAATAAAAGTGCTTTCCTTCCCCTGTGGGTAAATGTTTACTGGTTTTTATGATTGCTCTGCTGGTAGTGATGGATTTTTGAACTTTAATGTAACCTTTATTTCTATTAAACACATAAAATGAAGACCAATCCATGATCTTCTTTAGGTGCACACTGGACCTCTGAGTTGCCTATAGATACTCACAGCAAACACAAAAACTGGAACTTGCAGAAAATGTCTTCATTTACATACATGTTTTCAGTTCCCAGTGACTGAAACACATCCCAGTTTCCAGCAGGTCACGTTCTGTTAGCAATGGGAAACAGAAGCCAAACTTTGATGCCTGTGAAAACTTCTTCCAAGACTAAGGTGTGATAGAGCCTGTTAATAATGCAAAGAATGTATATGTATGTCACTTCAAAATCAGATGCCTCTGTATTCTTTTAGATCCTTCTTTTTCAAAGGCATCATGCTAGAAATTAAGCACCAAGCAGCTGCTCTCTCAGCCCCTCTCTCTCCCCCCACCAGCCCTGTAGAATGGGGAGGAGAATCAAAGTAAAACTTGTAGGTTGAGATAAAAACAGTTTAATAATTGAAAACAAAGTAAAATACAATAATAATGGTAAATAATAATAATGATAATAAAAAGGGAAAGGAAAAAAAAAACCAACCAGGTGATGCACAATGCAATTGCTCACCACCTGCTTGCTGATGCCAGACCCCCTTCCTAAACCCAGATTGACCCCTTCCAGATAACTCCCACAATTTATATACTGGGCATGATGTTCCGTGGTGTGGAATATCCCTTTGGTCATTTCAGGTCACCTCTCCCAGCTGTGCCCCCCTCCCAGTTTCTTTTGTGCACTTCCTCACTGGCAGACAAAAAAAAAAAAAAAAAAAAAAAAAAAGAAAAGAAAAAAAAAAGTCCTTGACTTAGGATAAACAGGATTTAACATACTGATGTTTTGGGTTTTGCTATCGATATTATTCTCATTCTGAATCCAAAACACAGCACTGCACCAGCTACTGAGGGGAAATTAACTCTATCCCAGTCAAACCCAGGACAAATATCCACCTCACCTCCCACCCCCCCCAACTTTATCAAAATGCCTAGCCAGAGTTGCTGAGAAGCACAGGAGCAAAAAAAAAGTGGATGTTTTAACAAAATATAGTTTCTAACTGTTCCTCTGGTCTTAGGCTGCAATCACTGAATGTATTTTTTTATACAACAGAAACTGAAGATGTAACAAAGTGAGACAGTGTGAGGAGGAAGATGTGCTGGTTTCTGAAACTACAAGTTTTGTTCATCTCTTCACTGTGTAAATTCCAGGAGAATGCTACCATTGTACAACTTCCTACTACTCTGTGCAGAACCCATCTTTAGAAGAATTAAACTTTAACACCCTTTTTTTTGTGCATACTTAGGTAATTGTTTTATCTGGAAAACACCAGCTCAACAAAGATAACATCATTTTGCAGTCAGAGGGCAGATTCCACCTTGGTGATCACAGGACAGATGGGGGGTTGATTGGAGTATCCATAAAGAATCAGAGCACTGCTGATGTGAAGAACTATTCTATGGAAATTGATGTGAGTTTTTATTTTATTTTAGTGGCACTGGGTTTTGGATTTTAAAGGCCTGCTGCCATCTATCTCCCAAACAAATCAGGTGCAGCCAGTGACTGTAAAACAGCAGGCAGCTTAAAATATTCCTGGTTTCTCCAGTTCTGTTTATAAGGGAGCAGTTACATCATGTCCATGTGGTGTGATTGAGAGAGGAAGGCACCAACATTAGTTATCTGCAGAGCTCAAGCCCAAATATAATAAGTGTGTATCAAGGGAGTATATCAGTTTTAAGAAGCTGTGGGGTTTTATAGCTCACCTTCAGCATGACTGATCTGTTTGCTGAGGCTTGTTTTTTTCACCTCATCAAAAAAAAAAAAAAAAAAAAAGAGGGAAACAAAATACAATACTTATAAAAAGCATCATTTACCAGAAAAAAGAACTGGCTTTAAAAAGGCACAGAAACGCTCATATGATGCTCATCTGAGGCAAATCTCTTCCTTTTACCCTCTGTTTCACATTTGCTTTTAATTTCCTGTGAAATAAAGAGGGTGGAGAAGCTGGTGGTGGAAACGGAGTGAGGTAGAAAAGTAATGTGTTCAGCACCAACCAAACTCTTCAGTAGCAGGGATGTGGGTACTCAGGCTTTCATTGCTACCAGTAAAATTTTGTCCAGGAGCCTTGTGCTATCCAATCATTCAGCTCCTGAGCCAGTCACTCTGATGCTTGTGCCTCTCTTAGTGTAACTCCTACACAGTGCACAAACATCGGGAAACACTTCCCTCACCACTTACTGTTCTGTGGGAAGCACTGATATTCGAGCATCATCTCTGAACAATCATTTAATTCTGTGTTGTGGCTTTGAATAAACGTTTTTCCTTTATGGCTGCAGTTAAGAGCCTTTGAAGATATTTGGCTAGGCCTGGCAGGAACTGCTACTTCCTCATCTCTCCAGAGCCAAATCCTGGTGGAGGGGAATATTGATCAGAAAGAGAAAGTAAAAGTGGCAGCTTCAAAAGGAAAGGAGTGCATTCAGTACTACCTGGGGTATCTGAAAGGTATGTACCTTCACTGACAATGCTTGTAGCCACATGATTTAGTTTTAGGTAATCCTACAAGGAGCAGGGAGCTGCACTTGGTGATCCTTATGGGTCCCTTCCAACTGGAGCCATTCTGTGATTCCCAGCTGTCATTGCTGTGAAGAAGCTGGATGAAAGGCTGTGTCTCTAGTGCCAAGCTGGGTCAGTTCATGGTGATTCAAGGTCTTTCAGATTAAAAAAAAGCTGAAACTTAAAACTTGTTACACAAAGGTCAGTTTGGGAGACGTTTTGGTTTCAGTTATGGATTCGCCTTTCCACACTTCTGCAGAGGAATTTTTCACAGGTTCATGGCCTCACTTGTAAGTGCTGTGATGTATTTGAGATTAGGATCATTAGTTTGTGAATCACTGAAGTCAGAAGTTTGTAACTGGTTCAACTCAACTCTCTCCACCCAGACTCTCCGTGCCTTTGCCAACCGTTTCTGTTTATGCTCCTCAGTGCTTGGGTAGAAGTGCCTTTGGTGTGTGATGGGTGGTCCTGCCAGGCTGAGCAGTTTTGAAACATCGAGACAGTGAAGGCTAAAGTAGAAAAGAAACTTGTAAATCACTGTGACTGAGAGAACTATTTAGATTTACCTCAATCCAGTGCTTCATTTGCCGTAGCAAATCTGTAGTTGTAAGTCGTTCACAAGCCACACAGAAGAGAAAGATCAAACACTGATCTAATTGTCTCCTGTTTATCTCTTTTTTTTTTTTTCCCCCCACAAACACCTAACACACTCAGACATTGATTGATCACCTACTACGTAGTAATTAAAAGCTGTCTTTGAAACAATGTCTGTCAGTGTTGTTCCTGTAAACGAAGCGCTGTCTTTTTGTTCCCTAAGGGGATTTGGAAGAAGGAATGGAAGTCAGTGCTTGTTCTGATGGGCAGGAGATGGCTGCCATTAACACCTATCTCAGCATCAATGGAGAAAGGCAGGAAAACACGGGACAAGTGACTCTAGCAGCTGCTAATGGAAGCTTGAGTTTTCTGGCTCATGGATGCGGGGATCCAGTTCTTAAGGCTGAGGTGAGACCCTTGAGTGGCTGTTAACTGCGGTGTGGTTTTCCCGGAATATTGTTTAATTTTGTTAATTTACTGGAACATCTTCCTCGTAGGATTCAGGTGTGAGTTTTGGTGAGTAGCCAGGCAAAATTATATAATTTTATAAACTCATAATAACGTTAATTTCACATTGATGTGAAAAGTTATCATGGTGAGAATTAAAAAGTTCAGCCATACCCAGAGACAGAAAATACGGGACCCTCTCCTGAAGGGTGAGTCCTCTGAGGAGGGTAAGTAAATAAAATGAGAGCAGCAGTAACTGCTCAGTATGTTGGTTACAAAACTAAGATTAGTATTCCTGACTGTGCTTTGACTTCTAATAGGGTTTCACATAGTCTCTGCTTGGAGGAGGGTTTTTGAATTTTCATCCTTAGACCTTCTGTTCCCATGTCTATCCATTGAATAAGGCAGAAGTAATTCCCCCTGAGAAATGGGACGCCACTGTGGAAATTTGCTGGCATTTAAACTAGTACAAACTTTGAGTGATTTGGACCCAGAACAAGCAGGTTTAAGTCATAAATTCAAGGTTTTTATTAATCTTACAGTACAAGCTTAATGAAATTGGGAGTCTTTTGAAAACCAAACTGATGGAAAAGATAAAGAAGTTTGATGGATACATGTGGAGATTCAGGAGATCAGTAAGTATCTGTACATATCTGTGAAAACACCATGAGGTGTTCAGGCAGTGTTAATTAAAATCATTACATTGCCTGCAGTTGTTTTGTTTTGCTCAAACATTTAAATGATTACTCCTGTGCTGACAGCTAACTCAGACAAAGAGCATGTTTCATGTAGAGATCTTGTATCTCTGCACCCACACCGAGGAGTCAGAATTGCCTCACCACGGAGTCAAAGCTTTGCACGAGATCAGTGTGTATTTTGATATTGCTTGTTATTCGGGAACCACTGTAGGTGCAGCAAGTTGGTTTCCTGTCTGAAGCAGCTGGCTGGCCTTCCACAGCCTTGCAGAAGGCAGCAGGATTCCTGCTCAGCGGGGGCAGAGCTGTCGCCCAGGCGTGGAAGCAAAGTGGAATCGGGCAGATCCTGAGGAGCAAGGTCCCGCTTTACCTGGATAAAGTTCAAGGCATTGTCCAGCAAATGCAGAACGAATTACAAAGTAAGCAAAACTGAGAAAAGCGAGGAGAATAAGGACAATGTCAGTGCAGGGCAAAACAAACTTGACTACAAACTATAAAATATGCTGACAGCATAAAGGTTTCTATTTTGATCCAGCAAAAAGTGCTGACCTTGGCTCTTAGTGTACAGAGTGGGAGCCTTGATGCAATAAACCCAAAGTAAGCTCTCTGTGAGCACCTTTCTAATGAAATCAGTGATGAGACATTCTCTGCGTCACAGGAGGCCGAGTTCAGATGAGAACAGAGCCCTAATTCCTAAGCTGAAGTATTTCTGCTAACAACTCCCTGGCAAGCCTTTCCTCCCAAAGGGCTGTTCATATCCATCCTTGAGTTTTGAATGCTTGTACTAATCGGATTTCACTTGATCTGTTTGTTCCAAGCCTGTCCAGTAGTCTCTAATTCACTGTTCAGCTGGACTGTGGCCCATCCTGAAACCTTTGAGTTTTAGCTGTGAGTTCTCACAAGAGTAAAACCTCACTTTGGGCCACTTACCTCTAAGCTCTTCCCACACAAAAGTTGGTTTTAGTTGACATACCATCTTTGAAATCGGTTGTGACCAAACTGTCCTGTTGCTAATCAGATGTAGTTTGTGCAGTACACTCTGATGGTGGCATATTGCAAAGCACTCCTCACATCTTTTGGACAGCAGCAGTGTATTTAAAAGGGGCTCAAGATTAGAGCTAAATGCCTCTTTCAGTTTTCCCTAACACTGTCCACACACAGAGCTGTGCAATGTGCCCAAACTGCCACAAAAACAAAGCTGCCTCTTCCTGTTTTGTGTGTCTCCCCTTCCCTTATGCTGGAATTTGTGAGGAAACAAGCAAACAAACAAGAAAAGAACCACTTTGCACCACACCAGCTAAGGTTTGTTTCATTAATGTGTTTGCTTCAGAGCCACTAGCAACTTTGAAGGATGCCTACTATGACGTAACCTTGAAGCCACTGGATGAGGTCTGGAAAGAGAAGACAGAAGAGTACATGAAGAAAATCCAGGCTTTTTTACCCAATATTGTAAAGGATGCATGGCTCATGGAACCAATCCAGCTGGCATTAAAGGTTGTGAAAGCAGCCTTGGATACGGTTGGTATAACTCAGTTCTCCATTTTTAGTGGTTTGTAAGGCAAGGCCTACAAATTTAAGTCTCAGCTTTGAACTATGGATACACAAAGATGATTAACTATTTTGTTTATGGAAATAGTGCAGTTATCTTTACACATAACAAACTTGTGCACAGCTAACTTACTGTTCTTGCAGTGTGTGTCCTGCCTTGAAAGCAGTACTTTTCCAGCTAGAGGAGAGGTTGTTTCACTAGTTCTGGTTGAAAGCACAGCAGCAATCTGTCATTCATGTAGATTTTGCTTTTCTTCCATAGAAGATGAACTGTGATTCCAGCAAACAATGTACAGATTTGGGATCTTCTAGTTAAAATGAGGAGCATAAAATATATCATGCTAATTTATATTAACAAAGATACCAATCCTTTGCAAGCTACTGAAGTGCATTAACTCAGTGAAGTATTGGTATACTTTAAGTAATGTTATTTAGGAAGGACATATTTCTGTCCATCTTTTGTAGCTGTTGTGAGTAGAGCCTGCCCTCTGGATATTAACCTCTAAATGACAGGCAAGTGACAAATGCAAGAGAGACTTAAGTGCTATTTCACTGACTGTCCATTTAAAACTGACTGTCGATTTAGCAAGTACTGGCCCTGCTCTGAAGCCATCCTGAAGTCAGTTTTGTAATCTCCTCTTCTGACTCTCCAACAGACCACACAGCAGATGTTCAGGTGGGCAGAGGCCACATTTTCCAGAGCTGTGAGGAAGATCCGGAAGCCCTTGCTCAACCTGTACAGTTTTTCAGCCAGGTAACTGGTGTTCCTGCAGGATCCCTGATGCTGGGTGCTGTTCTAAATGGATATGTGCATAGTTAGTCTTCCTATCAGTTTGCAGGCTGAGGGTTCTGGACAGACACCCAACTCCTCCTGCTTTGGGCATAAGACACCCTAATGTTCATTTCTGAACATTGGGCTGTCAGACCCAACTGCCTTTCAACAGGAGCTACTGGGCAGCAAAAGAATAGTAACAACTGATAACTGGCCTTTTATGGCCTTGGGCAGTGCAGCTGTTGGCCAGTGTGGGGCTGTTCTAACCACACTGCAGTTCTTATGAATATTTCACTTCCACATTTCTTATAGCAAACCAACAGCATGTCCTCAGTTGAGCAGATAAAGGCTCCTGACCGTTTTGTTTGCGTTCCACAGGAACTGTTCCGTGGCAATAAAACTGCCAGTACTGCCCAAAGGAGACCACTCCCTACAGCTGGCAAATGTTCCTACTTATCTCGTTCGAGAGAAAATAATGAGGCCTCTGCAAGACCTCTACAAAATCAACATCCTTGCAGAGTATTATAGATTCAAACGGAGGATGGTGGAGAGTCCCTTTGAATGTAAGCCCTTTCAACGTGCTGCTTTCTTTTGTAACTGGGTCCACTTGGTGCTATATTTGAAAAATCAGATTTGGAATAGTACTTTACTATGGATGGTTGCTAATTAATAATTTTCCATCAACTTTATATAGTCTTTCCTGTAAGACAGTAGTGGTATGTAAAAGAGCAACACTCTGGGCAAAGCTGGCATAAAGTGACACTCCTCTGCTTCATATTCATGCAAATTTTCCAGCTCTTCACACTTCATACTCTTGAAACTAGAAATCAGCAGGTGCTATTTATCTGTCTTATCCACATGCCCTTGTGAGTTGATACTGTGGTTCAGTGCCAGTCATACCCACGGCTGTGTCCTGGCATGGAGGCTTTGAAACTGGTCATCCCACCTCTGTTGACTCTGGGATGGAAAAGCTCAGCCCTACCAAAACTTCAGAGACAGTATTGCCTGTAAAAGCATTGCTAAATGCTAAAAAACTGCATTAACAATCCCAACTGTCCCTTAGAGAGAATGGCTTTTCCAGAAAGAGCCATTTTTAATGGTTTCCTCCCACTGGACTGACAGGCACAAAGAGGGCTGTGAAAGTCAGTCCTAGTGACCAAATAATCTAAGTGATATATCAGCAGGGACTGCAGCTCTGTTTGCTGCTCTGGTTTGGAAGGGCAGTTTCTGGAGAGAGTTAATATTCTTGCTGTTTTCTGCATAAGAATGTATGAAGTGTAGGGTGTATGTGTGTGCTTAAAAAAAGCAAGTTTACAAGTAGCAGGACAATAAACCAAAATGAGCTCTGAATCCCAATTCATGTTTCTCAAAGTTTCAGGACACCCAGGCAAATCTATAATGAAAAATAAATCATTAAATTGCTTTGTTTCTGGTAAAATTTTTGTTGCAGAGTAACTACAGTGTAACTAACTAAAATGTAAATGTGGTAATGTCAATGTAATAATAACTTGAGAAATTATTTTAAGAGCATGCCAGCCAGAAGCTGTGTGTTGCAGTATGCACAGCACTCATTGCTCTTTGGGAAACTCACTAATGTTTCTTCTGAAATCTCTAGATCATGCTCTGTTAGTGGGGACCAAGCATCTTGTGACTTTTGATGGAAAAATTTATGATTTGGCATCAAAGTGCAGTGTACTTCTTGCCAAGGATTTTGTCCACAATGCTTTCACTATAATACTAAGTGAGGAAACCAGTAACTCAAGATCACTGTATGTGGAGATGAACCAGACTGTGATCAGTATCCACCCAAGACTGAAGGTAGGAGGAGCAAGTCAAACATTCTTCATTTTCACAGCAGAAATTATCTTAAACCAACAACAACAAAAAAAGCTTTCAAAATATTAAAGCTTAAAACACAGAACAGAATAGCTCTCAGACAAGTGCTTTAAAGTAACCACTTCTTAATCAGAAAATACCTCTCCAAAACAAAGCCAGTTTAATGCAAGGGCTGCCTCTTTGCTCCCTGCACACCAAAGGAAATTTTCAGCATTTCTCTTAGATCATGTCAGAGGATGATACTGTTAGAGAGGTCTGGAGATCAAACTGGGCCTGTAGCCTTGGAGGCTTTGTGCTGTCTGCTCTTCTGGAAGTTTAACACAACTCCCTTCTTATTCCCTGATTCTGGGCTAAGTTGGTCCCATCTGAGCTTGCCTGTTATTGAACTTTAACAGTGACAGATTTGAAACTGCATTTTCATTTTAAAACAGATCTCCAAGATGTTCTCCTTTACAGAAGAGAACTGCCAAGTACTGGATAAATCACTTGAAAAGAATACCACTAATTCAAGGAGAGAAACCAACAAAATAGAAATATCTAATCAGAAAGGAGTTTCTCTATCCTGTGACTTTCAGTATGATCTCTGTACTGTCACTCTGGCTGGGTGGCACCACGGTGAGTACCAATTATACAGCCTTTGTCAGCTGTTAGTCATTTTTTTATCTCTCTAAATTATTATCAACTGTAGTACCAGCATCTGGGTTATCTTTCACTTGTTTTTCCCCTCTTCATTTATGCACACTGGAAATGGCCCTAGGCATTCCCAGTAATTGCCAAATCATTCCAGTGGTTAGTAAGTGGTTATGGATTACTGATGATTCATGTAATGCAGTCAGCCCAGCCCCAAACCCTTGTTGAGAATCACTGCTTTAGAGCTGGCTTAGCTTAGCTTGACCTGCAAGACAACAAGAGAGGGAGGCCTAAAACCTTACAGGGTTTTTGGTATACTTGGAATGCATTCCTATTCATGTGTCCCACACTATTCTAAAACTCACACTCCCAAGATTAGCAGAGGATGGATCTGATGCCTTGATGTGGTCAGGAGAAACACATGACCAGCTAAGACAAGAGCTGGCAATGCAGGCTGGGACAAACCCAGAATGGCTATCTGGACATGCCTTCTCTTTTTCATGTTGGAGCTGAGCACTCCTGTAAAAATAACTGGAGCTCAGAGACAGTTTCTGTAACTTTCCTGCATCTACTCCTGCCAACTACTATTTTACCCCATTTCAATTTCATCCCAGGTATCTCAGCTGGGCTTTTTGGTACCAATGATAATGAAGCTGGGAATGAATGGATGCTTCCTAATGGTTCCTTCACTGACAATGTGCAAGAGTTCACACAGAGCTGGCAGGTAAGGAGCTCAAGAGCTTCTCTGTGCAGGGCACCAGGGGTGCTGAGCACAAAGGGCACTGTGTGCTCAGTAGTGGACTCAGCTGTGCTGGTCAAATGGAGCTTGAAAAAATCCTTCCTGACCAAAAGTTTTAGCTCAACTCTATGTAATATAGAAAGTGAAAGCACAGTCAGATTAAATCTGGCCAGGTATTGAAGCCTGAGATAAAAGCACTGGTCACTGCACTGCTGGAGTCACCTCACCCTGAACCGTGAGCTCTGGCTGGCAACTCTCTCCCAGGAGACTGACCTTCCTTCCAGCAAAGTTCCAGTGCCACAAGGCCACGGCTGCACAACAGCAGGAGGCAAAGGAGGAGCCTGCAAGGTCTGGCTCCTGCAGGATGAGGGTTATCACAGATTAAACTGCCAGTTCATTTTTCTTAATAACTAAAAATCACTAGAATTTACACTCACTTAAAGAACTATTTGGTTGGTTTGGGTTTTTTTTTGTTTGTTTTCGTTTTTTTGTTTGTTTGGGGCTTTTTGTTTGATTTGGATTTTTTTTTAAAGACTTCTTTATCTATGAATAACCCAGCAAGGATAGCAAGATTTTTTTTTTCTGCATTAAAAAGATCTAGTAAAAGCACATCTTTGACCTGTCAGATCTACATAACAAGAGAACTAACCAACTGCCTGCTGTGTCAGTGAATAACAGAATCAAGAGAAAAAGAAAACAATGTCTAATCTGTAAGATTAGTTACATCTCAATATTATTGAACAATAAATATTAGAGCAGTGTACTGAGCTGCCCATATCTTCCTTTAAACCAGCTCACACTGGAAATCT
Organism: Manacus vitellinus; assembly: GCF_001715985.3. Lineage (NCBI taxonomy): Eukaryota > Metazoa > Chordata > Aves > Passeriformes > Pipridae > Manacus > Manacus vitellinus. Next base: position 13,275,490 of record NW_021938949.1, read on the forward strand.
GAAGAATTCATCCTAACCCGATGTATTAAAAAACAAAGTCCCCCAACTTCAGTAATTCTGCTTTCCCAGGTGAACAAGTGCAGTCTTGTACCGAAGAAAGAGAAGTCATGTCCAATTACAGGCAAGCAAAACATCTGCAAAGTGTTTTTTGAAGAACCACATTCACTTCTTAGGAACTGCTTCAAAGTTGTAAGTAGAACTTCAGCTGTGAAGGAGTGTCTGAATCACCCAAGTGTCATTCTTCAAAGGAGGACACATAACCCCTGCAAGGATGTAGAAGTTTGGTCATGGATTACTTTAGAATAATCAGAACAGCAATCCAGACAGAAAAAAAAAGCTGTTATTATCACCATACATATAAATTGAGGTCCTTGACATCCACAGAGTGGAGGCATGATTGCACCACTCTTTAGGATACAGGTCTAGAATCTGGAGATAGAAATAACCCCCTCAATGTTCAGAAGAGAATAAAGGTTTATGAATGGCCCTAATGAGGTGGGAGGAGGGAGACCCACATCAAACCTTTGGGTGCAGCTGCAGGTGCCCCCTGCTCCCCTAAACAATCCCTTTGTGTTAAGGTGGACCCCGAGCCCTTCTACACCATGTGTACACAGGACACCTGTGAGTCCCCAGCCCCGGGGGCTGCCTGCAGCTCAGCAGCAGCTTTTGTTCATCTGTGCAACCGGAATTTTGTCCCTGTGGAAATCCCTCCACAGTGGTGAGTTTAATTTCTTTTCCCTCCTGAATATTCTGACTGCATTGCTCTAGTACTTACATGCCTGTAATTCAAGAATGCATGAGAAAATAAAACTAATGAACCTGACTGTGGGAATGAGCAAAACTGAGTTCCTGGAAACAGTTGTCTTGCTCCTTGGCTATCTCCCCTTCCTGCTGTTCCCTCACCAGCACACCACAGCCCACCCACTTCACACTCTTATATAAACTTCTACACATGAATATGAAATACAGAGACAAATTTTGTTAAATCTAAGTCTGAATATCCAGTTGAAAACAGAGTTTTAGAACGGCTTGGTAGTTGAATGATTGAAGTCAGCTAGTGCTGCTGGTTTATATTATCCCATCTGAAGAAAGGGATTGGAATGAAGGTGGATCACAAGCTCAGTTACCAATAACATGCTATTAAAGCATGCTCTTAAACAAGCAAAGTACACTGAGGATGTATACAAGAATAAACATATTTAAGACAAGAAATAATTCTTCTCTATTCATCTTTTGTATCCAGTTTTGTACACCATGTTTTACTTAAACTGTGAACCAGTTGAGAACAGTCATGGGGAAAAAATGGAAGGGCTGAGGCTTAACATGAGTAAAGTCTCTAAATATGTAAACACACTAAAGAGAAGGAAGTGTAACAGACCAAACTACAGTAAGGGAGAGTTGGGTTTGACACAGTGAAAGAGTCTGTCGTGGCCAGTCCAGTCACGCACAGTAACCGACAGCCAGCCATGGTCAAAGAACCAAACAGAAAGTGTCTGTCTGGAGTAACCAACCACCTCTGCACCACTTCCTAGAAATTCACTCTTGTCAGGGATCTTCCACTGAATAGCTGAACTAGCCAGAGCCCATAAACTGCAGACATAATGCTGTTCTTTCCCTCCTAAACGTGAATTTATCAAACGTGAAAGAATCCTACATCTTTCTTTCAGTTTAGTGTATCCAAGATAAAACTGTATCTAAAACGCTGGAGTACTTTTCCCACAGCTTGTTGATGTCATAAATGTATTTGATGCTATTTTTCCCTTCATAGATTCTTGTAATTCAGCGTAATAACAGGTTGCATTACATGTCACTTGTACTTACTAACCACTTACCTGGATTTCATCTCTTCTTCATTTCAGCTTGAGCCTGTTCTGAATGGCACATACCAGCCCTGGAGATGGAAGAACCCTTTCAGCACCCAAAAATAGAAGTTATTTTAGGTAGACAAGCTAGAGGCAGGAGCAGGAGAACAGTAGCAGTGCAAATGCATTAGTGTTAGACAATGAATATAATGAAGCACATATAGTATAAAAGGAAAGCTTTCCACCAGAACCCCTGAAGGCAAGAGGAATTATTTCAGTATACTGACAAGAAACTATAATCAACCAAAGGAAATTGAACATAATAGTATCAATTACTTTAAAAGAATTCTCCCATTCAGTGGCAAAATTGTGTCTCCACAAGCCTTGAACCATAGCATAAATACATTTAAAAGCTGACAAAAGGTCTCTTCCAGCTCAGATTAGTACAAGTGGAATACTTTGTGAAAGCAGCATTATCAGCTTTGAGTCAGCAGAGATGCTGACTTCTTTTTTCTCCAGAAATGAAACTCTGCTGTTCAGCGGTTCTGGACAAAGTTATCTTTTTTTTTTTTTTTTCAAGGGAAGTGCTCCAACACATGAGAGCTACAGTAGAAATGAGATGGTTAAATAATTGAAAGCACTTGATAATTTTCTCATTTTTATGCTGGCTGATTTTTCCCTTACTAACGTGTACACTGTTAAATGAGAAACACCCTTCTTGGTATCTGTGTACCAGTTTCACGTTCTCCCTTTGTGCCTTTAGAAGCCCTTTCTCAGAAATCAGCTGATGTGTTTGAAAAGGGTGATTGATATCTATCCAGCCCATAAAGGTGCTATAGCTGCTGTTGTGTGAAAACGTCTTATCTGTTAAATCCTTTTCTATATTTTAAGTCTATTGATTAAAGAAATGCATTACCTTTCTCCACCCCTACCTGGAAGGCAGCTATTCCTCAGCAAAAGGTTAACACTGCAAAATCCTTCCCTTGCCTTTACATAACATGCAAACGTTGAAATAATGGTGTTCTGAACTAGGAGATAATGCTAATAAACATTTGACTTCCTTATTGTTATGCTGGAGTACACTTTTATTGATTATTCATAAGAATATAAACCTGTACTGATCTACAGAGCTGGAATTGGCTGGGTTTGAATGGCTCACAGACAAACCCAGCACGGGCCTCTGTCACCTTGTGGATGCTGCTTTCAGCCACATTCTCCTCCTGAATACTGAACTCCCTAGTGTGACACATTCTAACTAAAACATGATCCCCACACTAGTCAGGAAAAAACCCTGCACTTGTTAGGATTTCCACACACATCAGATGCTGCTGTATAAAACACAATAGAAATCAAGTCTTCCTCTGTAGTAATTTTATAACTGCACCCTTATAGAGGTGTTTTGTAATGAAGCCAAAATTGTATGAAATATTTCTGAAAGTTAAAGAGTATTTATATCAGTTAGTGATTCAAAAAAAACCCGCATCATCTTCTCCCCAGTCACTGAATGTCATTTCACTCCCCAGCTAAGCACATCGAGCACCTCTGAAAAAATCCTGAGGTGACAGTTGCAAGAACAAAGTAAAATGTAAGCAGGTAGAGGAAAAGATTCAGAAAAGCTCAGTCAGCAATAAACAGAAGTTTAACTAAATGTTAACTGCAAACAGCAGCACTGAGCTGGATGCAGACACCAGGTCTCCTGAAAGCTGCAGGTAACTTATCACCAGTGATAAAGACACCATTTCACCCCCAATGAACATTTTAAACTACAGCCATTGCCCTCAGCTGTTGCTGGTTACCTCTGAGGTGTTCCCAGGTTATGCCTTTCACGTCCAGATCCGATCCAGCCCTACCTAAATACAATCTAATCCTACATCAATACAACTTTTCAAATGCATTCAGTAAATACGAATCACTGCCAGATGGCAAGCCACATTTAATTCTGTAAATTCACAGACACTAGCAAGGGTGCAGCAGTTTTAACTGTTCATTTTCAGGGTTTTTGCTGTTTATTTCCAGAGTTTTACTGCCTGGTTAGAAAGCATGGCAAAGTGAACATATCCGGAACAAGCTTCAGATTCCTTGCATAAGAAGCATTCAGATGGAAAACTATCATCAGCAAGAACAGCTGCCAGTCAACATGCTGACCACATGGATCATTTCTACAAGGCTACAGCATTCCACAAGTGGATTTTTTCCCCCCAGGATTTAAAATAGTAAATAAACCCAGACCATCAAAACTCTGTATCTCTGTCTATTTTGGTATTACGTGAGCAGGACTTCCATTATCCTACTGTCTCTGATGTGGTCTCATTTGGAATATCAAACTCAAGGCTGGGAATTGCACTCTGAAATCCAGTCCTTCATCTGCAAAGATCTGAAATCTTTAAAGGAGACTAGTTAATTTCCACATGCTTTGAAAACATAACCTCACAATTAAAAAATGTAGTTACCATCACTTGGTTCTCAAATTGTACTGTTCAATCAGAAATCACCTTCTCTTCTGACATGTATTCCCAATTAACACAGCTATATTCCTGGACAACACAGTCCCAAAACACAAAGCTATTCCACACAGATAATGCAATATATTCTTCAGGATTCAAGCTCTCTTTAGACAAAAGGGAAAATAAATAGTAACATTTCTTCTTTTTAAAGGCGTTTTGATGTCATACTTTTGTGTTCTCCCACACAAGGAAGAAAGAAAGATTAAAAATAAAATATATTTTAGAATGATTTAAACAGCTAAAAATAGCATACATTGGAACAAGAAACCTTCAAAGAGAAAAATACACTTAGGGGCAGAAAGCTTGTTTCATAAGGTGGTAAACGTATTTGCATCTTGGAGAACCTATTCCAGGGAATCCTGCATAATGACTTTTCAGTTTATTTCACTTCACTGGAACACAGGGGTCATTACTGTACCACTTTCAATATTTCAGAAACCAGAGAGGTTTTTAAGTACAAGATTCTGCTTTATGGTTACCAAGAGACATCTGTCTTACAAGCGGAGTTTACTGACGTGGTCATTACTGAAAGAGAAAATACAGGCAAAGATATTATTTCCAACCACAATCTAAATAGACTGAAACACATTTTGCCTTCGTTCCAGGTATTGAGTTCACCCTGGCAACACGAGTTCTGTGCAGCCCTTGCTGCCAAGAACACCCGCCCTGCTGCAGGAATGACTCCCTCAACACATGCTCCCAGGAACACCAACTAACACAGAAACATGGAGCATTCCTAACAGCATGGACACCTTACTCAAAACATCACACAGGTGTTTCTCAAATCTGCTGGTGTAAAAAGAGACAGTGGAAGACATGAACATCGCTGTTATTATCAGATAAGCACTGATCCCTACACTTGACTCCGAGTCCGACTTCTCACTTTGGTTTACTCCAAGAGTAACTGGTGGTTGGTTGAAACCACAAACACACAGAATAGTCTGACACCAAGAAAGTACATTTCCAGTTATTTTAGGCAGAAAAACAGTATCTAGGGGATGATTCTCTGCAACTCCTCCACTTCAAGGCTCCACATATCCTTATGCACGGGGTTTTCGGAGAGATCTGTCATCTTTATTGCTCGAAGAACAGGCTCAGGACTGCAGGACCGCACCACACCCATCACCATTACATATTTCCCTAAAAAAACAAGCAAGCATGAAATTAAATTAACCATTTTAATTCACAATGCAAATTATTTAAAGCCAACTAAACACTGTGAATTGAAGCTGCTGATACTTGCAAGAAAACTCAAGGCATGAAGACTGTCTAGAACTGAATTTCAGGAAAAAAAGGTTTCGTTATCTGTACAGCCGCTTTTACAGCAGATTTGACTAGATTTTCATGGACAACAAGAGCCAAACAAGCACACAATTTTTCCCTCTAATGCGTAAGTGGGTGGAGGGCAACTGAGAAGACTGAAAATTTAGGCCAAGTGCCTGTTTTGTGCCACAACTCCTGCAGCGCCGCAGTCCAACACTTCTCCAGTGCATCTGACGCTACTCGTGAAGGGCAGAAGGAGGAAAAACAGGGGGAAAAAAAAATTCCTATCCCTGTTCCTGGGCTCCCGCGTGGGGAGCGACACCTCCCAGGGGCCGGGATGTGCCGAGCTCCGCCGGAACAGGCCCGGGCAGGGAAAGCGCCGCTCCGCGGGGTCCCGCCGCCCCCGGTACCTGCGCTGAGGCACGGCCGGCCCTGCGGCACCTGCTCCACGCCCCAGCACGGTGAAGGCGCGCTGGGGGTCCCAGGCCGCGGCCGAGCCGCCGCGCTGCACCTCCAGCACCGTTGCCCTGCATCCACACGGCCCGCAGCGCCAGAGGCGCCCGGCCGCCCGGCCAGCAGCCACGTTCCCGCCCGCGCCCCGCTCCGCCCGCCGCAGCTGGCCGACAGCACCTTCACCGGCGGGCCCGCCGCCTGCCCGGCCCATGCTGCGGCGCGGCCGAGGGCGGGAAGGGCGGGAGGGGCGGGCCCCTGCGCTCTGCCCGCCCCGCGGCGCCTTCAGGGGCGTCGGAGCGCTGGCTGAGGGGGCTCCGGGGCTGCAGCTGTGGAAGCGGTGCTGTCAGTACACACTGCAGCTGCGGGAGCGGTGCTGTCAGCACACACGGCCTGGGGCTCATCGCCTGTCCCCCAGGTGGTCTCATTGACCACAGCGCTGCACCGAGCCGGCACCCCCACCCGCGATGGGCACCGGCACCCGGCTGGTCCTCGCTTGCCTGAATTCGGCTCAGGATCGGCTCCTTAACGTGCAAAAAACTAACGTAAAGAGTCCGATTGAGTGGTGTGGTACCGTTCGCTGTGACTCGGCCCCGCCCTGCAGACCCGCCCTGCTCTTGGTCCCCAGCCGGTGTGAGCCCTCCCGGGGGTTTTGTCGCCGCTCGGTGTTTACTGCAGAGTTGATGGAGCTCCTCCGGTTTCATGAGAAAATAGGAAAATGCCCGTCCTGATTTTCCCAGGGATGCTCTCGGGATAATTATTATTGTATACTTATTCCACCTATGTGGAAATCTGGAGTGTAATGTACTGAAAGTATGGGGGGTTTTAAGATGGGAGACTTTAATTCCAAGGCCTTCAAGAATTTATTTGCTGTCTGTTTATATTACAGACAGGCTAATTCGCTTTGCCAAAGCCTGAAATCCTTTGAAATGTTATGGTTTCTCTTGGGTGGGTGGGTGGGTTGACATTTTCTTTAGAAAATAAGCCAAGAAATAAGCTAATGCAAAAGCAGGAGGATGGAACAGAGAAAAGAATCGGGAAAACCAAGGGGATGGATTAATCAATGTCACAAGTCCTGTTACCAACAAAAGTGCAGAACGGGTAAAAATGCACAGAGAACTGACTCCCCTGCAATCATTCTTCTTTAAAAGAGCTTTTGTTCTCCACTAAAATAGCCAGTTTAAAAAATCTGGTTTTATTTTGAGTAGCAAAATACATCAAAACCCTTTTTTTTCTACTCACCCATGATGTTGTGAATTATTTATTCGTATATCTTTTTTCCAGAGATATTTTCTGTTTAGAGGTATTCTGTAAATGGGACTTTATTCTTTTTATAGTGTAAGGAAGCAGTTAACTTTTTGTTACCACTTACAGTAAGGATAAAAGATAATATTGGTAATAACAATAAAAACACTGACATCTAAGCACAATACAGAACCATGTAATCTGGCAATCAAATAATATGGCTTACAGGAATAGAAAGACATTAGATGGTTACTGTATGTGAATGCAAAATTTGAGCAAGGCCCATAGGAGAAGAATATTTGTAATTTATGTCCCTGAGCTGCAGTCACTTGACAACATCAATATTTAGTTTCACATAAAAAAAAATTAATTGTGCCAAATATTGATAAAAGTATTGTATTCCTATTTGTTACTGCATAACAGGAGGGTCTAATGCTTATTAAGCCATTAAATCTACAGATGAAGGCAAGACCCCTACAAGAGTGTAATCTTCAGGAGAGACTAAAAGGTCCCTTTTAAAGGATTTGCCTTCTAGAAACTGTGTTATAAGAAGGGCAGAAGTGCTGGCAATCTGCATCAAGAAATAGATTTGTTTTCCCAAACCAGAAAATCCTTGTCTTTCAGTAAAATGCAAAGTTGCACTGAATTATCTGCAAAGCTCTTACCAAAGAACTGTCTCAGCCAAGCACAGAGACACATTCCGAAGCTGCAAGGAAAGTCTGATGCCTCAACAGGCTGGTTTCTGGAGGTGACCCCACAGTGATAATCCTCTGATTTAAGGGGAGCAGAGGAAGCTCAACACACAGTTGGAAAAGGCAATGAGTTGGTGCCTGACAGGCTGTAAATTACAGTGGGTTAAACATGAGCGGATTTCCTGAGAGCACCCTGGGTGAGACAGAGTTTTGGTTTGCACAGATTAAAAGAAAGGAATCAATCTTCTTCTGCCTGCTACTACAATGGGTGCCTCTCTTCAAAGCAATCTTCAAGGACATTATTCCTCACACTGACGTGCATGTGAGATGGTCACAGTATGGGTAAAACACAAAGGTCAAACTACACCTGGATAACAGCCCAGAGCATAGCAGGAGCCAGGGCTCCCTCAATTACACTGGCACTGTTTTGTTGGTATGGTGCCAAGAGACCTTAGAAAAGAATTTGACCCCAGATCTCCGTGAAAAGCGATTTCCAAAGAAGCTGCAATTAGAAATTTTCTGTCCAGCTCAGACCTTTCCGTGCTCTTACTGACAGTAGTACTTAAAATGGAAGAAATTCTCTGCTCCCCTCTCTAATTTTGGTAAAAGGCTGATATTACACAAGCACAAAAATCCTCCTTTCCCTTGGCCAGAAGTTCTGATCTATTACAGCCTTTCATCCTACCCGAAGGAGTTTTAAAAAATATCTCCACCCCAGTCCAAGGGGGTTTCACTTTCCTAGCACTGAGAAGTCACTAACTGTGTTTCAAACAAAGTTTTAGGTTTTTGGGGTTGTTTTTAAGATTTGTACTTTGTACTAATGCATTACTCTTCAATGGGGGAGTCTGAGACTGACTGTCTTCCTTCCCTTGGTATTTCTAAGAAAATTTGCTGAAGGGCAACTTTTAGCACAGACAAGTATCAGGTTTCAGCTTTAGAAGATACATACTAGTTTAGATTTATTTTCTTATACTGCACACAGAACTATATGAAACAAACACAAGAATATAAAGTTCAGTTGTTCCTGGTGTTTGTTTTATACTGCATAAAAGATGCAATGTGGACATGCTGATTGAAGTCTGGAAAACCATCTTAATCCTTCAAGGTTTTTTTTTCAGACTACCTATCACATCATCACTGAATTTAATTAATTATTTGAAATTAACAGATCAGTGAGTTGGAATAAATGAGTTGGAAGTCAGTCATATATACATCCCTAACCTGAGCTTCTGCTGCTTGTAATTTATGCTTTGGGACTGATCAGTCTGGCAGTATGGATCCTAAATTGTGTTTGTCCAGGAATTTCAAAAGACCTGGAGCCAGCAAAGTCATCTGCTGAAACAGGAAAACTCCAGATTCAAGCTGCCAAAGTTAGCAGGGAGCTCTGAATAAGTGGCATTTTAGAAGTGACTTGAAAAAGGCATGTGAAAGTGAGCATCAGACATCCTAATCCCACTACTTACAACAACAAGAAGAGTCTGGCCTCTCCCATAGAGTCCCAGCCCAAACTGCAGGCAAGTCACGCTAAGATAAGATGAATTAACATAGCTTTCATGGCAAATCCTACTTGAGAACCTAATACAGATGCTATACGTTGCATGTTAGCTTATGTTTAGTGGAATCCGCAGAGGATTACGGCAAGAGCCTTCCTGCAGCTGCCAGGAGCTGACAGCTGCACCCAGTGTGTGGCAGAGAAAAACATCATCTCCTCAGAGCGGGTGGAAACCTCAGCTTGTACAGCCAGCCTTAGCATGAGAAATTATTTCATTGCTCTCCCCATCACGCAAACTTAACCAGTTCCTGTCACTCACCACAGGCCCCTGCTGAGGGGAGCCTGCAGGCTATGAACACACAGCAATGCTCTCCCACTTCGCTGACTCATTTCACTTACAAAGAATACTCAGAGGAAATGCTTAGAGAGCTCCAGTGGTGTTCTGCAGAAGTGGGTGTCACCTGTTTGCTTCTTTCCATGGTATAAATATGCTGGTATGGAACCAAAATAAATTAGTGTTCTATGGAATAGGACTATGACATGATTGAAGAAAAAAAAAAAAAATTAATCGTAGTCTTTACTTTACCAGTGTTGCTTGCTGCCCTGGGAGTAGTCTGCAAAGCTGGCTTCCAGATGGGCTTACTCAGACTCCTGCTCAAGAAAAAAAGAACTCTTTTTAAACAGGAAATATGAATGGCATTCAAAGCGTTAGATCTTCATCCCGACTGAAGCGAAGCCAGTAGTCAGAAGATTTCATTTGTTCAGCCTTTCTGCTTCATTTCACTTCATAAAAGAATTAGAGTCCCTATAAGCAGTGTTGGGGAATACAGATCACAGTGTCTTCCCTTGACAGCTGCTGCCTCTGCATAAATACACCCCAATTAGCATGGTTAACATCCAGTTCATCCAGTGATGTGGGAGCAGAACAATTTTCCCAAAGAGAAGTAACCAGAAGAGGGGCCTTTTACTTTCAAAGTCTTAAAATCTGAGGTGTCAACTATTAGAAATATACAGAGAAGCCAGTAAAGCTGAGAAGTTACAGCCATTCCAGAGCATACATTGCCAGGATTCTGCAATGTTCAAGGCCTCTTCAAAGATTTATGAAACAAATTTCTGGTGTTTAGCAGGGAGAGACATTTACTAATAGTCAAATTTTCAAGCAGGCAAAATCCTGAGGTGCAGTCAAAGACACCATCTCTCCCTACAAAGCTGATGTTGTTTAAACTGAAAGCATCACAGCTACACCACCACCACCAATCAAGGTAATTTCAAATTAATAAAATGTTAGAACAGGATTAAAAGGCGTTCAGAGTTTAAATATAAGACTCAGGAATTTTAAACCAATCTCACATTACACACACAAAAAAACTTCAGGAATTTTGAGATTAAAATCAAGCTATTTGAATATGAAAGTTTGAGGTGAGCCTCCAAGAGTTACAGGGAGCCAGAGAGGAGAAAGCCCTCCCCTCTGTTGCTGTGTGAGGTACTATTGTGCAGAGTCTTCAGGATATGGATATTTAATAGCAGGTTTGGTAGTGGCTGCAGGTTACACGACCAAGGAGACCATCAGCTCTTTTACAGTCACTGACAATTTGTGTGAAAAGTGAATTGCCCTCACTATTCTCTATGCTTTAGCCAGTTCTGTTACTTGTATTCCCATGAGTATCACCTAGGACACATATGTGGTGCCTGTCCTTGACTAATAAAATTTTGCTCTGAGATCAGAGAATCTCCATGTAAAATGGCTGCATTTATTTTCCATGAGGCTGTGACTAAAGCTTTGTCCAGGGGTGCAGATAAAAAGGATTCTGGACTAGACACAGGTCACTAACAACACTGGCATCCTCTTCAGAAACTGGATAGAGCAATGGTCCTCTGACCCACCTGGTGCTGGCAGAAACATCAGAGGAAGAGCAGAAATGGCCTTGAAAGGAGGAACTGCCAAGGGCTGAGCAGGAAGGCTCTGGTACTGGTACTTCAGAAAGCAAAAGCAAAAATCCCAGCTGAAGGCACAGCTGGCCTCGTGCTGCTCTGCAGGGGGGACCCTGGGTGTGAATTCAGGACACACAGCTGAATGACTGAAAAAGCAAAAACAATATAAAGAGGAAATCAACAGCAGTGAAACTTTTGTTTAAAGCTGCTCAGTAACAGCACTTACATGTTTTTATGTACTTAGGTGGACTGGGACCTAAAGAAGCTTGAGTTTTCATTTTCTTACATTGTGGTGTTCATTCTGTAAAGCAAGGTTCAAAGCCAGAAGTAGTTACAGGCCTGGATTTACTGCCATACCCCTACAAATAGCAGCCTGCTCCCCCACTACTGGCATGAATGAATGAATGAGTGAATGAACGAATGTTGGAAAGTTAATTTTGGATTAAAGTCATACCAGTGTACAGGCTATACAAGGCCTATTTTCATAGGTCTAAGAGAAGATATAAAATGTCAAATAAAATCACAGAGTTCTTCCTAAACCAGAACACTCGGTGTATAATTGCTGAAGCATGTTTTCACATTCTCAGGCTTTTCTTAAAATAATCAAAAGACACGAGATTGCATGAACCAATGGGGAGGCATATCATCAGTTCATCTTAGAAAAACCTTTATGACCCATATGGAAATGCCACATTTTAAAATATAATTTGACATTAAAATGTCACAAACTGCCTCCACCTCTTGATTTAAGTCATTTTAATCACAGGATCTAGTTTACAGTCTGTACAGCACCTTATATAAAGCACTGTATTGAAGCTCTCTATTTAAGACCCATCTCTCTCCACTCAGCTCAGAATATGCTGGGTAAAATATCAATTTGATGAATGAAGGTCAGACTTTTATTGTTGGCATTCAATGTCTTGAACAGCCATCACTGACAATTGATCCATGAGCACCTGATGGTATTCAGTTTTTGTTAAGTTAAATAAATCTACTGGTGCTCCAAGATTTTAATCACCTCATTCCATGAGACTTTAGACCTTGTGCTATGAACTAAACAGCAAAACAACATGAACCAGAGGAACATACAAAGAAATTGTGAAAAGGACCTACTTCCAGGAAAAATATTAAAATAACTTTTTATGTTGAATAACCTGACCTTTCTACTGAACTAGTGGTTGTGTGAAGACTGCAGTGAGGCAACTATATAACCACTTATGTACCTGAATATATTTAAACACTTATCAGTGAATTAAAAATATATGACTTTTTGTAGATGGCTAAAAGGTACATAGCTGTGCAACACAACGATTGTTTCTAAATGTAGCTCTATATAGGGAAGCCTTCAAACTAAACAACAAAACTGAGACTTGAAATTCAAATACAACCAAAAAGTGACTCTTTGGGGATTAAAAAATATGGAAGCCAAAAATGCACAAGCTTTCAGCTTGTCATGAAAAGCAGCAATGAATGATAAATGCAAACCCAGTACACCCTATTTTCAAAACCTGACAAGCCCACAAAACCAGACCTGCAGTAGTGCACTCTATTGCAAAAGCCATCAGTGCTTGTTTGTTCAAAATAGAAACTGTCAATACTTTAAGAGCCAAGAAGGAGACATCAGTTCAGTGCAGATGGTGCCTAACATCCATGCAAACATCACACAGCACAGAGTGGCTGTGCAGAGCTGGCAGGACAGTGTGTGCACATTTTTGGTTGCACCTTTGGAGTTCGAACGTTCCAAACATCGAGCACTTACATTCAAGTAATTTAAAATTTTGCACAGGAGCATTTGAAGAGCTGTAGCTCTGCTGCAATTTGAACCAATACAAAATTCAGACAATAGACACTTTAGAACAGAAAAGGGCAGTGCACGACCTCAGATTTGCAAGGCAAAGCTCATCGGAGTCCTTGGGCTCCGTTGCCGGTTACAGCTTCATTTATGAGAAATCATACAGGGTGAAAGTGAAAGGCACATATTGGTTTCTTTTTCTTATCTACAGATATCTCTGATTTGCCTATACATTATCTAGACTGTTATAAAGATAATACTGTGATTACTAATAACCCTAACAGGTGTGGGTTAGGTATTTTAATTTTTGTTGTTTTCATAGATTTTAAGGGAGAGGGAGAACTGAGCAGTTGACCCCACTGTTTGACACAGGCCACTGATTTATTTGCATCCTGGTGCCTCTGGCTCTTCCTTTGCTGGGAACTCAGTGGTGTGTCAGTCCACTCCAGACCACAAGAGCTTCCAGCACTCATCAGTGCAGCTAAGGAGGCTGAAGCACAGTCAGTATTGCATTCATGCTGTCATTTAATGCAATCTGTTTTACACTCATTTCTGTGAAATCAAATACTTGGGTATTTGCAATAGCAAAAGTATTCTCCAGGCCCCTTTTTTTACCTCCATCCAGGTTGGTCAGCAACAGTTAATCAAATTAATGGAGGAATTAATAGCTTAGTGCAGACATTTTTCAAATGCAACTGGGCTGGCCCCAGTCACTCTCCAGTTCCACTGCTCCTCCCTGCCCAGTAAAATTAAGCATTCTGGTATCTAGGTTAGATTCAGCAGGATAATGTGGATAGAGTTCACAAAATACTTTGGCTGGCCCAGATAAATAATAGTATATGCTGCTTATAAAACCAGCACTGCTCTGAATCAATCACTGATTCTTCTGACTGAAGGGTGTATTTCCTCTTACGAAGGGTCCACAGTGTCTTCTGAAAAATGCTACACAATTTGGGGCTCCTTTGGTATCAGCCCAAGTACTGGTAACTAGTGACTTGCAAAAGCAAGGCTGGGAGGAACAGTCCTTATTAAGAAGATCTCTGAAGTTCAGTGTCACAGGAGCATTCATTTAAATAGTGCCACATTTTACTCAAAGCTGGCAGTGTTTGGTGAACATCCCTTTTGCTTGTGTCTACTTTCCCTTCTGTTTCTTATAAATGTCATTGTACTACCCTGGATTCTGGCTGGACACCTAATTGTCTGGGGAAAACAGAAATTCCAGCCAAAGAAAACAGAACCGAAAGTAATTAGAAAATCTTTTTCATTCATCTTTTGATCTGTATAATAGATAGATGCATTTCCTTCTAAAGGTTGCATTTCCCAGATGTGAAACAGTAAAGCTCCCCCCACCAGTACTTCTGCAATCTTCGTCACACAGCTGTGGAGTGTTACAAACTGATAACAAAGAGTACATGTAAGTCATAAAAGGAGCAGTAGCATGAAATTCTTACTCACAGACTGTGGGAAAAACTTCTGTCCTTGAATTCCAAACAGTTTGCATGTTTTCCAATGTCCTCAATGTCTGTAGTCTTGCATTAAGCTCAGTTAAAGTCCTGGTACCTGAGTATAAAAGAATGTACTCTTGTTAGTTTTTTCATCAGCACAGTTACAGACAGATGCTTTAGGAGCAATGCTTTTATCTTTCCTGGTAGCTGTATCTCATGCAGGTTCATACTGAAGAACAAGTTTCCATTATCATGTTCAATTCACTGGTTTTCATTCACACTTTTATATTACCTGTAGATGTCTGAACATGTAATGCTTCAACTTAATAGCTCTAAAGTTGTGTCTTTGTGTTGCAGCTCGGTATAAATGGGAAAACTGTGCATTTCAGATGGTAAGAAATGAGCAGGCTCTGCACAAAAAGGCCTCTGCAAAGTGGCAGGTTGTATCCTGGGTCAGCCCCAGTCCTCTGTCCCATGAGGCAGGAGGGAGCTTCTACTTCCTTTTCCAGCTTTAATTAAGTGCTACAGCTTGGTTGGCCACAGTTTGGCCTCTGGAAGTAGACTAGCTCTGATCATAGGAGCACAAGAGCCCTGTGAAGGTGCAATGAGATGTCTAGATTGCAGAGCTAGAAACTCTTGAGGTTTATCTAAGCATGTCCAAATGCCTCCTCCTGTTGCAGAGCTGTCTCATCACCCACTGCTTGGGGCTGAAGTACTTCCTGCTACCTTTTTTTCCCCCTTCCTCTCTTCCTTCACTGTGCATAGACCCTGCAATAAAGTTCTAATTCAAAAGGAAAGGGAACTCCTAATTGCACTGCAATTATAAAGCAACAGATGACTTACACCTGGGAGGTGATGCAGCTGCATTTCATCAGCCAGGAGTTGTAGCATAGTCACAAAATGTTGCATACACAAGAACTGACACAACTTTTATTTAACCCTCTCCCCTGTGAGCAAAGAGGTTGGGCATCAATTTCCAAACATGGGTTGGGTTCTCTAAATTCCCTGGAACTCAGGGCTACTTAAACTTCTTTCTACTCCAAACCTGTTGTTAAATTTAACATTTATTGTCTACTGCAGCTAGGACTGAATACTCATTTAACCCCACCAGGATACATGCTGTAACTACAGTATATTCTAGGAAACTTTAATTAGTTCATGTTTTCATGTGAAATACAATTTTATTTTTAAAGCTATTTTTAAACATAAAACACCAATTCAGCATGGTTTTCCTTTCCTCAGTGTTGCTACAGTTTGATTTTCATGGAACAACTGTCAGTATTTTATCAAACTGAATGAAATAATAGGGGTTTGAAATAGTTCTCACCCCTTCAGAGAGTTCATTAGAAACACTTTCTTTAAAGGTGTACCATCATCTTTTAAACCTCATCAATTTTATGCAACAGTTTGCCAGTGAGATCTTTTCTGGGAATGTGGGTACTTTGGGCTTAAATTTGGGAAATTCAGGCTCAAACCCCTTTCTGGCAAAGAGGGACTCAAGGACATGCTTGTCAAGCTCATTTTGAAATTATGACCTCACACCATAAGCCTGTAGAAGGAAACACTTCCTGGTCTTCCTGGGAACTTTCTTTAGTTTACAGAAAGGCCTTCAAGAGCCATTGACCTGCAGAAAGAATGGGACTTACCCTTAACCATTGAATTGAGAGAGGTGACCCACCCAATTCTGTCTCAGCCTCAAATACCACTTATGTAGCTTATCTAAGAACTGTTTAATGTACTGTATGTACCAGCACTTAGAGCAGTCACCAGAATCCAGTGTTTCCCACTCGTAGGTGAGTGCTCTAGCTGTTAAGCTCCAAGTCTCTCTTGGCTAACAAATACTCCTCATTCCCTCTCAATGAGAAGAGACTGCTACTTAGTAGCTGAGACAACTTTCAGAAAGGGAGAAAGTGAAGTTTGACTGCCCTTTTGCCAAGCAGGGACACAAATCTCACTTTTCCACATACTGAAGAATCTTCTAAGTACTAATCAGCTGCTCCAGCAATGCTCTCCTGGCTTGCTCCCTTTTTAAAGGACTGCCAGTCTTCAAAGATCAACTTTTGAACAAGTTCAACAGAGGGAAAAGCTTCAGACACATATCTATAGGCAGTAGTTCCTTACTGGCTGCTTGCATGGAATACTGGCTGCTTTGGATCTCCTTTGAAAGAAACTCAAAGTGCACCACAGAGGACCTTAAACAGGTCCAACACTTTATCTCAGGAAGTTCCAGTTTTGTTGGACAATGCTCAATGTCATGACACATTTCTTTTTTGGCTTTTAACCTAATCAAATAGTGCAAGGTCACCAGGCAATCTGTTCCAGAGCAGGACTGAAATCCATGCTGGGCCTATTTCCTGATCTGTAAATATAAAGCTGGTCCTTGCAAAAGGCTGTGTCATACACAAATGATGAATGTGGTTTAACCAGCACATAGTATTGTTGTTCATCCAGCAAGCTTCTCTTGTCACATTTGAGAGATAAGCAAAGCAGGTCTTTGCAGTTTGAATTGCCTTGGAAAAGCATGTGTGCTTCTCGGAGTCAGATTTTCACTGTTTCCTGCATAGACATATTATACAAGACAGATAATGATAGATAATTACAGAAAGATAGTAAAGATCTTGTGAACTCTGAGTTTGCAATTACTTGCACAGTAAAAAGCTGGAATTCTTTCACTAGATGTCTTCAGCATGCAGGGATGAAAACATAGTTTTCCCTCCAGCAGAGGGGGCTTGGCAGTAAGTTTTCTAAACAAAAAACCAAATGATTTCTTTGGAAATTGAGTAATACTAAAATTAAACTGGCTTTTGTATGAACTTGCATAGTGTTAAAGGTAAAAACAGAACTTCCTCCAAACAAGGCATTCAAATATAAACAGACACAATTCAAATTGAGTGTTGCTCTGGCTATCTTTGTTTCTCTTGTTTTTCAGTGTGGCTTTTCTATTATAGCAGAAAGCCCTTGTAGTTGTATCTAACAGGCACATTGTGCAAGTAAAACAGTTTTTTCTCCTAACTCCTTTGAAGAGCTGAGTCCAAGTTCCTATTAAATCTGTCCCTGTAAACTATTTCAATAAGTGTACAACAAAAACCCAGAGAAGACACTGAGGTAAAGTGCTGGTGGAAAGTTTTCCAAGCCTCAACAAATCTGTGTATATGAAGGCAGCACATGTCCTGTGAGTAGTCCAGGAATTTACAGCATAGTTTTCTAATTATTTGAGGCCACTGTAGTTTTAAATAATTGACACAAATCTGGATGGCCAAAAGAGACATTGGCAGCCTCACAGTATGGGTGAGGCCAAAACCATGGATGTGATCCAAGGTGGTTGTGTACAAAAGCACATTTAAAGCTAACACTTAGCATTATGTTGCACACAGTGTTACATACAGACAAAAGAGTGACACAAATTTCTCTGTAAATTAAAACAGGCTGGCTAGTCTTCTGGTAAATTCCTCTTTTTCACAGTTAATTGGATTTGTCCCCCAAGGACTGTTTCCTTGTTTGATTTCAACTCACACAGAGGAAAAGTACAGGCAGGTGTACTTGAATACCCGGCAATTATATTATCTTTATTACTTCTGATGAATAATTTTACTCCCCATGTGACCACTTGAATAGTACTGTTCAGTGCTGTTCACAACCAGATTGTTTTGTTTCTAATGAGAACTAGCTGCCAATTTCAATGACAGATTCTGGTAAATGTAATTATTTTCACCTCTGTGGCTCCAGCTTCTGGTGAAGGAACTATTGAAAATAGTGATGCACTAGAGTAACTCAGAATGAAATTCATGCCAGATGTAGCAGAAGGTGCAAATGACTCACTATGACCAGTAAGGGTGCAGCACTTTCCCTCCCTGATGTGGGCACAGGCTGTCCTGGTAGAGCCACAGTCAGCAATCCCCTTGCAGGATGCTGAGGTGCATCACTGCACCAGCCTGGGCTCTGCCCACTCACTGCCCTCACTGGTCACTCTGGTGAGTTCTTCTCAGAAGGCAGGATCTCAGCACCCACCCTATGTTTGTGGAGTACAAGTGTCACCACCCACATAGCCCCATAATTTTCCTTAAGTACTAATATACTGAAAGAAAAAGAGTATGTGGGGGTGGAGGAGGAGGAGGTGGAGGAGGAGAGTTCTGGTCACACTAAATCATTATTTAGTGTGGATATCAGATTGTCTGTTAAACCTTCTATTTGGAAGTGGATGTACTATGTACTGACATACTATTTCTGGTATTTCTGGTAGATGAGAAAGGGGTTTACAGCAGCCCATTGGGAGGAAGGGGGATGTGGCAGGTCACTGTGTGTCCTCAATCCCCAAACCAGGATCCCATTTAATGGCACCCATGATGAGCCCCAGGCCCTCCTGCCTTTGAGTCCCCTCATTAATACCACATCTTCAACACTTCCACCCACTGATATCAGTTCTCCCAGTCTTTGGACCTGGTGTCCTCCACAGCCCTTACCCCACTTCTCCAAACCCATTCCTAAACCTCTTTCTTCTCTATAGAGCTGCCTTTCTTCTCACAAAATTAAAATATCCACGCCAGAGCATCCCCTCCCTGCCAGAACAACCCTGGTCTACAATCCCTCTGGGATTCCTGCCTGCTTGGAGTCACTGCAGAGCTGCCCTCTCATAAGCCTTGGGCACTCTGAGCACTGCCCCTGCCTTTTGGCTCCCCAGTGCCACCTACCCCTCAGTTCCCTCTGGGCTCCACAACAATCTGAGCTCCTTCCTGGCATCAGCTCCTTGGATATCCCCTCCTTGGGTGCACTTTGTGAAAACCCTGACTCTTGCTTTTCAGATGGGAGGATTTCAAAACACACCAAGTCCTCCACCATTCACCTCTGTAAGGGCAGCAAAAAGGGGAAAAGCAACTGGGTGTCTTTCAGAAAGCAGTGCCCTGCTGTGGGGGGCACTGGAGGGGATTGAGGAAGAGAAGAGAGAAGAAAGGAGGGCAGTTATGGGAATTTGCAAGAAAAAAAGAATCGACTTCGATTAATGACTTGAGTCAGAATACAAGGAGGCTGAACTTCCCAGAAAGGAAGTTCACTAACAAGGAACCACTGATAACCTTCAGACACTAAACTGAAAACTCTGGAGAAAGTAGACTTAATTCTCAGAAAAAAAAAACAAAAACAAAACCTGTCCGAAGTATACTTAATATAACAGAAAGAAAGCAAAAGACAAGAGCATCTTGAAACTAAAAGAGATATTAAACAGAAATTAAAGGGGCAATTATAAAACATTGGGCTGGAAAGCAGAAAAAACCTAGAGTGGAGTAAATTTTAAACCTAGGACATTGGGATTTGTTCACACAGAGGAAGGTCAGATGGGGATAAACTTCCAGCAGTATTATGGAAGAAGCCAATAAGGAGTTAGCTGGGACTAGCATAGAGGGAGTGCAATAAATTTAAAAAAAAAACCAGAGAAAAGGACTGTGGACTGGAAGAGAGGACACAGGCTAGAAACGAAAGAGAAAAGAAAGAAACAGCAGAATAAATATTGTATGGGATAAGAGAGAAAAAGAAAGAACAGCCTGTTCTAAGTCAGCTCATGGAAACCTGCAGATCTCCCAAACCTGTTTTATTAATGGCCAATGCCAAGTTTAAAACTGTGTGTGTACTGAACTTTTCATGTGGAAAGGCAACTGTCTGTGCAAATTCAAAATGGACCAGGAAGAGCATTATCTCAATGGCAAAGGATGTTCTAAAACTCTGAGCCCAGAGGACTAAAATGACATCTGACAGCTTCAGACATAAAATATTCTAGGGGAAGTGAGACTCTGGATGCTACTGACCTAAAAGCTACTAGGCATTGCTACTGCTGTTATTTTAACAAGGGCATAGCTTCTTCCAGCTCAGTTCATCTTTCCAAAGGTGCTAATTCTTTAAAGGAACAGTAAAGGAACAGTAAGTACATTGGAAAATGTATCATATGCAAATATGCAATTGTCTCCTGTTCAGCATATTAACACACATACTCTTCAAAATAAATAATAAAAAAAAGTTATTCCTGAGTATTATAATTGTAAACACCTGTAATGATGGATTACAGAATCACATTCTTGCACATGAAATGAAAGCAACAAAAATTTGATTTTTAGGCCATGAAGAGATGCAGGTAAGAGCCTCGTTAAGGTATGTGAATGCAAGTCCCAAGAACTTGCACATGAAAGATCCAAGCAGACAGATAATTTTGCAGGTCACTGATAATCAGACAAGAAGTCTGAACAGTCTTGTTGGGTCTAGTGTGAGATCATTACCTTAAGACAACAAAAAATTATGGGTCATATTGTCCATCCAGGGATGAATGGAGCCCCTCTTGGTATGGTGCAAAAGGAGAAGTAAAACTACCCAACTAGTAAAGGGTGTCTGCCCTGAGTTCCCAGTGACTGCAAGGGCTGAGTCACAGTGGGTTCTTGGACATGCAGGGGAGTTTTAGCAGGAAACCGCCTACCACTTTTATTTACAGCTCTACTTCAACGATGCCATTCGACTCAGCTCAGGAGGTGATTTTATCACTCTAGATGTTGTGGATGCATCTGTACAGAGACACTTTCCAAAAGGCCACGTATGTTTAGCGTTGTTTTCATGAGGTTTCTTTATCTATTCACTTCAGATGGAAGAAATACTGCCCCTTCTGCTCTTCTACCTCCCTCTCTCCATCCACTTGAATTTGAGTCATACCTGACCTGCACACAGGCTTTGCAGCTCGTCTGTTTAGAAACCAGCGTGAGCACAGGCAGCTACAGCAGCACAAAAGCACTTCAAAATTTGACCAATTCTGGTGTCTCATCATTAGTTTTAAATAAGGCAGGAGCTCAAAGATCCAGAAAAGCGGGGGGAACCACAGTTCTGCCAGCCTATCCTGCCCCAACTCAGTGATCTCCACATTCAGCACCTGGGAGAGTCCTGTTCTCCCACATTCAACACATTATCTTCCTGGCAATTAACTTAATTAAAACAACAGTAAGTTTGTATTAAAAAAACCATTCTTGAATGCTGGTAAAGTTTCTTCTTTGTAAAATACAGAATTCTCTATAGGAATCTATGGTAAAAAAATGTATTTGTTTGCAAATTCCAGCCCTTAAAATTGAGACAGGACCTTCCTTGCCTTTCTGCCAGTTGTGTCCTAGTTTTGTGAGAGTTAAGATCACACATTTCCCCAGCACCCCTGTGTCACTCAGTGCACAAATGTGTGAGTGGGCAGATTTCAGGTTGCATATGCAAATGTAAATCTGATATTGCCCAGTTTTTTAGTTCTTGGCTTTGTAACCACATGAAATCGGTGCAGTGTGTGCACCAGTGTACAGGATGGGAGGAAGGCTGTGGTCTCTGCTGCACTGAAGTGCAGACTGCTAATTAGGAGAACAGAAGAGGAAATGGGGTAATATTTCTCTGGAAGAGTGATGGGGTCTCATGACTGCACCAGAATCCCATTTTCAGAGGGGAATGGCTGCTAAATTCCTGCTGATGAGGACTTGTCTCCAGTCATGGAGTGCTCCTTGGGGCAGTAAACCCAGTGGAAAACAGCACCATGACCCAGACTCTCCCAAATCTCCTGCCTGTACAGGCATCTGTCATATTTCCCCATATTTTCCAGCCCTGAAAAAGAGGCTGGAAGGAGATAAGGAAAGAAACATAAAACCAAGAAAATATTTCTGTTGGACCCATTTCTGTCTGCATATAGCAGTAGGCAGAAAAGTTTATGCAAATTAGAATCAGCCACGGGACTTCTGGGAAGTTGGCAGTGATGCTCTCAGTGTCTCAGAGCTAAGGTATGAGTGAAATTAAGAGAGGAAAGCCTCCTAATAACCAGTACAAACATGCAGTTCATCCAGTAAAAAATTGCTTTGACAGTCTATGTTGGCAGCTACAGACACTCGGGATCAGTTTTTCTTTTTTATGCTGCACAAAACTCTCTTGCTGGTCATTCTTTAAATCCAGATTTGGCTTTAGCCCTGCCTTTCAAGTACACATTTGAAGTACACATCTCAAGTACACATCTCACCATGTGCAGAGTAGAGAAAGGATGCTGCATGAATCATGGGAGATGATCTATTTGCCAGAGCTTTGTAGGCTGTGCCACTCTTGGTATTTTCTGCAGCGAGTCTGTCACATGAAGGGGATTCATTTGTGACCTGAAACAACTCAGCGAGTGTGACTCTGTAACACCCAATGGGTTACCTCCCCAGTCTGAGTCTGGTGTTTCCCTCTCTCCCCAGATCACACCCCTCCTACTCTTCTACCACCATCACAACCACGTGCTGGCACAAAATTAACAGAAAATAGCCACACTCAGATCTGCCTGCCACCTGCTAGCAGAAACTGGGAATTCACTGGAATTCATGGAACTGGAGGCAGGTCACACACATTACGCCCTTGATACCACAGTTTATCTGCACAGTTGATATTTTACAGTTTCATGTGTGTTGTTCAGTTTCCCTGAAATTAACCTTTGAAAAAAAAAAAAAAAAGAAAAGAAAAAAAGAAGAAAAACCCGCAGCCTTTCAGGGGGATCAGAAACCCATTTCAGGAAACGTTACCAACTTTGATGGTAAATGCAGCCACTGAGAGTAAATGTATTCTTTTGTGTGTGTGTGTGTGCATTGGACTAAGTTTTTTGTTGAAATTTCATAGAATCAGAGAGAAACAGAGGAGGAAAAGTGTGGAATGCTATTCAGCTTACTGCTGGAATAACACATTATATATTGCATACTTATCAGTGGTGAGTTATTTTTAGTATGATCCATGAGCAAGCAAGAAGTCAGGACTTTTATCCAGTGCTTGAATCAGGCAAGCTACTTTTTCCAGCCTGGACACCTGGAACCCTCCAGTGCAGGGATCTCTAGGCATTGCTCCCCTGGCACAGGGCACAACCCTGCCCTGGGCTCCCCTGGTCTGTGACCCAGTGGTCAGTGACTGTCCAGGGGAAAATGGGACACTAGGAAAGTAAGGATAAAATATACAAGGAATGAAAAGCCAGAATGAAACTGGAGGTGTTAGGCAGTATCCTTTCAGCTAGCTCAAAATTTGTAACATAAATGTATCTAGAAGGGAGCTTTTAATGTCTTTGTCTTCCAAACCAGGCTATTTTTAGCAGTGAAGTTAAGGTCTGGACGCCACTGCTCTATTCTGGGTGCAATCCTGCTTTTCCATTTTACTAAAAACATCTACTTGGAGATCTTTGCCCAACTGCCTTTTGCAGCATTTTGGATGCAGAAGTCAAGGCTAACGTGAAGTCACATTTGCACCCTGCTATAGCCACAGTATATCTATCACATTCCTAATTAAGCACCAGCACAGACCACAGAACAAAATGTTCACCTGCACAACAAAGGAAAAAAATCCTGAGAACCTTCCTAAGAACACAGACACTGTACTGTTGTTCCTGTGTTTATATGCTACTGTAACAGGAAATCTTCATAAGGGCTCTGATGAAACTCCTGCCAAGTCTTTAGCCAAGAAATCTAAACTCATTAAAGATTTCCTCCTGACCACAGCATAGTCTGTAAGTATGGACTTGGGAAGATACTGGAGCATTTTTAATGTACCCAGGAATTCTGGGTGCCTGGCAGGGTTCTGGAGCTCAGCAAACCTCAGGATGTGCAGGGCCTTGTCTGTAGCTGCTCCACCTTCACCACGGGTAAGGTACAGCACTGTATGAGCATTACAAAGGGGCTGACTAACTGCAAAATCCACACTCCCTGTTAGTATTTTAATCCTTCCTTATAGACTCAGGGAGAGAGGATATAGACCTATTTATATGGGAAATGATGAGAGAGAGATCAGTGTTTAAATTCACATTCATCAGTGTATTGGTATTTCTTGCTAGAGGTGCTTAATTTCATCTGTTTGCCTATGAAAGTTCTTGAGGGAAAAAGCCCCAACACTTGGCATATGAAGAATTATATCTGCTTTTTCTTGACAACACCCAGCTAATCTGAATTTTTAAACTGATGATTAGAGAAATCTAATTATGGAACTTCAGCTTAGATATATAGTAAATCAGCAATCACCTGAAGGCTGCAGTAACTTATATTGGTTGAGGCTGTAATGCCAGGAACATACAGATCATTTTGTTTAGAGGTAAACCCAGAAAACCATGGACAGAGTTTAGGTACTGCTACAAAAACTGAGAGGTTACTCAGTCTATACTCCAATAGTATAAGACAGAGCCAGAACAGGACAAGTGGAGTAAAGAACTAAAGAGAAGTACAAATTTAAACTGCTCACCTATAATAGCTCCACTCACCTTCCCAAAAGATTTTCTGTGAGTAAAGTTGTATTAGAATTACTTGTGGTTTGAGGTCATCACATGTCACTCCTCATACGTCCAAGAAGGTTTTGAAGGTCACCTTGGCAAGCTCAATTCAATTTATGTAACCAGGTCCAAGGCTTCCTTTAGACTCATCAGACAGTCGCCAGCATTTTATTTTGACGTTATTATGAACTGAAATAAACCTGCAATTGAAAAACAGCATCAGCACTCCAGCGTAAGATAAGTGAATATAAGACTTCTCACACTGTCAGAGGACAAAGTGGCCCTTAGAAGGTGAGTCACCACAGACAGCAAAACCTCCCTGCAAGAGCAACTCAGTGAGATCTCCAGAACTCCTGAAGCAAATCCTCCAGGCTGGGCACTCTTCCCACTTTCATATTCTTAATTACCTAATTTACTGTTAGGAGACATCAAGGCCTGCATGCAAAGCTACACTAATTTTACATAATGTAATATTTCTTCTTAATTAATCCAAAAGCATGTGTGGTGAGGTCTGTATGTAACTGATATAGATGTTTCTAAAATTAGAGAATGCTTCATTAATACCGTTAGATGATGTTTGTAATTTACCATTTTAACAACAGATGTCAAAAATTCTACATTTAAAGGACTTTTTATCTCGTGTCAGAAATTGTCAGCTTATTCTCCTGATTCCTAGAAATTTTCCTGGAGTTGGAGCATGGTGAAGTTAATCTATTTTGAACACAGCTTATTGAGTTCACATGTAAAACTGGCTGAGGTTTGCAATAAATCTGGAGAGGGAAAATGTCTGAAAAAAAAATCCAATTCTTTCTCCACAAGAGCAATTATGGTGAGTTTTTTTTCCTTTTCTTTTCCTGGCAAATGAGGAATTAATATTTGTACTCTGAAGAAAACTGTTGACCCACGTATCAGGACCTCTTTTCTCCAAGGACAGAGGAGAAACAGAAATCTGGATAATTTCTCAGTACTTTGAAAACTGAGACATTAAAATTCACATTAGCTATTTCTTGCCTAGATATTTGTAGACGTGTTACATAACTAGCCAAGACCATAAGACAATAATAAACTCTATATAGCATCTATCTGTACAGTAGAATAGAAGGTGCACATTCAGTAGTTTCTATTTGTTGGGTATAGGTGTTATTAGATTCTGCAGGACCTAATATATTCCATCATCCTAAGAGTTTGGTGGTGTATGATTCGAGATGAAACTGCAACTGTAAAAAAGATCTGTCAATTAAGATAGGTTAGAATCACAGCAGAAATACAGAGGGCAGCAAATCATGCCCATGAAAGATATTTTCTCAAGGCTGAGTATTAATAATGATTTATTCAGGTTTAGTCATCCAGGCTTGATGGCTTCAAATATTAGAAGTCCAACCAAGTAATCTGGAAGGGTCTCAGTGAGTTGTGACAGAAATAAGATTGTCCACCTGGATCTGGATGAGAAGCTGCAAGAGACTGCTATGCCACCACCTTCTGATTTCTCAACTTCCTCTGTGCTAGTTGTATCTCCTATAGCAGCACTTTTTTCACTTCAAGAAGACCACTTTTTTCCTTTTAATTTGGGCTACAGAATCTCTCTACATTCAAGGAAGTAGAACTGAGATTTGCATCCATTTGACCATATTAAGAATGAATTTTAATCAGTTTCTGTGAAAACCAAAGGTGAGGGAATACTTGAGTCATTTCCTCCACCTCACCCCAACCATGAAAATCTCCTCCTGTGTTGATTATGCCCATGTATAAAATGCATTAGAAACTGATTCCACAGCCCTTGACTTACTTCAGTAGAAGCACAGCATTTGCCTGTGGTTTGAGTAGATGGACTCATGGGAGCACCAGAAGGAGCATCAAACACTGTCCACCTGCAGCAGCAAATGAAAATTTGTAGTCATGTAAATCATTCAGGAGAAGCTAAATAGGCACTGTAAAGGAAAAGAAGTGGTGGAAAATGCCTGTAAGAATGGGAAATTATAAAAGCAGAGAGTAAAGATACCATTAAACTAGTAATAAAGATACACTGGAGACCTTTTTTCATTATTAATTGATTTTTTTTGGTATCCTCAATATTCCCACTCAAAAATAAATTTTGCCCAAAGCTCACCACCTCTCCTGTTGCACTCTTTACCGTCAGAATTCCCTTCCCATATTTCATGGATCCATAAATGCCTGAGGACCCTAACTGCATGTACAAACAGTAACCTGGTCTCCAAAACCCACAGCACAGTTCAGCATCAATCCTGTGCCATGTTACTCTCCTTTCATGGGCTTGGGATCCAAAAAGACATGAGAACAGGGAGAAACACAGAGTGTGGCTTCAAGCAAGGGAGAGAGGGCAGCAAGGGAGGCAATGGAAAGGGAGCAGAGTGTACTGGCTCGGTTTGGAAAGGATCACTGAGGTGCTTTATTTCAGCCAGACTGGAATAAAATTAGCAACAGGTTCTGAAATTCAGTGCCTGTGTTCCTCCAGCCAGCATTGAAACCTCTGTAGTCCAGTAAGTGTATCTGGAAGCCAAACTTTATATGCTCCTACTTTAACATATCCAGTTCAGTATTAAAAGCTGCAGTTGCCCTGAACAACACCCTGCTATCTCTGGAATCAGCACCAACATTATTTTTAGGGATCCACAGTTCCTTCATTAGTTGTGGAGTATGCACATATAGACTCACACACACACACACACACACAATCCAGCAACACAGAATTGTCATTCAGATGAAAAAGCAACCAGAAAGCAGGCTGCCCTTTCACAATACTTTTGCCAACAATTTGAAACTTTCCTTTTTTTCCCCCCACTCAACTAATTACCAAGAAAGATGTCTAAACTACCGAGATGTAGAAAGCCCAAACCACATTTTTGTGTGGTTAACTGCTCAGCATTTGAATTCATAAGGCTAAATCGAATCTTGATTTGACTTGGTTAATGTCTACAAAGAGCTTCCACTGAAACATCAGACAAGATCCATTTAGTCTGGGCTCAGGGAAACCAGCATTAACTACCCCTGAAAAAGTAGCTAGCATAATTTAAAATAAACAATTCCAGAATAGCCAGCCTAGAAAGAAACTTCCCTCATAGCCTTAGACAGTTAATTTATTGCTTATTTGAAACATGGCATTTATCTCTTCCAGTTTATCTCTTACAGTGAAATATTTCAGACAACATGGACTATTCCAGGGAGCTGACGAGAGGGAGAGGCTCAGCTGTTACTCAGTTTTAGTACACAATTAAGATTAATTTGCTTAACTTCCAAAACACAGTGTTTTTCATTCTAGCCATTGGAACTTCCTAACAACTAATAGAGTGATCCTTTTAGGAAGACAAACCAAATTCCTATTGTCCATCCCAACTGGATGGCATCTGAGTTGTATATTTCCTGCAGAACAGCACAAATTCCAGTTCAGACAGAATTTATTACCTCTTTATCAACTGGTTAACGCTTGTCTAGGTAGATGCTTATCAAGGCTTGATAATAGAAGACTGGTGAATTCCTCAAAGTGTATTTTGTTCTTGGCATAATGACGTGTCTGCTGTGACTGACAACTGTGCCAGACACGCATTGTTCTTCAGTGGTATCAGTGTAAAGTGAGTCATCTCTGCAGTCATTTTACCTGGAAAAACTGACTAAAAGGATAAGAGGATGACTGTATTCCTCAGGTCCACTTTATTACTTCTTAACTTAGAAAATTGTTGAATGGATAGTATGGAATTGGGAGATGGTCACAGTAGTTACACCTTTTGGACACGTCCCATTTAAATGCATCAAACTCTGACCCTAAAACCTAATCAAAGTGGGTGACAGAGGTTCACACTTCACTCAGTGCTGCTGGTTTCACTGCATCTGAAAGCAGACTCAGAGACAGTGTGGTGTCTAATTTACTTGCAAAATCAAAGAATTCCGATTTCAAGGGTTTCGTTTAAATGAAAATTCAGATTCTGGAGAAGAAAACAAAACCCACTAAAACAGGAAGGATGGTATTGTGGTTAAGTTTCTAGTATGGGGCTCTGAAGACCTGAATTATGTTCCATTCCTAGCCCTACTGCAGACTATCTCTCTCTGTGACTTCAAGCAAATCACTGAATCTCTTGGTGCTTCAGTTTCCCTTTTTTAAAGACGATGTTGGTGATTTGATCAGTTTAGATAATGAGCACATTCACATAAGAGCTACCATTTACAGTATAAGCACAAGAGAGCCTCTAACCTCAAAACACTATTGAAAAATATGTGACCCTGTTTACTGAACTCTTCTTCCAAGAAAATAGCAATTCCATATTAAATTCCCACACTGATCACCCACTTACTAAACAAAACTCTAAACAACATGCTATTCCACAGATGCATT
Source organism: Manacus vitellinus (assembly GCF_001715985.3). Lineage (NCBI taxonomy): Eukaryota > Metazoa > Chordata > Aves > Passeriformes > Pipridae > Manacus > Manacus vitellinus. Next base: position 13,304,713 of record NW_021938949.1, read on the forward strand.
GGCCTGCCAATTAATCCAGATTCACAACAGAATCGGTGTCTGCTTCTGTTCTCCAAAGTTAGGAAGAGGCTAAAATGGGGAGTGCCTGCTGATTTTCTAAGCCTTTCAGGTTTGTTTTTTTTTTTCTTTCCCAGAGGACTGTCCCTGCAGTGGGGATGAATTCAGCAGGGTGTGGATTGCCCCATAATGGAATTTATACTGGGGAATACGATACCTGGTACCACAACCTCCTCTCTCTTGGTGGTTTCACAGGGTGAGGAAAGGCTTGGAGCATAACTAAAGGAAGCTCTGTCTGCATTACACTGCTGCTAGTAGTGATAAAAGTGTGGGGTTTGGAAAGCAAACTAACCAACAGGAAAATGTCTTGTGTACCCCAAAAGATACTGTACTCTCCTACCTTCAAAACCATCTTCAGACCCATGTTTTTTCCCTTGCTGCCACCGGGCAGACCTTGCCTGGCATCCCTAGTGCTTTCTTAACAGATTCCCTCTCCCCTTTGCCCTGTTTCTAGCCCTGCTCCTGCTGTACAAATGCCCAGCAATTCCTCTGAATTTTCTGTCATCTTCCAAAACAGTACTTACAAAATAGGGGTAAGGGCTTCTATTTTTAACAAAAGCTGAGTTTGTTCTTTGTTCTAGCTTTTGGAGATTTACTGATAGAAAGCATTTACTTTGCTGCCCCAGGAAACAAGGGAGAAAGAAAGATGGGATAATGTCTCTGGATAATTTTCTTTCTTCTGAGACTTTGCTTTGCTTTTCTGAGACCATTAGCAGGGAAGAAAGGGAACACAATTTGTTTCTCCACGTGAAAAGGTACTTTGTGAAGAAGACAAAAGTAGGTGTTTCACACAGAAAGCTTTACTTACCAAACAGACCCTAAGTCTAATTCACCTTGCAAAAAGCAACTGCTTTTTGAGTGACAGAGCACAGATCAGAATAATCTGAACTGGCAGCTGTGCTTTCAGCTTCAGTCCTTTCTAGAGATCTTTCTCCATGGGCTCTGTCCAGCAGCTCTGCACCGGTTCCAAATTTCTGCACTGCCCTCTACTGGGTACAGTAACTATCCAATCCTGCCGGCGTGGAGCTCTTCCCAAGGCCCACATTGTAGGGTTTGAAGCTGAGGGAGTGGATGTAAGAAAGGAAAGAGGACGGGAATGATATAAGAAAGGAAAGAGGAGAGGAATGGGGGATTGCAAAAATGAAACATGAGTGGGTAGAATTGAAGATATCCCAAGAAAGCTCAGTCTGTGGAACATCTAAAACCCCAGCTCTTCTTGTCACAAAAACTACACTCACTGTGCAAGTGTCCTTCACATATTACAGCTGATGGCCACTTCTCCTGGGCAAGCCTTTTCAAGGCACTTTATGGAGCCCCCCGGACCACTCTACTGTGATTCACATAGAGATGGTGTCAAACTCTGTAAGCAGCAGCCTGACACACTTGGCTTTTGGTGTCCGAGCTGGCAGGCTCACTCCATCACTCTCCTCAGCAACTGGGAGTTAACATGCCCATTCGAGCCTTGCCAAGTTCTGAAGCTTTGCAACTGAATATTATTACCACATTCTTGCTCAATGAAGACGATTTTTTGGACAGACACTTCATCAGCTGCACTACTGAGTGCATGGCAGACAGACTGCATGTGCACCTGCAGGATCTTTCTTTCCCCTGTGATCTTACAAAATTACGAATTACATGAGAGTGAAACAGCTTTCCTGGCACATCTACAGCAGCCTTCAGCCAACTCCATCTCATCTGAGAAACATGCACAGCACTGTGGCAGCCCTGCCGTGCTCCCACTTACAGCCACAGTGATGGCAGGAGCCAAGGGTGCAGCAGCAGGGAGGGAGCCTGGCTGGGTGCCTGGGGGCTAGGGAGGAGTTAGAGGATCTCAGCTGTACTTTTGGCTCTGATATACTTTATCTTGACAGAATTAAGGACTTCAAAACCCTTTCCTTTGAAGGGTGGAGGGGAGGAAAGGGACTTTGTTTTGCCTAAGTAGCTGTTAAGGGCAAAGCCTGGTTGTATTACCTGTCTGAACATGAACATCAAACCAGCCATTGAATCTGCTCAAGCACGGAGTGCACTACGCCAAGGCAAATAGTGGCAAAACACTTCTCACTATTGCATGTTCAAATTCTAAAGTAAGTTTCAGTTCCACCATTGCTTCATTCTTTTGTTTTACACAGAAAAGCAGATGATCTTCCCCCAGCTGCTTATGCCAAACATTGACTAAAGCTCTGTTGCTCAAAAATTGTTTGATAGAGTATTCTAAGCACAAAGTGAATCTCTGTGCAACATCTTAAAATTCATGGCAAGCTCTGTTTCTCCACATTCATGACAACTATGCATGACAGAACTAAGCAGTTAAATCTTGGTGGCTAAAGCATCATCAGAAATTTCTAAGTTCACCTCTTGTACACTGGCTGCACATCAGTGTAGGATGCTATATTGCCATTGGGTTAAGTCAGTCTGTGACCACACTGACTTCTGAAAAGAATATTCAGGTTCAAGCAGGACATACATTCCCTCAACTTCATCCCAAAGGACAACTCACAAAGCCTTTCCAGCCCCTCTCCCCTTAATCATTTGACAGAGACATTTCCTCTTCATTGTCACAAAACATGTTGATTGCGGGGAAACTTCCTGGACTTTTAAACATGTTGGTTATTACTTTAAGAAAAAAGCTCTTTGGAAAAAGCATACTTTACTGGGCCTGCTTAAGGGAGCACGTAAGACACTGGTTTGGTACTTGAGGTTTAAAATCTCCCTCTGGGCAAGCAGAACAGCATCCCAAGTCTCTTGCACTGGCTGCTGGCAAGGTTATAAATACAGTTGGGATTTGAACTTTTAACTCTGATTACCCTGCAGAAAACCCCAGGGAAATTCTGCTTTGAGAACTCAAACCCCAGCGTAACATCTTTACAGTCCTCTCAGTAGAAGGATTATAGGCTTCTCTGAATGTTTTTCTTGCTTTATTATTGCTCTATTTTTTTTGCCCTTTCTTGGACATTCAAGTTATACACTGATCCCTCTCACCTGTTCTGTCCACCTGTTAGCTCTGAGGAGAGCAGCACGTTAAAACTTCCCATATTGATTGCTTACTTGCTTTCCTTGCCATTCCCCTCCTCCCGCGTTTTGAGCTGACTGCCAGTCAGAGCCTCATCCATCACCTACCTCCGGTGTCCCCTCTCCTCCCCGGGGCCTCAGAGCGCTCTGGTGCTCAGGACTACCCGGCAGCACCTCCCG